>NC_091203.1:8567977-8707194 GCF_040958095.1 Procambarus clarkii | reverse complement strand
CCTTTTCCTCTATGTGATTTTAAACAAAATATCATCGAATTAGGCAATATTTTGTTGTTTTTCCACGTTTCTGTGAATTTTCAGTTTATTGTTATTAATTCATTAAATATACGATAAAAATTATGCAAACACATAATTGATCAGAAAAACTCTTAAATACTTCATTTTCAATGGTCTATTTGTTTTTCGTTAAAATACTGAGTAAGATATTGAAAAGGGGAGAAGTTCTGTTTTTATTGCATATATCGACGATTCAGCCGGATTAAAGCGGTTTTACGTGTACATCTTCCATCGGTAATATAAACGGAAAATCAGGAACATTTTAGTTAATTCTAATGAAAACACATTGATTTTTATCATTTGTATTGGAAGCAACATCTATAAACGTCTTTTCTAGGGTCTAAAAAATACGAAACGTCGCTCTTTGATTCGAAGTTAAAAACCTCAAATTTGGTATAATAATGACTTTTTTCACGTTTTTGATGTAGTTTGATATTACGTAAATATATTCATTTTTACCAATATTTCGATACTATTTCATGTAGTATCACGATATGTGCATTGGCCTTCAAATCTCAGATTTTCGCATAAAATTGCATTGTAAGCAAGTTTTCTTGCATTTTGTTTCGTACTAAAAATCATCGAATTCAGCAATATTTTGACGTTTATCATCCCCTTTTCCTTTATGTTATATAAACAAAATTTCATCGAATTAGGCAATATTTTGCTGTTTTTCCACGTTTTTGTGAGTTTTCAGTTTATTGCAATTAATTCCTTAAATATACGATCAAATTGATGCAAACACATAATTGATCAGAAAATAAACTTAAATACTTCATTTTCAATGATCTATTTGTTTTTCGTTAAAATACTGAGTAAGATATTGAAAAGGGGAGAAGTTCTGTTTTTATTGCATATATCGACGTTTCAGCCGGATTAGAGCGGTTTTAAGTGTACATCTTTAATTGGTAATATAAACAGAAAATCAGGAACATTTTAGTCAATTCTAATGAAAACACATTGATTTTTATCATTTGTATTTGAAACAACATTGTTATATGTCTTTTCTTAAAACTAAATAAAACGAAACCTTGCTCTATGATTTGAAGTTAAAATCCTCAAATATGGTAATATAGTGACTTTTTTCACGTTATTCATGTAGTGTGATTTTACGTATATGTATTCGTTTTTACCAATATTTCGATACTACTTCATGTTTTCTCAAGATATGTGATTTGGCCTTCAAATCTCAGAATTTCGCAAATTTTGCATTTTTAAGCAACTTTTCTTGCATTTTGTTTTGTACTAAACATTATCGAATTTAGCAATATTTTGACCTTCATCATCCCCTTTTCCTTTGTGTGATTTAAACAAAATATCATCGAATTAGGCAATATTTTGCCGTTTTTCCACGTTTTTGTGAATTTTCAGTTTATTGTTAATAACTCATTAAATATTCGAGAAAAATTATGCAAACACATAATTGATCAGAAAATAACCTTAAATACTTCATTTTCAATCATCTATTTGTTTCTCGTTAAAATACTGAGTAAGATATTTAAAAGGGGAGAAGTTCTGTTTTTATTGCATATATCGACGTTTCAGCCAGATTAGAGCGGTTTTACTTGTACATCTTCCATCGGTAATATAAACGGAAAATCAGGACTATTTTAGTTAATTCTAATGAAAACACATTGACTTTTATCATTTGTAATGGAAGCAACATCTTTATACGTCTTTTATAGGGTCTAAAAAATACGAAACGTCGCTCTATGATTCGAAGATAAAATCCTCAAATATGGTATAATGACTTTTTCACGTTTTTGATGTAGTTTGATATTATGTAAATATATTCATTTTTACCAATATTTCGATACTATTTCATGTAGTATCATGATATGTGCTTTGGCCTTTAAATCTCAAATTTTCGCATAAAATTGCATTTTAAGCAAGTTTTCTTGCATTTTGTTTCGTACTAAAAATCATCGAATTCAGCAATATTTTGACCTTTATGATCCCCTTTTCCTCTATGTGATTTAAACAAAATATCATCGAATTAGGCAATATTTTGTTGTTTTTCCACGTTTCTGTGAATTTTCAGTTTATTGTAATTAATTCATTAAATATACGATAAAAATTATGCAAACACATAATTGATCAGTAAAAACTCTTAAATACTTCATTTTCAATGGTCTATTTGTTTTTCGTTAAAATACTGAGTAAGATATTGAAAAGGGGAGAAGTTCTGTTTTTATTGCATATATCGACGTTTCAGCCGGATTAAAGCGGTTTTACGTGTACATCTTCCATCGGTAATATAAACGGAAAATCAGGAACATTTTAGTTAATTCTAATGAAAACACATTGATTTTTATCATTTGTATTGGAAGCAACATCTATAAACGTCTTTTCTAGGGTCTAAAAAATACGAAACGTCGCTCTTAGATTCGAAGTTAAAAACCTCATATTTGGTATAATAATGACTATTTTCACGTTTTTGATGTAGTTTGATATTACGTAAATATATTCATTTTTACCAATATTTCGATATTATTTCATGTAGTATCACGATATGTGCATTGGCCTTCAAATCTCAGATTTTCGCATAAAATTGCATTTTAAGCAAGTTTTCTTGCATTTTGTTTCGTACTAAAAATCATCGAATTCAGCAATATTTTGACGTTTATCATCCCCTTTTCCTTTATGTTATATAAACAAAATTTCATCGAATTAGGCAATATTTTGCTGTTTTTCCACGTTTTTGTGAGTTTTAAGTTTATTGCAATTAATTCCTTAAATATACGATCAAAATGATGCAAACACATAATTGATCAGAAAATAAACTTAAATACTTCATTTTCAATGATCTATTTGTTTTTCGTTAAAATACTGAGTAAGATATTGAAAAGGGGAGAAGTTCTGTTTTTATTGCATATATCGACGTTTCAGCCGGATTAGAGCGGTTTTAAGTGTACATCTTTAATTGGTAATATAAACAGAAAATCAGGAACATTTTAGTCAATTCTAATGAAAACACATTGATTTTTATCATTTGTATTTGAAACAACATTGTTATATGTCTTTTCTTAAAACTAAATAATACGAAACCTTGCTCTATGATTTGAAGTTAAAATCCTCAAATATGGTAATATAGTGACTTTTTTCACGTTATTCATGTAGTGTGATTTTACGTATATGTATTCGTTTTTACCAATATTTCGATACTACTTCATGTTTTCTCAAGATATGTGATTTGGCCTTCAAATCTCAGAATTTCGCAAATTTTGCATTTTTAAGCAACTTTTCTTGCATTTTGTTTTGTACTAAACATTATCGAATTTAGCAATATTTTGACCTTCATCATCCCCTTTTCCTTTGTGTGATTTAAACAAAATATCATCGAATTAGGCAATATTTTGCCGTTTTTCCACGTTTTTGTGAATTTTCAGTTTATTGTTAATAACTCATTAAATATTCGAGAAAAATTATGCAAACACATAATTGATCAGAAAATAACCTTAAATACTTCATTTTCAATCATCTATTTGTTTCTCGTTAAAATACTGAGTAAGATATTTAAAAGGGGAGAAGTTCTGTTTTTATTGCATATATCGACGTTTCAGCCAGATTAGAGCGGTTTTACGTGTACATCTTCCATCGGTAATATAAACGGAAAATCAGGACTATTTTAGTTAATTCTAATGAAAACACATTGACTTTTATCATTTGTAATGGAAGCAACATCTTTATACGTCTTTTCTAGGGTCTAAAAAATACGAAACGTCGCTCTATGATTCGAAGATAAAATCCTCAAATTTGGTATAATAATGACTTTTTTCACGTTTTTGATGTAGTTTGATATTATGTAAATATATTCATTTTTACCAATATTTCGATACTATTTCATGTAGTATCATGATATGTGCTTTGGCCTTTAAATCTCAAATTTTCGCATAAAATTGCATTTTAAGCAAGTTTTCTTGCACTTTGTTTCGTACTAAAAATCATCGAATTCAGCAATATTTTGACCTTTATGATCCCCTTTTCCTCTATGTGATTTAAACAAAATATCATCGAATTAGGCAATATTTTGTTGTTTTTCCACGTTTTTGTGAATTTTCAGTTTATTGTTATTAATTCATTAAATATACGATAAAAATTATGCAAACACATAATTGATCAGAAAAAACTCTTAAATACTTCATTTTCAATGGTCTATTTGTTTTTCGTTAAAATACTGAGTAAGATATTGAAAAGTGGAGAAGTTCTGTTTTTATTGCATATATCGACGTTTCAGCCGGATTAAAGCGGTTTTACGTGTACATCTTCCATCGGTAATATAAACGGAAAATCAGGAACATTTTAGTTAATTCTAATGAAAACACATTGATTTTTATCATTTGTATTGGAAGCAACATCTATAAACGTCTTTTCTAGGGTCTAAAAAATACGAAACGTCGCTCTTTGATTCGAAGTTAAAAACCTCAAATTTGGTATAATAATGACTTTTTTCACGTTTTTGATGTAGTTTGATATTACGTAAATATATTCATTTTTACCAATATTTCGATACTATTTCATGTAGTATCACGATATGTGCATTGGCCTTCAAATCTCAGATTTTCGCATAAAATTGCATTTTAAGCAAGTTTTCTTGCATTTTGTTTCGTACTAAAAATCATCGAATTCAGCAATATTTTGACGTTTATCATCCCCTTTTCCTTTATGTTATATAAACAAAATTTCATCGAATTAGGCAATATTTTGCTGTTTTTCCACGTTTTTGTGAGTTTTCAGTTTATTGCAATTTATTCCTTAAATATACGATAAAAATGATGCAAACACATAATTGATCAGAAAATAAACTTAAATACTTCATTTTCAATGATCTATTTGTTTTTCGTTAAAATACTGAGTAAGATATTGAAAAGGGGAGAAGTTCTGTTTTTATTGCATATATCGACGTTTCAGCCGGATTAGAGCGGTTTTAAGTGTACATCTTTAATTGGTAATATAAACAGAAAATCAGGAACATTTTAGTCAATTCTAATGAAAACACATTGATTTTTATCATTTGTATTTGAAACAACATTGTTATATGTCTTTTCTTAAAACTAAATAATACGAAACCTTGCTCTATGATTTGAAGTTAAAATCCTAAAATATGGTAATATAGTGACTTTTTTCACGTTATTCATGTAGTGTGATTTTACGTATATGTATTCGTTTTTACCAATATTTCGATACTACTTCATGTTTTCTCAAGATATGTGATTTGGCCTTCAAATCTCAGAATTTCGCAAATTTTGCATTTTTAAGCAACTTTTCTTGCATTTTGTTTTGTACTAAACATTTTCGAATTTAGCAATATTTTGACCTTCATCATCCCCTTTTCCTTTGTGTGATTTAAACAAAATATCATCGAATTAGGCAATATTTTGCCGTTTTTCCACGTTTTTGTGAATTTTCAGTTTATTGTTAATAACTCATTAAATATTCGAGAAAAATTATGCAAACACATAATTGATCAGAAAATAACCTTAAATACTTCATTTTCAATCATCTATTTGTTTCTCGTTAAAATACTGAGTAAGATATTTAAAAGGGGAGAAGTTCTGTTTTTATTGCATATATCGACGTTTCAGCCAGATTAGAGCGGTTTTACGTGTACATCTTCCATCGGTAATATAAACGGAAAATCAGGACTATTTTAGTTAATTCTAATGAAAACACATTGACTTTTATCATTTGTAATGGAAGCAACATCTTTATACGTCTTTTCTAGGGTCTAAAAAATACGAAACGTCGCTCTATGATTCGAAGATAAAATCCTCAAATTTGGTATAATAATGACTTTTTTCACGTTTTTGATGTAGTTTGATATTATGTAAATATATTCATTATACCAATATTTCGATACTATTTCATGTAGTATCATGATATGTGCTTTGGCCTTTAAATCTCAAATTTTCGCATAAAATTGCATTTTAAGCAAGTTTTCTTGCATTTTGTTTCGTACTAAAAATCATCGAATTCAGCAATATTTTGACCTTTATGATCCCCTTTTCCTCTATGTGATTTAAACAAAATATCATCGAATTAGGCAATATTTTGTTGTTTTTCCACGTTTTTGTGAATTTTCAGTTTATTGTTATTAATTCATTAAATATACGATAAAAATTATGCAAACACATAATTGATCAGAAAAAACTCTTAAATACTTCATTTTCAATGGTCTATTTGTTTTTCGTTAAAATACTGAGTAAGATATTGAAAAGGGGAGAAGTTCTGTTTTTATTGCATATATCGACGTTTCAGCCGGATTAGAGCGGTTTTAAGTGTACATCTTTAATTGGTAATATAAACAGAAAATCAGGAACATTTTAGTCAATTCTAATGAAAACACATTGATTTTTATCATTTGTATTGGAAGCAACATCTATAAACGTCTTTTCTAGGGTCTAAAAAATACGAAACGTCGCTCTTTGATTCGAAGTTAAAAACCTCAAATTTGGTATAATAATGACTTTTTTCACGTTTTTGATGTAGTTTGATATTACGTAAATATATTCATTTTTACCAATATTTCGATGCTATTTCATGTAGTATCACGATATGTGCATAGGCCTTCAAATCTCAGATTTTCGCATAAAATTGCATTTTAAGCAAGTTTTCTTGCATTTTGTTTCGTACTAAAAATCATCGAATTCAGCAATATTTTGACGTTTATCATCCCCTTTTCCTTTATGTTATATAAACAAAATTTCATCGAATTAGGCAATATTTTGCTGTTTTTCCACGTTTTTGTGAGTTTTCAGTTTATTGCAATTTATTCCTTAAATATACGATAAAAATGATGCAAACACATAATTGATCAGAAAATAAACTTAAATACTTCATTTTCAATGATCAATTTGTTTTTCGTTAAAATACTGAGTAAGATATTGAAAAGGGGAGAAGTTCTGTTTTTATTGCATATATCGACGCTTCAGCCGGATTAGAGCGGTTTTAAGTGTACATCTTTAATTGGTAATATAAACAGAAAATCAGGAACATTTTAGTCAATTCTAATGAAAACACATTGATTTTTATCATTTGTATTTGAAACAACATTGTTATATGTCTTTTCTTAAAACTAAATAATACGAAACCTTGCTCTATGATTTGAAGTTAAAATCCTCAAATATGGTAATATAGTGACTTTTTTCACGTTATTCATGTAGTGTGATTTTACGTATATGTATTCGTTTTTACCAATATTTCGATACTACTTCATGTTTTCTCAAGATATGTGATTTGGCCTTCAAATCTCAGAATTTCGCAAATTTTGCATTTTTAAGCAACTTTTCTTGCATTTTGTTTTGTACTAAACATTATCGAATTTAGCAATATTTTGACCTTCATCATCCCCTTTTCCTTTGTGTGATTTAAACAAAATATCATCGAATTAGGCAATATTTTGCCGTTTTTCCACGTTTTTGTGAATTTTCAGTTTATTGTTAATAACTCATTAAATATTCGAGAAAAATTATGCAAACACATAATTGATCAGAAAATAACCTTAAATACTTCATTTTCAATCATCTATTTGTTTCTCGTTAAAATACTGAGTAAGATATTTAAAAGGGGAGAAGTTCTGTTTTTATTGCATATATCGACGTTTCAGCCAGATTAGAGCGGTTTTACGTGTACATCTTCCATCGGTAATATAAACGGAAAATCAGGACTATTTTAGTTAATTCTAATGAAAACACATTGACTTTTATCATTTGTAATGGAAGCAACATCTTTATACGTCTTTTCTAGGGTCTATAAAATACGAAACGTCGCTCTATGATTCGAAGATAAAATCCTCAAATTTGGTATAATAATGACTTTTTTCACGTTTTTGATGTAGTTTGATATTATGTAAATATATTCATTTTTACCAATATTTCGATACTATTTCATGTAGTATCATGATATGTGCTTTGGCCTTTAAATCTCAAATTTTCGCATAAAATTGCATTTTAAGCAAGTTTTCTTGCATTTTGTTTCGTACTAAAAATCATCGAATTCAGCAATATTTTGACCTTTATGATCCCCTTTTCCTCTATGTGATTTAAACAAAATATCATCGAATTAGGCAATATTTTGTTGTTTTTCCACGTTTTTGTGAATTTACAGTTTATTGTTATTAATTCATTAAATATACGATAAAAATTATGCAAACACATAATTGATCAGAAAAAACTCTTAAATACTTCATTTTCAATGGTCTATTTGTTTTTCGTTAAAATACTGAGTAAGATATTGAAAAGGGGAGAAGTTCTGTTTTTATTGCATATATCGACGTTTCAGCCGGATTAAAGCGGTTTTACGTGTACATCTTCCATCGGTAATATAAACGGAAAATCAGGAACATTTTAGTTAATTCTAATGAAAACACATTGATTTTTATCATTTGTATTGGAAGCAACATCTATAAACGTCTTTTCTAGGGTCTAAAAAATACGAAACGTCGCTCTTTGATTCGAAGTTAAAAACCTCAAATTTGGTATAATAATGACTTTTTTCACGTTTTTGATGTAGTTTGATATTACGTAAATATATTCATTTTTACCAATATTTCGATACTATTTCATGTAGTATCACGATATGTGCATTGGCCTTCAAATCTCAGATTTTCGCATAAAATTGCATTTTAAGCAAGTTTTCTTGCATTTTGTTTCGTACTAAAAATCATCGAATTCAGCAATATTTTGACGTTTATCATCCCCTTTTCCTTTATGTTATATAAACAAAATTTCATCGAATTAGGCAATATTTTGCTGTTTTTCCACGTTTTTGTGAGTTTTCAGTTTATTGCAATTTATTCCTTAAATATACGATAAAAATGATGCAAACACATAATTGATCAGAAAATAAACTTAAATACTTCATTTTCAATGATCAATTTGTTTTTCGTTAAAATACTGAGTAAGATATTGAAAAGGGGAGAAGTTCTGTTTTTATTGCATATATCGACGCTTCAGCCGGATTAGAGCGGTTTTAAGTGTACATCTTTAATTGGTAATATAAACAGAAAATCAGGAACATTTTAGTCAATTCTAATGAAAACACATTGATTTTTATCATTTGTATTTGAAACAACATTGTTATATGTCTTTTCTTAAAACTAAATAATACGAAACCTTGCTCTATGATTTGAAGTTAAAATCCTCAAATATGGTAATATAGTGACTTTTTTCACGTTATTCATGTAGTGTGATTTTACGTATATGTATTCGTTTTTACCAATATTTCGATACTACTTCATGTTTTCTCAAGATATGTGATTTGGCCTTCAAATCTCAGAATTTCGCAAATTTTGCATTTTTAAGCAACTTTTCTTGCATTTTGTTTTGTTCTAAACATTATCGAATTTAGCAATATTTTGACCTTCATCATCCCCTTTTCCTTTGTGTGATTTAAACAAAATATCATCGAATTAGGCAATATTTTGCCGTTTTTCCACGTTTTTGTGAATTTTCAGTTTATTGTTAATAACTCATTAAATATTCGAGAAAAATTATGCAAACACATAATTGATCAGAAAATAACCTTAAATACTTCATTTTCAATCATCTATTTCTTTCTCGTTAAAATACTGAGTAAGATATTTAAAAGGGGAGAAGTTCTGTTTTTATTGCATATATCGACGTTTCAGCCAGATTAGAGCGGTTTTACGTGTACATCTTCCATCGGTAATATAAACGGAAAATCAGGACTATTTTAGTTAATTCTAATGAAAACACATTGACTTTTATCATTTGTAATGGAAGCAACATCTTTATACGTCTTTTCTAGGGTCTAAAAAATACGAAACGTCGCTCTATGATTCGAAGATAAAATCCTCAAATTTGGTATAATAATGACTTTTTTCACGTTTTTGATGTAGTTTGATATTATGTAAATATATTCATTTTTACCAATATTTCGATACTATTTCATGTAGTATCATGATATGTGCTTTGGCCTTTAAATCTCAAATTTTCGCATAAAATTGCATTTTAAGCAAGTTTTCTTGCATTTTGTTTCGTACTAAAAATCATCGAATTCAGCAATATTTTGACCTTTATGATCCCCTTTTCCTCTATGTGATTTAAACAAAATATCATCGAATTAGGCAATATTTTGTTGTTTTTCCACGTTTTTGTGAATTTACAGTTTATTGTTATTAATTCATTAAATATACGATAAAAATTATGCAAACACATAATTGATCAGAAAAAACTCTTAAATACTTCATTTTCAATGGTCTATTTGTTTTTCGTTAAAATACTGAGTAAGATATTGAAAAGGGGAGAAGTTCTGTTTTTATTGCATATATCGACGTTTCAGCCGGATTAAAGCGGTTTTACGTGTACATCTTCCATCGGTAATATAAACGGAAAATCAGGAACATTTTAGTTAATTCTAATGAAAACACATTGATTTTTATCATTTGTATTGGAAGCAACATCTATAAACGTCTTTTCTAGGGTCTAAAAAATACGAAACGTCGCTCTTTGATTCGAAGTTAAAAACCTCAAATTTGGTATAATAATGACTTTTTTCACGTTTTTGATGTAGTTTGATATTACGTAAATATATTCATTTTTACCAATATTTCGATACTATTTCATGTAGTATCACGATATGTGCATTGGCCTTCAAATCTCAGATTTTCGCATAAAATTGCATTTTAAGCAAGTTTTCTTGCATTTTGTTTCGTACTAAAAATCATCGAATTCAGCAATATTTTGACGTTTATCATCCCCTTTTCCTTTATGTTATATAAACAAAATTTCATCGAATTAGGCAATATTTTGCTGTTTTTCCACGTTTTTGTGAGTTTTCAGTTTATTGCAATTTATTCCTTAAATATACGATAAAAATGATGCAAACACATAATTGATCAGAAAATAAACTTAAATACTTCATTTTCAATGATCAATTTGTTTTTCGTTAAAATACTGAGTAAGATATTGAAAAGGGGAGAAGTTCTGTTTTTATTGCATATATCGACGCTTCAGCCGGATTAGAGCGGTTTTAAGTGTACATCTTTAATTGGTAATATAAACAGAAAATCAGGAACATTTTAGTCAATTCTAATGAAAACACATTGATTTTTATCATTTGTATTTGAAACAACATTGTTATATGTCTTTTCTTAAAACTAAATAATACGAAACCTTGCTCTATGATTTGAAGTTAAAATCCTCAAATATGGTAATATAGTGACTTTTTTCACGTTATTCATGTAGTGTGATTTTACGTATATGTATTCGTTTTTACCAATATTTCGATACTACTTCATGTTTTCTCAAGATATGTGATTTGGCCTTCAAATCTCAGAATTTCGCAAATTTTGCATTTTTAAGCAACTTTTCTTGCATTTTGTTTTGTTCTAAACATTATCGAATTTAGCAATATTTTGACCTTCATCATCCCCTTTTCCTTTGTGTGATTTAAACAAAATATCATCGAATTAGGCAATATTTTGCCGTTTTTCCACGTTTTTGTGAATTTTCAGTTTATTGTTAATAACTCATTAAATATTCGAGAAAAATTATGCAAACACATAATTGATCAGAAAATAACCTTAAATACTTCATTTTCAATCATCTATTTCTTTCTCGTTAAAATACTGAGTAAGATATTTAAAAGGGGAGAAGTTCTGTTTTTATTGCATATATCGACGTTTCAGCCAGATTAGAGCGGTTTTACGTGTACATCTTCCATCGGTAATATAAACGGAAAATCAGGACTATTTTAGTTAATTCTAATGAAAACACATTGACTTTTATCATTTGTAATGGAAGCAACATCTTTATACGTCTTTTCTAGGGTCTAAAAAATACGAAACGTCGCTCTATGATTCGAAGATAAAATCCTCAAATTTGGTATAATAATGACTTTTTTCACGTTTTTGATGTAGTTTGATATTATGTAAATATATTCATTTTTACCAATATTTCGATACTATTTCATGTAGTATCATGATATGTGCTTTGGCCTTTAAATCTCAAATTTTCGCATAAAATTGCATTTTAAGCAAGTTTTCTTGCATTTTGTTTCGTACTAAAAATCATCGAATTCAGCAATATTTTGACCTTTATGATCCCCTTTTCCTCTATGTGATTTAAACAAAATATCATCGAATTAGGCAATATTTTGTTGTTTTTCCACGTTTTTGTGAATTTACAGTTTATTGTTATTAATTCATTAAATATACGATAAAAATTATGCAAACACATAATTGATCAGAAAAAACTCTTAAATACTTCATTTTCAATGGTCTATTTGTTTTTCGTTAAAATACTGAGTAAGATATTGAAAAGGGGAGAAGTTCTGTTTTTATTGCATATATCGACGTTTCAGCCGGATTAAAGCGGTTTTACGTGTACATCTTCCATCGGTAATATAAACGGAAAATCAGGAACATTTTAGTTAATTCTAATGAAAACACATTGATTTTTATCATTTGTATTGGAAGCAACATCTATAAACGTCTTTTCTAGGGTCTAAAAAATACGAAACGTCGCTCTTTGATTCGAAGTTAAAAACCTCAAATTTGGTATAATAATGACTTTTTTCACGTTTTTGATGTAGTTTGATATTACGTAAATATATTCATTTTTACCAATATTTCGATACTATTTCATGTAGTGTCACGATATGTGCATTGGCCTTCAAATCTCAGATTTTCGCATAAAATTGCATTTTAAGCAAGTTTTCTTGCATTTTGTTTCGTACTAAAAATCATCGAATTCAGCAATATTTTGACGTTTATCATCCCCTTTTCCTTTATGTTATATAAACAAAATTTCATCGAATTAGGCAATATTTTGCTGTTTTTCCACGTTTTTGTGAGTTTTCAGTTTATTGCAATTTATTCCTTAAATATACGATAAAAATGATGCAAACACATAATTGATCAGAAAATAAACTTAAATACTTCATTTTCAATGATCTATTTGTTTTTCGTTAAAATACTGAGTAAGATATTGAAAAGGGGAGAAGTTCTGTTTTTATTGCATATATCGACGCTTCAGCCGGATTAGAGCGGGTTTAAGTGTACATCTTTAATTGGTAATATTAACAGAAAATCAGGAACATTTTAGTCAATTCTAATGAAAACACATTGATTTTTATCATTTGTATTTGAAACAACATTGTTATATGTCTTTTCTTAAAACTAAATAATACGAAACCTTGCTCTATGATTTGAAGTTAAAATCCTCAAATATGGTAATATAGTGACTTTTTTCACGTTATTCATGTAGTGTGATTTTACGTATATGTATTCGTTTTTACCAATATTTCGATACTACTTCATGTTTTCTCAAGATATGTGATTTGGCCTTCAAATCTCAGAATTTCGCAAATTTTGCATTTTTAAGCAACTTTTCTTGCATTTTGTTTTGTACTAAACATTATCGTATTTAGCAATATTTTGACCTTCATCATCCCCTTTTCCTTTGTGTGATTTAAACAAAATATCATCGAATTAGGCAATATTTTGCCGTTTTTCTACGTTTTTGTGAATTTTCAGTTTATTGTTAATAACTCATTAAATATTCGAGAAAATTTATGCAAACACATAATTGATCAGAAAATAACCTTAAATACTTCATTTTCAATCATCTATTTGTTTCTCGTTAAAATACTGAGTAAGATATTTAAAAGGGGAGAAGTTCTGTTTTTATTGCATATATCGACGTTTCAGCCAGATTAGAGCGGTTTTACGTGTACATCTTCCATCGGTAATATAAACGGAAAATCAGGACTATTTTAGTTAATTCTAATGAAAACACATTGACTTTTATCATTTGTAATGGAAGCAACATCTTTATACGTCTTTTCTAGGGTCTAAAAAATACGAAACGTCGCTCTATGATTCGAAGATAAAATCCTCAAATTTGGTATAATAATGACTTTTTTCACGTTTTTGATGTAGTTTGATATTATGTAAATATATTCATTTTTACCAATATTTCGATACTATTTCATGTAGTATCATGATATGTGCTTTGGCCTTTAAATCTCAAATTTTCGCATAAAATTGCATTTTAAGCAAGTTTTCTTGCATTTTGTTTCGTACTAAAAATCATCGAATTCAGCAATATTTTGACCTTTATGATCCCCTTTTCCTCTATGTGATTTAAACAAAATATCACCGAATTAGGCAATATTTTGTTGTATTTCCACGTTTTTGTGAATTTTCAGTTTATTGTTATTAATTCATTAAATATACGATAAAAATTATGCAAACTCATAATTGATCAGAAAAAACTCTTAAATACTTCATTTTCAATGGTCTATTTGTTTTTCGTTAAAATACTGAGTAAGATATTGAAAAGGGGAGAAGTTCTGTTTTTATTGCATATATCGACGTTTCAGCCGGATTAAAGCGGTTTTACGTGTACATCTTCCATCGGTAATATAAACGGAAAATCAGGAACATTTTAGTTAATTCTAATGAAAACACATTGATTTTTATCATTTGTATTGAAAGCAACATCTATAAACGTCTTTTCTAGGGTCTAAAAAATACGAAACGTCGCTCTTTGATTCGAAGTTAAAAACCTCAAATTTGGTATAATAATGACTTTTTTCACGTTTTTGATGTAGTTTGATATTACGTAAATATATTCATTTTTACCAATATTTCGATACTATTTCATGTAGTATCACGATATGTGCATTGGCCTTCAAATCTCAGATTTTCGCATAAAATTGCATTTTAAGCAAGTTTTCTTGCATTTTGTTTCGTACTAAAAATCATCGAATTCAGCAATATTTTGACGTTTATCATCCCCTTTTCCTTTATGTTATATAAACAAAATTTCATCGAATTAGGCAATATTTTGCTGTTTTTCCACGTTTTTGTGAGTTTTCAGTTTATTGCAATTTATTCCTTAAATATACGATAAAAATGATGCAAACACATAATTGATCAGAAAATAAACTTAAATACTTCATTTTCAATGATCTATTTGTTTTTCGTTAAAATACTGAGTAAGATATTGAAAAGGGGAGAAGTTCTGTTTTTATTGCATATATCGACGTTTCAGCCGGATTAGAGCGGTTTTAAGTGTACATCTTTAATTGGTAATATAAACAGAAAATCAGGAACATTTTAGTCAATTCTAATGAAAACACATTGATTTTTATCATTTGTATTTGAAACAACATTGTTATATGTCTTTTCTTAAAACTAAATAATACGAAACCTTGCTCTATGATTTGAAGTTAAAATCCTCAAATATGGTAATATAGTGACTTTATTCACGTTATCCATGTAGTGTGATTTTACGTATATGTATTCGTTTTTACCAATATTTCGATACTACTTCATGTTTTCTCAAGATATGTGATTTGGCCTTCAAATCTCAGAATTTCGCAAATTTTGCATTTTTAAGCAACTTTTCTTGCATTTTGTTTTGTACTAACCATTACCGAATTTAGCAATATTTTGACCTTCATCATCCCCTTTTCCTTTGTGTGATTTAAACAAAATATCATCGAATTAGGCAATATTTTGCCGTTTTTTCACGTTTTTGTGAGTTTTCAGTTTATTGTTAATAACTCATTAAATATTCGAGAAAAATTATGCAAACACATAATTGATCAGAAAATAACCTTAAATACTTCATTTTCAATCATCTATTTGTTTCTCGTTAAAATACTGAGTAAGATATTTAAAAGGGGAGAAGTTCTGTTTTTATTGCATATATCGACGTTTCAGCCAGATTAGAGCGGTTTTACGTGTACATCTTCCATCGGTAATATAAACGGAAAATCAGGACTATTTTAGTTAATTCTAATGAAAACACATTGACTTTTATCATTTGTAATGGAAGCAACATCTTTATACGTCTTTTCTAGGGTCTAAAAAATACGAAACGTCGCTCTATGATTCGAAGATAAAATCCTCAAATTTGGTATAATGAGTTTTTTCACGTTTTTGATGTAGTTTGATATTATGTAAATATATTCATTTTTACCAATATTTCGATACTATTTCATGTAGTATCATGATATGTGCTTTGGCCTTTAAATCTCAAATTTTCGCATAAAATTGCATTTTAAGCAAGTTTTCTTGCATTTTGTTTCGTACTAAAAATCATCGAATTCAGCAATATTTTGACCTTTATGATCCCCTTTTCCTCTATGTGATTTAAACAAAATATCATCGAATTAGGCAATATTTTGTTGTTTTTCCACGTTTCTGTGAATTTTCAGTTTATTGTTATTAATTCATTAAATATACGATAAAAATTATGCAAACACATAATTGATCAGAAAAAACTCTTAAATACTTCATTTTCAATGGTCTATTTGTTTTTCGTTAAAATACTGAGTAAGATATTGAAAAGGGGAGAAGTTCTGTTTTTATTGCATATATCGACGTTTCAGCCGGATTAAAGCGGTTTTACGTGTACATCTTTCATCGGTAATATAAACGAAAAATTAGGAACATTTTAGGTAATTCTAATGAAAACACATTGATTTTTATAATTTGTATTGGAAGCAACATCTTTATACGTCTTTTCTAGGGTCTAAAAAATACGAAACGTATTTCGAATCGTATTTCGAATCTATGATTCGAAGTTAAAATCCTCAAATTTGGCATAATAATGACTTTTTCACGTTTTTTATGTAGTTTGATATTACGTAAATAATTTATTTTTATCAATATTTCGATACTATTTCATGTAGTATCACGATATGTGCTTTGGCCTTCAAATCTCAGATTTTCGCATAAAATTGTATTTTAAGCAAGTTTTCTTGCATTTTGTTTCGTACTAAAAATCATCGAATTCAGCAATATTTTGAAGTTTATCATCCCCTTTTCCTTTATGTGATATAAACAAAATATCATCGAATTAGGCAATATTTTGCCGTTTTTCTACGTTTTTGTGAATTTTCAGTTTATTGTTATTAACTCAATAAATATACGAGAAAAATTAGGCAAACACATAATTGATCAGAAAATAACCTTAAATAAATCATTTTCAATCATCTATTTGTTTCTTGTTAAAATATTGAGTAAGATATTGAAAAGGGGAGAAGTTCTGTTTTTATTGCATATATCGACGTTTCAGCCGGAATAGAGCGGTTTTACGTGTACATCTTCCATCGGTAATATAAATGGAAAATCAGGAACATTTTAGTCAATTCTAATGAAAACACATTGATTTTTATCATTTGTATTTGAAACAACATTGTTATATGTCTTTTCTTGGATCTAAATAATACGAAACCTCGCTCTATGATTTGAAGTTAAAATCCTCAAATATGGTAATATAGTGACTTTTTTCACGTTATTCATGTAGTGTGATTTTACGTATATATATTCGTTTTTACCAATATTTCGATACTACTTCATGTTTTCTAACAATATGTGATTTGGCCTTCAAATCTCAGAATTTCGCAAATTTTGCATTTTTAAGCAACTTTTCTTGCATTTTGTTTTGTACTAAAAATCATCGAATTTAGCAATATTTTGACCTTTATCATCCCCTTTTCCTTTATGTGATTTAAACAAAATTTCATCGAATTAGGCAATATTTTGCTGTTTTTCTACGTTTTTGTGAGTTTTCACTTTATTGCTATTAATTCATTAAATATACGATAAAAATGATGCAAACACATAATTGATCAGAAAATAACCTTAAATACTTCATTTTCAATCAACTATTTGTTTTTCGTTAAAATACTGAGTAAGATATTGAAAAGGGGAGAAGTTCTGTTTTTATTGCATATATAGACGTTTCAGCCGGATTAGAGCGGTTTTACGTGTACATCTTCCATCGGTAATATAAACGGAAAATCAGGAACATTTTAGTTAATTCTAATGAAAACACATTGATTTTTATCATTTGCATTTGAAACAACATTGTCATATGTATTTTTTTGGATCTAAATAATACGAAACCTCGCTCTATGATTTGAAGTTAAAATCCTCAAATATGGTAATATAGTGACTTTTTTCTCGTTATTCGTGTAGTGTGATTTTACGTATATATATTCGTTTTTACCAATATTTCGATACTACTTCATGTTTTCTCAAGATATGTGATTTGGCCTTCAAATCTCAGAATTTCGCAAATTTTGCATTTTTAAGCAAGTTTTCTTCCATTTTGTTTTGTACTAAAAATCATCGAATTTAGCAATATTTTGACCTTTATCATCCCCTTTTCCTTTATGTGATTTAAACAAAATATCATCGAATTAGGCAATATTTTGTTGTTTTTCCACGTTTTTGTGAATTTTCAGTTTATTGTTATTAATTCATTAAATATACGATAAAAATTATGCAAACACATAATTAATCAGAAAAAACTCTTAAATACTTCATTTTCAATGATCTATTTGTTTTTCGTTAAAATACTGAGTAAGATATTGAAAAGGGGAGAAGTTCTGTTTTTATTGCATATATTGACGTTTCAGCCGGATTAAAGCGGTTTTACGTGTACATCTTCCATCGGTAATATGAACAGAAAATCAGGAACATTTTAGTTAATTTAATGAAAACACATTGATTTTTATCATTTGTATTGGAAGCAACATCTTTATACGTCTTTTCTAGGGTCTAAAAAATACGAAACGTCGCTCTATGATTCGAAGGTAAAAACCTCAAATTTGGTATAATAATGACTTTTTTCACGTTTTTGATGTAGTTTGATATTACGTAAATATATTCATTTTACCAATATTTCGATACTATTTCATGTAGTATCACGATATGTGCATTGGCCTTCAAATCTCAGATTTTCGCATAAAATTGCATTTTAAGCAAGTTTTCTTGCATTTTGTTTCGTACTAAAAATCATCGAATTCAGCAATATTTTGACGTTTATCACCCCCTTTTCCTTTATGTGATATAAACAAAATTTCATCGAATTAGGCAATATTTTGCTGTTTTTCTACGTTTTTGTGAGTTTTCACTTTATTGCTATTAATTCATTAAATATACGATAAAAATGATGCAAACACATAATTGATCAGAAAATAACCTTAAATACTTCATTTTCAATCAACTATTTGTTTTTCGTTAAAATACTGAGTAAGATATTGAAAAGGGGAGAAGTTCTATTTTTATTGCATATATCGACGTTTCGGCCGGATTAGAGCGGTTTTACGTGTACATCTTCCATCGGTAATATAAACGGAAAATCAGGAACATTTTAGTTAATTCTAATGAAAACACATTGATTTTCATCATTTGCATTTGAAACAACATTGTCATATGTCTTTTCTTGGATCTAAATAATACGAAACCTCGCTCTATGATTTGAAGTTAAAATCCTCAAATATGGTAATATAGTGACTTTTTTCACGTTATTCATGTAGTGTGATTTTACGTATATATATTCGTTTTTACCAATATTTCGATACTACTTCATGTTTTCTAACAATATGTGATTTGGCCTTCAAATCTCAGAATTTCGCAAATTTAGCATTTTAAGCAAGTTTTCTTGCATTTTGTTTTGTACTAAAAATCATCGAATTGAGCAATATTTTCACCTTTATGATCCCCTTTTCTTTTATGTGATTTAAACAAAATATCATGGAATTAGGCAATATTTTGCCGTTTTTCCACGTTTTTGTGAATTTTCAGTTTATTGTTATTAACTCATTAAATATACGAGAAAAATTATGCAAACACATAATTGATCAGAAAATAACCTTAAATACTTCATTTTCAATCATCTATTTGTTTCTTGTTAAAATAATGAGTAAGATATTGAAAAGGGGAGAAATTCTGTTTTTATTGCATATATCGATGTTTCAGCCGGATTAGAGCGGTTTTACGTGTACATCTTCCATCGGTAATATAAACGGAAAATCAGGAACATTTTAGCTAATTCTAATGAAAACACATTGAATTTTATCATTTGCATTTGAAACAACATTGTCATATGTCTTTTCATAAAACTAAATAATACGAAACCTTGCTCTATGATTTGAAGTTAAAATCCTCAAATATGGTAATATAGTGACTTTTTCACGTTATTCATGTAGTGTGATTTTACGTATATATATTCGTTTTTACCAATATTTCGATACTACTTCATGTTTTCTAACAATATGTGATTTGGCCTTCAAATCTCAGAATTTCGCAAATTTTGCATTTTCAAGCAAGTTTTCTTGTATTTTGTTTTGTACTCAAAATCATCGAATATAGCAATATTTTGACCTTTATCATCCCCTTTTCCTTTATGTGATTTAAACAAAATATCATCGAATTAGTCAATATTTTGTAGTTTTTCCACGTTTTTGTGAATTTTCAGTTTATTGTTATTAATTCATTAAATATACGATAAAAATTATGCAAACACATAATTAATCAGAAAAAACTCTCAAATACTTCATTTTCAATGATCTATTTCTTTTTCGTTAAAATACTGAGTAAGATATTGAAAAGGGGAGAAGTTCTGTTTTTATTGCATATATCGACGTTTCAGCCGGATTAAAGCGGTTTTACGTGTACATCTTCCATCGGTAATATGAACGGAAAATCAGGAACATTTTAGTTAATTTAATGAAAACACATTGATTTTTATCATTTGTATTGGAAGCAACATCTTTATACGTCTTTTCTAGGGTCTAAAAAATACAAAACGTTGCTCTATGATTCGAAGTTAAAAACCTCAAATTTGGTATAATAATGACTTTTTTCACGTTTTTGATGTAGTTTGATATTACGTAAATATATTCATTTTTACCAATATTTCGATACTATTTCATGTAGTATCACGATATGTGCATTGGCCTTCAAATCTCAGATTTTCGCATAAAATTGCATTTTAAGCAACTTTTCTTGCATTTTGTTTCGTACTAAAAATCATCGAATTCAGCAATATTTTGACGTTTATCATCCCCTTTTCCTTTATGTGATATAAACAAAATTTCATCGAATTAGGCAATATTTTGCTGTTTTTCCACGTTTTTGTGAGTTTTCACTTTATTGCTATTAATTCATTAAATATACGATAAAAATGATGCAAACACATAATTGATCAAAAAATAACCTTAAATACTTCATTTTCAATCATCTATTTGTTTTTCGTTAAAATACTGAGTCAGATATTGAAAAGGGGAGAAGTTCTGTTTTTATTGCATATATAGACGTTTCAGCCGGATTAGAGCGGTTTTACGTGTACATCTTCCATCGGTAATATAAACGGAAAATCAGGAACATTTTAGTTAATTCTAATGAAAACCCATTGATTTTTATCATTTGCATTTGAAACAACATTGTCATATGTCTTTTCTTGGATCTAAATAATACGAAACCTCGCTCTAAGATATGAAGTTAAAATCCTCAAATATAGTAATATAGTGACTTTTTTCACGTTATTCATGTAGCGTGATTTTACGTATATATATTCGTTTTTACCAATATTTCGATACTACTTCATGTTTTCTAACAATATGTGATTTGGCCTTCAAATCTCAGAATTTCGCAAATTTTGCATTTTAAGCAAGTTTTCTTGTATTTTGTTTTTTACTAAAAATCATCGAATTTAGCAATATTTTGACCTTTATCATCCCCTTTTCCTTTATGTGATTTAAATAAAATATCATCGAATTAGGCAATATTTTGCCGTTTTTCCACGTTTTTGTGAATTTACAGTTTATTGTTATTAATTCATTAAATATACGAGAAAAATTATGCAAACACATAATTGATCAGAAAATAACCTTAAATACTTCATTTTCAATCATCTATTTGTTTCTCGTTAAAATACTGAGTAAGATATTGAAAAGGGGAGAAGTTCTATTTTTATTGCATATATCGACGTTTTGGCCGGATTAGAGCGGTTTTACGTGTACATCTTCCATCGGTAATATAAACGGAAAATCAGGAACATTTTAGTTAATTCTAATGAAAACACATTGATTTTCATCATTTGCATTTGAAACAACATTGTCATATGTCTTTTCTTGGATCTAAATAATACGAAACCTCGCTCTATGATTTGAAGTTAAAATCCTCAAATATTGTAATATAGTGACTTTTTTCACGTTATTCATGTAGTGTGATTTACGTATATATATTCGTTTTTACCAATATTTCGATACTACTTCATGTTTTCTTACAATATGTGATTTGGCCTTTAAATCTCAGAATTTCGCAAATTTAGCATTATAAGCAATTTTTCTTGCATTTTGTTTTGTACTAAAAATCATCGAATTGTGCAATATTTTCACCTTTATCATCCCCTTTTCTTTTATGTGATTTAAACAAAATATCATCGAATTAGGCAATATTTTGCCGTTTTTCCACGTTTTTGTGAATTTTCAGTTTATTGTTATTAACTCATTAAATATATGAGAAAAATTATGCAAACACATAATTGATCAGAAAATAACCTTAAATTCTTCATTTTCAATCATCTATTTGTTTCTTGTTAAAATAATGAGTAAGATATTGAAAAGGGGAGAAGTTCTGTTTTTATTGTGGGTACCGACCTGTGAGATTTATATTTATTTAATTTATATGAATTTATATTTACGTTAATTTATATACTTCGATAGCAATTTGTATAATGATAAGTGGACTGTATTTCTGCAATAATCTCTTAATCTCACAAATCGATCCTCTACACATTAAGGGGGTTTATTAAATTAATATATATGCAGCCATTCAAACTACAGTAATAGACTACATACATTGAAGAGGTTCCTTATCTTATAGTACAGCAGGTTAGTCCACCAGGTATATCTAGGGTGTAGACACCAAATTATCCTCTTTGAGGTAGCTTCCATCACCCAGTAACTGGTGCACAAAATCTTGCTTCCTCGTCTTGACCTATCAAAAGGGCGCTAGCTGTAAAGCCAGATTCTATATATGACAAGCTATATCAGAGAAAACTGTACATGGAACATTGAAGACCTGGCTTAATTACCTTTAGTTTGAGGCTTCCACGTGCTCTAACTGGGTCACCCTATATCCTGACATTAATGGCCATAAATGAATGATAAACGGGTTTCGGATAGACACTTAACTTGAATTTGTAGACAGCGTGTTGAAAATGGTACACCTTTGGTTTCCATAACACTACGTCCAAGTAAAATTAACAGGAGCCGTATTTGCTCCCGTGTGCCTCTGGTCTAGTATCAACAACAATGGCTGCCCTCCTTCCCCACTGACGCCTGGCTTACATTGTCCAGATTTCAGAAAGTGATAGAAGGGTCACATTTACTCTACTTTAATATTGATAATTAAGTTAATTTATATGAGATGTTTTTATGATGGTAAAGTCCAAAGACTAATGTATTTAAGAATAATTCCCACCATAATAGGTTGAGAATATAATAGTATGTGGTGATGATATCCCGTTTTCTATAGACGGTAATTCCACTACAAGTTACGTTTTCTATGGTTAACTTGTTTATACAACACAGCTATTATCTGTATGATATATTAAATGCTGTCGGATTTTCCGACATAATTCCCCAGGGGGCTGCTCACAGGTCGAAGTCCTATTTAGAACAGACGAACACCGATACTCCTCCTTCGAATTATTACATTAATTTGATGTTAGTAGTTAGTAATCACACATTTGTGTGTCTGTTCGTACAGGACGGATGTCCCGTACTAGAGTTGCAGGGGTTAGAAGTCTAATGCGATTTCATTTCCCTGTCAACTCTTGAAAGGCTAATATTCAAGCCTAATTACATATTATTTAACCCAGAAGACTGGATGTGATCAAGTACTACAGTCAAGTATGATTCAGGGACTGCAGTGAGATCAGTGACATTAGATATAACTTGAAGTTTGTTCAGGTAACTGGTCACTGATATATAAACACTGAGGCCCATGGAATACATCTTGATTAAATAATAAATGTATCAAATCAGTCATCAGATTTATTGGGGTTTAATTTAGTTAATTGATTCAAAAGATTGAATAGCTCATCATTAAAGTAAAGTATGGTTCTGAGACTGCAGTGGGTTCAGTTACATTGGTCGCAGTGACTTGTAGCTGTTTTAGGCTACTGTTTACTGATTTGCCACTGAGGCCTCATGAACTCATCTTCAGCTTTAAATGATGATACTAACATCAACTTCTGATGCTATAGTCAGCTGTAATCTCCTTAGTATAATGCTACTGGAGAAATATAATCAGCTGACAAATTTAGATTTCTACTGGTATTGTTTATCTGCAGGCATAGGTCTCCTCAGGCTTGATACTGGGCCTGAGAGTAATTTACCCCCTGCAGAGTTTAACATGGTTATGCCCTGATATTTAGTAGGGCTACCGATGAATCGATGACAATAGTCTGTCCCTACAAGGAGACCGAAGTCGGTGAGGTGATCAGACTTAATATTATCTGCCAATTTTATTCCTCTATTTCTCAGGAATTTGGCTGTTGCTCTCAGACCTTGAACTTGTAGGTCTGCTGGTATTTTGTCCACCACAATGGCTTGTACTCGACAGACGTACCTGCCTAAGCGTACTGATGGTTGTACCACCTGGTAGACTTGAGGTCCTGCATCTTTTACAAACCCTGAGATGTTGAATGACATCTGGGCTACAGGCCTTAATTGTATTTCATCTGCCAACTTTTTAGTGATATATGTTCTCTGGGATCCTTGGTCAAACAACCCACGGGTATGGACCTTGGCCCTCTTATTCAGGATGGTAATTTGGGCAGTAGGCAAAGTCGTATTACCTTTAGACTTTGCCGATTGGACACTCTTTGTTGGTTGCACCTTGCAGTACTGTACTGTGGTGGGAATGCTATCTTCCACCTTGGGGTTTGGAGACGTTGTTTTGGTGTCTCTGCACAATGCTGCATGGTGCTGACCTTTGTTACACCTATTACAGGTGTGTAATTGGGTATCACAGTCGTTGATGTTATGTTTCCTGAGGCACCTCGTGCAATGTTGCAAATCTTTGAGTCGCTCAACACGGGCGTCACTATCAGGAAAATTAGGGCAGTGGTACATTGAATGTTTCTCATTGCAGAACAAACATGTTCCATAGCTTCCAGTACCCTTTGGTGTCACGTTCTTGGGTGACACAGTAACTATAGGCTTGGAGGGTGCAACTGCATATACGCCCACACTGCCACTGTTCCACTTTGGTGTTGAATTATATTGTCTAGATTGATTTGGAGTACCTTTGGTACTCTGTGGTTTACTATTATTAGTTTCTGAGGGTTTACTTGGTGGTTTTAATTTGTCATGTGTTCGTAATTGATGAACTACTGACTTTAAACCTTCAGATATTTCATTCATGGATAAGATGCTTTTATTGTAATGAGCACTCATTTGTCTCAATATGTCCCTAGGTATTTTTTCCTGGACAATTATTTTCAAGACCCACTCAGCCCCGTTTGTATCTGCTGTCAGGCTGAGGGCATTGATCAATGATTCTACCTCCAGCTTGAAGACTTGGAGTGAATCAGCTGAAGCCTCCGGTGGGGGTAAATGCAACAGCTCATGAACTAAATGTGATGTTCTTACTTCTGGATCAGCATAATTATCTTTGAGGAGTTTTACTGCCAGATCATAGCCGTCATTAGTTAATCTCAGATGGGATACTACTGTTTTAGCCTCACCTGATAATTGGCCTTGCAAATAAGAGAATTTACTACTCTTTGGTAAAGATTGTTTTGAGTCTACAAGGTCAACGAATTTGTTCCAAAATTCGTCCCAATCTTCCTCATCTTTTCCTGAGAAAGTGGGTAAATTAATTGGAGGGAGTCGAGCTTCTGCTTGACTCGTATTAGATGCAACTGTTGTTGTTGTTGCTGTTGCCTTGTTCTGGGCAATTAATTTAACGTAAGGCTGTAACGTGGCCTGAGTGTGATCTTCATAATTCGCAAGATCAACCATAATGTCTATTTCTGTTTCTGATAAATTAGTGTTGGCAAGTTCAGCCACATATGTTGCTATTTGACATTTGATTTGCTCAAATTTACCTGCAGCTGCTTGATAATAGATTTCCAGGTCAGCATAATCAACTGTTGATTGTTGTGACAAATCTTCACATTTCTTGATCTGTCTTGTTAAGTGGCCTTTAAGACCTGCAAGGGTTCTTTTCATTCTCCCTGCATTATCCATACTGGCTCGTTGGTGAAGCCTTGTGGGACTTGTACTTGGGTCGCTCATAATACTGAACAAGCACTGATGGTAGCCTAGGGTAAATTCTGCACTCACTAGGCAATAATCCTACCTCTACTAGAGGTTAGCACTTAAAATTAATACACATTATATATACACAATCATACACACTAATGATTTGAGTGATAAAACAGTGTCACTGGAAGTACCTTTAGGTTAGCTCTTCTATATCACCCTAGGATGGTAGAGACACTAATTAATCACTCAAAGGTGTAATGATCATAAGTAAATTATTATATATACAACTCAACTCGAGTTGATAAAAATTACACCCAAAATAGGGTCTGGACCATTCATTAATGGTGTTAGGTTGTTGAATATAGTACAACTGACTATGGTAATAATGGGACTAGGATGAACGATAATAGTTCAACTAGTCAATGGTTTTATCCTACCCTGTTGTGGGTTGGCAATTAGTAAATATACTGTGATCACTAGTGCAATATATATTAAATAATTCTCTATTTGGAGAAATAATATACACAATTATTGATAATAGCCTCTTAATTGCCTCTATGAAACTTCTAATACTATCTAGAAGTATTAAATATTATTAGTGACCTCGCGATATAAACTCCACAAAATTCGTAGAATCACGCGACACCACAGCCACTACTTTGGCTGGCTTCAATATTAGCGCTGTCATTTCACGAAATAACACGCCATCAAATATCTGTGGGTGTGCATGAAACCGCTGATGAGGCTGAACTCAGTTGAGGGGGGGCTCCTGAGCTCCCACGAGGCTTCGCCGCTGTCTTTGACTGGCTTTGTTTAAATCACACTACACTAGTTTAATTAATGATTCCACTGGTTAACTGGTTCATCCGGTACTAAGATGACCAAATGTGGGTTCAAAGGATTAAATAATCCGTCATCCGGTTCAAAGATGACCAAATAATGTGGGTACCGACCTGTGAGATTTATATTTATTTAATTTATATGAATTTATATTTACGTTAATTTATATACTTCGATAGCAATTTGTATAATGATAAGTGGACTGTATTTCTGCAATAATCTCTTAATCTCACAAATCGATCCTCTACACATTAGGGGGGTTTATTAAATTAATATATATGCAGCCAATCAAACAACAGTAATAGACTACATACATTGAAGAGGTTCCTTATCTTATAGTACAGCAGGTTAGTCCACCAGGTATAACTAGGGTGTAGACACCAAATTATCCTCTTTGAGGTAGCTTCCATCACCCAGTAACTGGTGCACAAAATCTTGCTTCCTCGTCTTGACCTGTCAAAAGGGCGCTAGCTGTAAAGCCAGATTCTATATATGACAAGCTATATCAGAGAAAACTGTACATGGAACATTGAAGACCTGGCTTAATTACCTTTAGTTTGAGGCTTCCACGTGCTCTAACTGGGTCACCCTATATCCTGACATTAATGGCCATTAATGAATGATAAACGGGTTTCGGATAGACACTTAACTTGAATTTGTAGACAGCGTGTTGAAAATGGTACACCTTTGGTTTCCATAACACTACGTCCAAGTAAAATTAACAGGAGCCGTATTTGCTCCCTTGTGCCTCTGGTCTAGTATCAACAACAATGGCTGCCCTCCTTCCCCACTGACGCCTGGCTTACATTGTCCAGATTTCAGAAAGTGATAGAAGGGTCACATTTACTCTACTTTAATATTGATAATTAAGTTAATTTATATGAGATGTTTTTATGATGGTAAAGTCCAAAGACTAATGTATTTAAGAATAATTCCCACCATAATAGGTGGAGAATATAATAGTATGTGGTGATGATATCCCGTTTTCTATAGACGGTAATTCCACTACAAGTTACGTTTTCTATGGTTAACTTGTTTATACAACACAGCTATTATCTGTATGATATATTAAATGCTGTCGGATTTTCCGACATTTATTGCATATATCGATGTTTCAGCCGGATTAGAGCGGTTTTACGTGTACATCTTCCATCGGTAATATAAACGGAAAATCAGGAACATTTTAGCTAATTCTAATGAAAACACATTGATTTTTATCATTTGCATTTGAAACAACATTTTCATATGTCTTTTCATAAAACTAAATAATACGAAACCTTGCTCTATGATTTGAAGTTAAAATCCTCAAATATGGTAATATAGTGACTTTTTCACGTTATTCATGTAGTGTGATTTTACGTATATATATTCATTTTACCAATATTTCGATACTACTTCATGTTTTCTAACAATATGTGATTTGGCCTTCAAATCTCAGAATTTCGCAAATTTTGCATTTTCAAGCAAGTTTTCTTGCATTTTGTTTTGTACTCAAAATCATCGAATATAGCAATATTTTGACCTTTATCATTCCCTTTTCCTTTATGTGATTTAAACAAAATATCATCGAATTAGGCAATATTTTGCCGTTTTTCCACGTTTACGTGAATTTTCAGTTTATTGTTTTAACTCATTAAATATTCGAGAAAAATTATGCAAACACATAATTGATCAGAAAATAACCTTAAATACTTCATTTTCAATCATCTTTTTGTTTCTCGTTAAAATACTGAGTAAGATATTGAAAAGGGGAGAAGTTCTGTCTCTATTGCATATATCGACGTTTCAGCCGGATTAGAGTGGTTTCACGTGTACATCTTCCATCGGTAATATAAACGAAAAATTAGGAACATTTTAGGTAATTCTAATGAAAACACATTGATTTTTATCATTTGTATTGGAAGCAACATCTTTATACGTCTTTTCTAGGGTCTAAAAAATATGAAACGTCGCTCTAACATTCGAAGTTAAAATCCTCAAATTTGGCATAATAATGACTTTTTCACGTTTTTGATGTAGTTTGATATTACGTAAATATATTTATTTTTATCAATATTTCGATACTATTTCATGTAGTATCACGATATGTGCTTTGGCCTTCAAATCTCAGATTTTCGCATAAAATTGTATTTTAAGCAAGTTTTCTTGCATTTTGTTTCGTACTAAAAATCATCGAATTCAGCAATGTTTTGACGTTTATCATCCCCTTTTCCTTTATGTGATATAAACAAAATATCATCGAATTAGGCAATATTTTGCCGTTTTTCTACGTTTTTGTGAATTTTCAATTTATTGTTATTAACTCATTAAATATACGATAAAAATTATGGAAACACATAATTGATCAGAAAATAACCTTAAATACTTCATTTTCAATCATCTATTTGTTTCTTGTTAAAATACTGAGTAAGATATTGAAAAGGGGAGAAGTTCTGTTTTTATTGCATATATCGACGTTTCAGACGGAATAGAGCGGTTTTACGTGTACATCTTCCATCGGTAATATAAATGGAAAATCAGGAACATTTTAGTCAATTCTAATGAAAACACATTGATTTTTATCATTTGTATTTGAAACAACATTGTTATATGTCTTTTCTTGGATCTAAATAATACGAAACCTCGCTCTATGATTTGAAGTTAAAATCCTCAAATATGGTAATATAGTGACTTTTTTCACGTTATTCATGTAGTGTGATTTTACGTATATATATTCGTTTTTACCAATATTTCGATACTACTTCATGTTTTCTAACAATATGTTGTTTGGCCTTCAAATCTCAGAATTTCGCAAATTTTGCATTTTTAAGCAACTTTTCTTGTATTTTGTTTTGTACTAAAAATCATCGAATTTAGCAATATTTTGACCTTTATCATCCCCTTTTCCTTTATGTGATTTAAACAAAATATCATCGAATTAGGCAATATTTTGCCGTTTTTCCACGTTTTTGTGAATTTTCAGTTTATTGTTATTAACTCATTAAATATACGAGAAAAATTATGCAAACACATAATTGATCAAAAAATAAACTTAAATACTTCATTTTCAATCATCCATTTGTTTTTCGTTCAAATACTGAGTAAGATATTGAAAAGGGGAGAAGTTCTGTTTTTATTGCATATATAGACGTTTCAGCCGGATTAGAGCGGTTTTACGTGTACATCTTCCATCGGTAATATAAACGGAAAATCAGGAACATTTTAGTTAATTCTAATGAAAACCCATTGATTTTTATCATTTGCATTTGAAACAACATTGTCATATGTCTTTTCTTGGATCTAAATAATACGAAACCTCGCTCTATGATTTGAAGTTAAAATCCTCAAATGTGGTAATATAGTGACTTTTTTCACGTTATTCATGTAGTGTGATTTTACGTATATATATTAGTTTTAACTAATATTTCGATACTACTTCATGTTTTCTCACGATATGTGATTTGGCTTTCAAATCTCAGAATTTCGCAAATTTTGCATTTTTAAGCAAGTTTTCTTCCATTTTGTTTTGAACTAAAAATCGTCAAATTAAGCAATATTTTGACCTTTATCATCCCCTTTTCCTTTATGTGATTTAAACAAAATATCCTCGAATTACGCAATATTTTGTTGTTTTTCCACGTTTTTGTGAATTTTCAGTTTATTGTTATTAATTCATTAAATATACGATAAAAATTATGCAAACACATAATTGATCAGAAAAAACTCTTAAATACTTCATTTTTAAATGATCTATTTGTTTTTCGTTAAAATACTGAGTAAGATATTGAAAAGGGGAGAAGTTCTGTTTTTATTGCATATATCGACGTTTCAGCCGGATTAGTGCGGTTTTACGTGTACATCTTCCATCGGTAATATAAACGGAAAATCAGGAACATTTTAGTTAATTCTAATGAAAACACATTGATTTTTATCATTTGTATTGGAAGCAACATCTTTATACGTCTTTTCTAGGGTCTAAAAAATACGAAACGTCGCTCTATGATTCGAAGTTAAAATCCTCAAATTTGGTATAATAATGACTTTTTTCTCGTTTTTGATGTAGTTTGATATTACGTAAATATATTCATTTTTACCAATATTTCGATACTATTTCATGTAGTATCACGATATGTGCATTGGCCTTCAAATCTCAGATTTTCGCATAAAATTGAATTTTAAGAAAGTTTCCTTGCATTTTGTTTCGTACTTAAAATCATCGAATTCAGCAATATTTTGACGTTTATCGTCCCCTTTTCCTTTATGTGATATAAACAAAATTTCATCGAATTAGGCAATATTTTGCTGTTTTTCTACGTTTTTGTGAGTTTTCACTTTATTGCTATTAATTCATTAAATATACGATAAAAATGATGCAAACACATAATTGATCAGAAAATATTCTTAAATACTTCATTTTCAATCATCTATTTGTTTTTCGTTAAAACACTGAGTAAGATATTGAAAAGGGGAGAAGTTCTGTTTTTATTGCATATATAGACGTTTCAGCCGGATTAGAGCGGTTTTACGTGTACATCTTCCATCAGTAATATAAACGGAAAATCAGGAACATTTTAGTCAATTCTAATGAAAACACATTGATTTTTATCATTTGTATTTGAAACAACATTGTTATATGTCTTTTCTTGGATCTAAATAATACGAAACCTCGCTCTATGATTTGAAGTTAAAATCCTCAAATATGGTAATATAGTGACTTTTTTCACGTTATTCATGTAGTATGATTTTACGTATATATATTCATTTTAACCAATATTTCGATACTACTTTATGTTTTCTCACGATATGTGATTTGGCTTTCATATCTCAGAATTTGGCAAATTTTGCATTTTTAAGCAAGTTTTCTTGCATTTTGTTTTGTACTAAAAATCATCGAATTGAGCAATATTTTGACCCTCATCATCCCCTTTTCCTTTATGTGATTTAAAAAAAATATCATCGAATTAGGCAATATTTTGTTGTTTTTCCACGTTTTTGTGAATTTTCAGTTTATTGTTATTAATTCATTAAATATACGATAAAAATTATGCAAACACATAATTGATAAGAAACTAACCTTAAACACTTCATTTGCAATCAAATATTTGTTTCTCGTTAAAATACTGAGTAAGATATTTGAAAGGGGAGAAGTTCTGTTTTTATTGCATATATCGACGTTTCAGCCGGATTAGAGCGGTTTTAAGTGTACATCTTTAATTGGTAATATAAACAGAAAATCAGGAACATTTTAGTCAATTCTAATGGAAACACATTGATTTTTATCATTTGTATTTGAAACAACATTGTTATATGTCTTTTCTTAAAACTAAATAATACGAAACCTTGCTCTGTGATTTGAAGTTAAAATCCTCAAATATGGTAATATAGTGACTTTTTTCACGTTATTCATGTAGTGTGATTTTACGTATATGTATTCGTTTTTACCAATATTTCGATACTACTTCATGTTTTCTCAAGATATGTGATTTGGCCTTCAAATCTCAGAATTTCGCAAATTTTGCATCTTTAAGCAACTTTTCTTGCATTTTGTTTTGTACTAAACATCATCGAATTTAGCAATATTTTGACCTTTATCATCCCCTTTTCCTTTGTGTGATTTAAACAAAATATCATCGAATTAGGCAATATTTTGCCGTTTTTCCACGTTTTTGTGAATTTTCAGTTTATTGTTAATAACTCATTAAATATTCGAGAAAAATTATGCAAACACATAATTGATCAGAAAATAACCTTAAATACTTCATTTTCAATCATCTATTTGTTTCTCGTTAAAATACTGAGTAAGATATTTAAAAGGGGAGAAGTTCTGTTTTTATTGCATATATCGACGTTTCAGCCGGATTAGAGCGGTTTTACGTGTACATCTTCCATCGGTAATATAAACGGAAAATCAGGACTATTTTAGTTAATTCTAATGAAAACACATTGACTTTTATCATTTGTAATGGAAGCAACATCTTTATACGTCTTTTCTAGGGTCTAAAAAATACGAAACGTCGCTCTATGATTCGAAGATAAAATCCTCAAATTTGGTATAATAATGACTTTTTTCACGTTTTTGATGTAGTTTGATATTATGTAAATATATTCATTTTTACCAATATTTCGATACTATTTCATGTAGTATCATGATATGTGCTTTGGCCTTTAAATCTCAAATTTTCGCATAAAATTGCATTTTAAGCAAGTTTTCTTGCATTTTGTTTCGTACTAAAAATCATCGAATTCAGCAATATTTTGACCTTTATGATCCCCTTTTCCTCTATGTGATTTAAACAAAATATCATCGAATTAGGCAATATTTTGTTGTTTTTCCACGTTTTTGTGAATTTTCAGTTTATTGTTATTAATTCATTAAATATACGATAAAAATTATGCAAACACATAATTGATCAGAAAAAACTCTTAAATACTTCATTTTCAATGATCTATTTGTTTTTCGTTAAAATACTGAGTAAGATATTGAAAAGGGGAGAAGTTCTGTTTTTATTGCATATATCGACGTTTCAGCCGGATTAAAGCGGTTTTACGTGTACATCTTCCATCGGTAATATAAACGGAAAATCAGGAACATTTTAGAAAATTCTAATGAAAACACATTGATTTTCATGATTTGCATTTGAAACAACATTGTCATATGTCTATTCTTGGATCTAAATAATACGAAACCTTGCTCTATGATTTGAAGTTAAAATCCTCAAATATTGTAATATAGTGACTTTTTTCACGTTATTCATGTAGTGTGATTTACGTATATATATTCGTTTTTACCAATATTTCGATACTACTTCATGTTTTCTAAAAATATGTGATTTGGCCTTCAAATCTCAGAATTTCGCAAATTTAGCATTTTCAAGCAAGTTTTCTTGCATTTTGTTTTGTACTCAAAATCATCGAATATAGCAATATTTTGACCTTTATCATCCCCTTTTCCTTTATGTGATTCAAACAAAATATCATCGAATTAGGCAATATTTTGAGGTTTTTCCACGTTTATGTGAATTTTCAGTTTATTGTTATTAACTCATTAAATATACGACAAAAATTATGCAAACACATAATTGATCAGAAAATAACCTTAAATACTTCATTTTCAATCATCTTTTTGTTTCTCGTTAAAATACTGAGTAAGATATTGAAAAGGGGAGAAGTTCTGTCTTTATTGCATATATCGACGTTTCAGCCGGATTAGAGTGGTTTTACGTGTACATCTTCCATCGGTAATATAAACGAAAAATTAGGAACATTTTAGTTAATTCTAATGAAAACACATTGATTTTTATCATTTGTATTGGAAGCAACATCTTTATACGTCTTTTCTAGGGTCTAAAAAATACGAAACGTCGCTCTATGATTCGAAGTTAAAAACCTCAAATTTGGTATAATAATGACTCTTTTCACGTTTTTGATGTAGTTTGATATTACGTAAATATATTCATTTTTACCAATATTTCGATACTATTTCATGTAGTATCACGATATGTGCATTGGCCTTCAAATCTCAGATTTTCGCATAAAACTGCATTTTAAGCAAGTTTTCTTGCATTTTGTTTCGTACTAAAAATCATCGAATTCAGCAATATTTTGACGTTTATCACCCCCTTTTCCTTTATGTGATATAAACAAAATTTCATCGAATTAGGCAATATTTTGCTGTTTTTCTACGTTTTTGTGAGTTTTCACTTTATTGCTATTAATTCATTAAATATACGATAAAAATGATGCAAACACATAATTGATCAGAAAATAACCTTAAATACTTCATTTTCAATCAACTATTTGTTTTTCGTTAAAATACTGAGTAAGATATTGAAAAGGGGAGAAGTTCTGTTTTTATTGCATATATAGACGTTTCAGCCGGATTAGAGCGGTTTTACGTATACATCTTCCATCGGTAATATAAACGGAAAATCAGGAACATTTTAGTTAATTCTAATGAAAACACATTGATTTTTATCATTTGCATTTGAAACAACATTGTCATATGTATTTTCTTGGATCTAAATAATACGAAACCTCGCTCTATGATTTGAAGTTAAAATCCTCAAATATGGTAATATAGTGACTTTTTTCTCGTTATTCGTGTAGTGTGATTTTACGTATATACATTCGTTTTTACCAATATTTCGATACTACTTCATGTTTTCTCAAGATATGTGATTTGGCCTTCAAATCTCAGAATTTCGCAAATTTTGCATTTTTAAGCAAGTTTTCTTCCATTTTGTTTTGTACTAAAAATCATCGAATTTAGCAATATTTTGACCTTTATCATCCCCTTTTCCTTTATGTGATTCAAACAAAATATCATCGAATTAGGCAATATTTTGTTGTTTTTCCACGTTTTTGTGAATTTTCAGTTTATTGTTATTAATTCATTAAATATACGATAAAAATTATGCAAACACATAATTGATCAGAAAAAACTCTTAAATACTTCATTTTCAATGATCTATTTGTTTTTCGTTAAAATACTGAGTAAGATATTGAAAAGGGGAGAAGTTCTGTTTTTATTGCATATATAGACGTTTCAGCCGGATTAAAGCGGTTTTACGTGTACATCTTCCATCGGTAATATGAACGGAAAATCAGGAACATTTTAGTTAATTTAATGAAAACACATTGATTTTTATCATTTGTATTGGAAGCAACATCTTTATACGTCTTTTCTAGGGTCTAAAAAATACGAAACGTTGCTCTATGATTCGAAGTTAAAAACCTCAAATTTGGTATAATAATGACTCTTTTCACATTTTTGATGTAGTTTGATATTACGTAAATATATTCATTTTTACCAATATTTCGATACTATTTCATGTAGTATCACGATATGTGCATTGGCCTTCAAATCTCAGATTTTCGCATAAAATTGCATTTTAAGCAAGTTTTCTTGCATTTTGTATCGTACTAAAAATCATCGAATTCAGCAATATTTTGACGTTTATCATCCCCTTTTCCTTTATGTGATATAAACAAAATTTCATCGAATTAGGCAATATTTTGCTGTTTTTCCACGTTTTTGTGAGTTTTCACTTTATTGCTATTAATTCATTAAATATACGATAAAAATGATGCAAACACATAATTGATCAAAAAATAACCTTAAATACTTCATTTTCAATCATCTATTTGTTTTTCGTTAAAATACTGAGTAAGATATTGAAAAGGGGAGAAGTTCTGTTTTTATTGCATATATAGACGTTTCAGCCGGATTAAAGCGGTTTTACGTGTACATCTTCCATCGGTAATATAAACGGAAAATCAGGAACATTTTAGTTAATTCTAATGAAAACACATTGATTTTTATCATTTGCATTTGAAACAACATTGTCATATGTCTTTTCTTGGATCTAAATAAAACGAAACCTCGCTCTATGATTTGAAGTTAAAATCCTCAAATATGGTAATATAGTGACTTTTTTCACGGTATTCATGTAGTGTGATTTTACGTATATATATTCGTTTTTACCAATATTTTGATACTACTTCATGTTTTCTAACAATATGTGATTTGGCCTTCAAATCTCAGAATTTCGCAAATTTTGCATTTTAAGCAAGTTTTCTTGTATTTTGTTTTTTACTAAAAATCATCGAATTTAGCAATATTTTGACCTTTATCGTCCCCTTTTCCTTTATGTGATTTAAATAAAATATCATCGAATTAGGCAATATTTTGCCGTTTTTCCACGTTTTTGTAAATTTATAGTTTATTGTTATTAATTCATTAAATATACGAGAAAAATTATGCAAACACATAATTGATCAGAAAATAACCTTAAATACTTCATTTTCAATCATCTATTTGTTTCTCGTTAAAATACTGAGTAAGATATTGAAAAGGGGAGAAGTTCTATTTTTATTGCATATATCGACGTTTCGGCCGGATTAGAGCGGTTTTACGTGTACATCTTCCATCGGTAATATAAACGGAAAATCAGGAACATTTTAGAAAATTCTAATGAAAACACATTGATTTTCATGATTTGCATTTGAAACAACATTGTCATATGTCTATTCTTGGATCTAAATAATACGAAACCTTGCTCTATGATTTGAAGTTAAAATCCTCAAATATTGTAATATAGTGACTTTTTTCACGTTATTCATGTAGTGTGATTTACGTATATATATTCGTTTTTACCAATATTTCGATACTACTTCATGTTTTCTAAAAATATGTGATTTGGCCTTCAAATCTCAGAATTTCGCAAATTTAGCATTTTAAGCAAGTTTTCTTGCATTTTGTTTTGTACTAAAAATCATCGAATTGAGCAATATTTTCACCTTTATGATCCCCTTTTCTTTTATGTGATTTAAACAAAATATCATCGAATTAGGCAATATTTTGCCGTTTTTCCACGTTTTTGTGAATTTTCAGTTTATTGTTATTAACTCATTAAATATACGAGAAAAATTATGCAAACACATAATTGATCAGAAAATAACCTTAAATACTTCATTTTCAATCATCTATTTGTTTCTTATAAAAATAATGAGTAAGATATTGAAAAGGGGAGAAGTTCTGTTTTTATTGCATATATCGATGTTTCAGCCGGATTAGAGCGGTTTTACGTGTACATCTTCCATCGGTAATATAAACGGAAAATCAGGAACATTTTAGCTAATTTTAATGAAAACACATTGATTTTTATCATTTGCATTTGAAACAACATTGTCATATGTCTTTTCATCAAACTAAATAATACGAAACCTTGCTCTATGATTTGAAGTTAAAATCCTCAAATATGGTAATATAGTGACTTTTTCACGTTATTCATGTAGTGTGATTTTACGTATATATATTCGTTTTTACCAATATTTCGATACTACTTTATGTTTTCTAACAATATGTGATTTGGCCTTCAAATCTCAGAATTTCGCAAATTTTGCATTTTCAAGCAAGTTTTCTTGTATTTTGTTTTGTACTCAAAATCATCGAATATAGCAATATTTTGACCTTTATCATCCCCTTTTCCTTTATGTGATTCAAACAAAATATCATCGAATTAGGCAATATTTTGAGGTTTTTCCACGTTTATGTGAATTTTCAGTTTATTGTTATTAACTCATTAAATATACGACAAAAATTATGCAAACACATAATTGATCAGAAAATAACCTTAAATACTTCATTTTCAATCATCTTTTTGTTTCTCGTTAAAATACTGAGTAAGATATTGAAAAGGGGAGAAGTTCTGTCTTTATTGCATATATCGACGTTTCAGCCGGATTAGAGTGGTTTTACGTGTACATCTTCCATCGGTAATATAAACGAAAAATTAGGAACATTTTAGTTAATTCTAATGAAAACACATTGATTTTTATCATTTGTATTGGAAGCAACATCTTTATACGTCTTTTCTAGGGTCTAAAAAATACGAAACGTCGCTCTATGATTCGAAGTTAAAAACCTCAAATTTGGTATAATAATGACTCTTTTCACGTTTTTGATGTAGTTTGATATTACGTAAATATATTCATTTTTACCAATATTTCGATACTATTTCATGTAGTATCACGATATGTGCATTGGCCTTCAAATCTCAGATTTTCGCATAAAACTGCATTTTAAGCAAGTTTTCTTGCATTTTGTTTCGTACTAAAAATCATCGAATTCAGCAATATTTTGACGTTTATCACCCCCTTTTCCTTTATGTGATATAAACAAAATTTCATCGAATTAGGCAATATTTTGCTGTTTTTCTACGTTTTTGTGAGTTTTCACTTTATTGCTATTAATTCATTAAATATACGATAAAAATGATGCAAACACATAATTGATCAGAAAATAACCTTAAATACTTCATTTTCAATCAACTATTTGTTTTTCGTTAAAATACTTAGTAAGATATTGAAAAGGGGAGAAGTTCTGTTTTTATTGCATATATAGACGTTTCAGCCGGATTAGAGCGGTTTTACGTATACATCTTCCATCGGTAATATAAACGGAAAATCAGGAACATTTTAGTTAATTCTAATGAAAACACATTGATTTTTATCATTTGCATTTGAAACAACATTGTCATATGTATTTTCTTGGATCTAAATAATACGAAACCTCGCTCTATGATTTGAAGTTAAAATCCTCAAATATGGTAATATAGTGACTTTTTTCTCGTTATTCGTGTAGTGTGATTTTACGTATATACATTCGTTTTTACCAATATTTCGATACTACTTCATGTTTTCTCAAGATATGTGATTTGGCCTTCAAATCTCAGAATTTCGCAAATTTTGCATTTTTAAGCAAGTTTTCTTCCATTTTGTTTTGTACTAAAAATCATCGAATTTAGCAATATTTTGACCTTTATCATCCCCTTTTCCTTTATGTGATTTAAACAAAATATCATCGAATTAGGCAATATTTTGTTGTTTTTCCACGTTTTTGTGAATTTTCAGTTTATTGTTATTAATTCATTAAATATACGATAAAAATTATGCAAACACATAATTGATCAGAAAAAACTCTTAAATACTTCATTTTCAATGATCTATTTGTTTTTCGTTAAAATACTGAGTAAGATATTGAAAAGGGGAGAAGTTCTGTTTTTATTGCATATATCGACGTTTCAGCCGGATTAAAGCGGTTTTACGTGTACATCTTCCATCGGTAATATGAACGGAAAATCAGGAACATTTTAGTTAATTTAATGAAAACACATTGATTTTTATCATTTGTATTGGAAGCAACATCTTTATACGTCTTTTCTAGGGTCTAAAAAATACGAAACGTTGCTCTATGATTCGAAGTTAAAAACCTCAAATTTGGTATAATAATGACTTTTTTCACGTTTTTGATGTAGTTTGATATTACGTAAATATATTCATTTTTACCAATATTTCGATACTATTTCATGTAGTATCACGATATGTGCATTGGCCTTCAAATCTCAGATTTTCGCATAAAATTGCATTTTAAGCAAGTTTTCTTGCATTTTGTTTCGTACTAAAAATCATCGAATTCAGCAATATTTTGACGTTTATCATCCCCTTTTCCTTTATGTGATATAAACAAAATTTCATCGAATTAGGCAATATTTTGCTGTTTTTCCACGTTTTTGTGAGTTTTCACTTTATTGCTATTAATTCATTAAATATACGATAAAAATGATGCAAACACATAATTGATCAGAAAATAAACTTAAATACTTCATTTTCAATCATCCATTTGTTTTTCGTTCAAATACTGAGTCAGATATTGAAAAGGGGAGAAGTTCTGTTTTTATTGCATATATAGACGTTTCAACCGGATTAGAGCGGTTTTACGTGTACATCTTCCATCGGTAATATAAACGGAAAATCAGGAACATTTTAGTTAATTCTAATGAAAACACATTGATTTTCATCATTTGCATTTGAAACAATATTGTCATATGTCTTTTCTTGGATCTAAATAATACGAAACCTCGCTCTATGATTTGAAGTTAAAATCCTCAAATATTGTAATATAGTGACTTTTTTCACGTGATTCATGTAGTGTGATTTACGTATATATATTCGTTTTTACCAATATTTCGATACTACTTCATGTTTTCTTACAATATGTGATTTGGCCTTCAAATCTCAGAATTTCGCAAATTTAGCATTTTAAGCAAGTTTTCTTGCATTTTGTTTTGTACTAAAAATCATCGAATTGAGCAATATTTTAACCTTTATCATCTCCTTTTCTTTTATGTAATTTAAACAAAATATCATTGAATTAGGCAATATTTTGCCGTTTTTCCACGTTTTTGTGAATTTTCAGTTTATTGGTATTAACTCATTAAATATACGAGAAAAATTATGCAAACACATAATTGATCAGAAAATAACCTTAAATACTTCATTTTCAATCATCTATTTGTTTCTTGTTAAAATAATGAGTAAGATATTGAAAAGGGGAGAAGTTCTGTTTTTATTGTGGGTACCGACCTGTGAGATTTATATTTATTTAATTTATATGAATTTATATTTACGTTAATTTATATACTTTGTATACAATTTATATACAATTTGTATAATGATAAGTGGACTGTATTTCTGCAATAATCTCTTAATCTCACAAATCGATCCTCTACACATTAAGGGGGTTTATTAAATTAATATATATGCAGCCATTCAAACTACAGTAATAGACTACATACATTGAAGAGGTTCCTTATCTTATAGTACAGCAGGTTAGTCCACCAGGTATAACTAGGGTGTAGACACCAAATTATCCTCTTTGAGGTAGCTTCCATCACCCAGTAACTGGTGCACAAAATCTTGCTTCCTCGTCTTGACCTGTCAAAATGGCGCTAGCTGTAAAGCCAGATTCTATATATGACAAGCTATATCAGAGAAAACTGTACATGGAACATTGAAGACCTGGCTTAATTACCTTTAGTTTGAGGTTTCCACGTGCTCTAACTGGGTCACCCTATATCCTGATATTAATGGCCATAAATGAATGATAAACGGGTTTCGGATAGACACTTAACTTGAATTTGTAGACAGCGTGTTGAAAATGGTACACCTTTGGTTTCCATAACACTACGTCCAAGTAAAATTAACAGGAGCCGTATTTGCTCCCGTGTGCCTCTGGTCTAGTATCAACAACAATGGCTGCCCTCCTTCCCCACTGACGCCTGGCTTACATTGTCCAGATTTCAGAAAGTGATAGAAGGGTCACATTTACTCTACTTTAATATTGATAATTAAGTTAATTTATATGAGATGTTTTTATGATAGTAAAGTCCAAAGACTAATGTATTTAAGAATAATTCCCACCATAATAGGTTGAGAATATAATAGTATGTGGTGATGATATCCCGTTTTCTATAGACGGTAATTCCACTACAAGTTACGTTTTCTATGGTTAACTTGTTTATACAACACAGCTATTATCTGTATGATATATTAAATGCTGTCGGATTTTCCGACATAATTCCCCAGGGGGCTGCTCACGGGTCGAAGTCCTATTTAGAACAGACGAACACCGATACTCCTCCTTCGAATTATTACATTAATTTGATGTTAGTAGTTAGTAATCACACATTTGTGTGTCTGTTCGTACAGGACGGATGTCCCGTACTAGAGCTGCAGGGGTTAGAAGTCTAATGCGATTTCATTTCCCTGTCAACTCTTGAAAGGCTAATATTCAAGCCTAATTACATATTATTTAACCCAGAAGACTGGATGTGATCAAGTACTACAGTCAAGTATGATTCAGGGACTGCAGTGAGATCAGTGACATTAGATATAACTTGAAGTTTGTTCAGGTAACTGGTCACTGATATATAAACACTGAGGCCCATGGAATACATCTTGATTAAATAATAAATGTATCAAATCAGTCATCAGATTTATTGGGGTTTAATTTAGTTAATTGATTCAGAAGATTGAATAGCTCATCATTAAAGTAAAGTATGGTTCTGAGACTGCAGTGGGTTCAGTGACATTGGTCGCAGTGACTTGTAGCTGTTTTAGGCTACTGTTCACTGATTTCCCACTGAGGCCTCATGAACTTATCTTCAGCTTTAAATGATGATACTAACATCAACCTCTGATGCTATAGTCAGCTGTAATCTCCTTAGTATAATGCTACTGGAGAAATATAATCAGCTGACAAATTTAGATTTCTACTGGTATTGTTTATCTGCAGGCATAGGTCTCCTCAGGCTTGATACTGGGCCTGAGAGTAATTTACCCCCTGCAGAGTTTAACATGGTTATGCCCTGATATTTAGTAGGGCTACCGATGAATCGATGGCAATAGTCTGTCCCTACAAGGAGACCGAAGTCGGTGAGGTGATCAGACTTAATATTATCTGCCAATTTTATTCCTCTATTTCTCAGGAATTTGGCTGTTGCTCTCAGACCTTGAACTTGTAGGTCTGCTGGTATTTTGTCCACCACAATGGCTTGTACTCGACAGACGTACCTGCCTAAGCGTACTGATGGTTGTACCACCTGGTAGACTTGAGGTCCTGCATCTGTTACAAACCCTGAGATGTTGTATGACATCTGGGCTACAGGCCTTAATTGTAGTTCATCTGCCAACTTTTTAGTGATATATGTTCTCTGGGATCCTTGGTCAAACAACCCACGGGTTTGGACCTTGGCCCTCTTATTCAGGATGGTAATTTGGGCAGTAGGCAAAGTCGTATTACCTTTAGACTTTGCCGATTGGACACTCTTTGTTGGTTGCACCTTGCAGTACTGTACTGTGGTGGGAATGCTATCTTCCACCTTGGGGTTTGGAGACGTTGTTTTGGTGTCTCTGCACAATGCTGCATGGTGCTGACCTTTGTTACACCTATTACAGGTGTGTAATTGGGTATCACAGTCGTTGATGTTATGTTTCCTGAGGCACCTCGTGCAATGTTGCAAATCTTTGAGTCGCTCAACACGGGCGTCACTATCAGGAAAATTAGGGCAGTGGTACACTGAATGTTTCTCATTGCAGAACAAACATGTTCCATAGCTTCCAGTACCCTTTGGTGTCACGTTCTTGGGTGACACAGTAACTATAGGCTTGGAGGGTGCAACTGCATATACGCCCACACTGCCACTGTTCCACTTTGGTGTTGAATTATATTGTCTAGATTGATTTGGAGTACCTTTGGTACTCTGTGGTTTACTATTATTAGTTTCTGAGGGTTTACTTGGTGGTTTTAATTTGTCATGTGTTCGTAATTGATGAACTACTGACTTTAAACCTTCAGATATTTCATTCATGGATAAGATGCTTTTATTGTAATGAGCACTCATTTGTCTCAATATGTCCCTAGGTATTTTTTCCTAGACAATTATTTTCAAGACCCACTCAGCCCCGTTTGTATCTGCTGTCAGGCTGAGGGCATTGATCAATGATTCTACCTCCAGCTTGAAGACTTGGAGTGAATCAGCTGAAGCCTCCGGTGGGGGTAAATGCAACAGCTCATGAACTAAATGTGATGTTCTTACTTCTGGATCAGCATAATTATCTTTGAGGAGTTTTACTGCCAGATCATAGCCGTCATTAGTTAATCTCAGATGGGATACTACTGTTTTAGCCTCACCTGATAATTGGCCTTGCAAATAAGAGAATTTACTACTCTTTGGTAAAGATTGTTTTGAGTCTACAAGGTCAACGAATTTGTTCCAAAATTCGTCCCAATCTTCCTCATCTTTTCCTGAGAAAGTGGGTAAATTAATTGGAGGGAGTCGAGCTTCTGCTTGACTCGTATTAGATGCAACTGTTGTTGTTGTTGCTGTTGCCTTGTTCTGGGCAATTAATTTAACGTAAGGCTGTAACGTGGCCTGAGTGTGATCTTCATAATTCGCAAGATCAACCATAATGTCGTCTATTTCTGTTTCTGATAAATTAGTGTTGGCAAGTTCAGCCACATATGTTGCTATTTGACATTTGATTTGCTCAAATTTACCTGCAGCTGCTTGATAATAGCTTTCCAGGTCGGCATAATCAACTGTTGATTGTTGTGACAAATCTTCACATTTCTTGATCTGTCTTGTTAAGTGGCCTTTAAGACCTGCAAGGGTTCTTTTCATTCTCCCTGCATTATCCATACTGGCTCGTTGGTGAAGCCTTGTGGGACTTGTACTTGGGTCGCTCATAATACTGAACAAGCACTGATGGTAGCCTAGGGTAAATTCTGCACTCACTAGGCAATAATCCTACCTCTACTAGAGGTTAGCACTTAAAATTAATACACATTATATATACACAATCATACACACTAATGATTTGAGTGATAAAACAGTGTCACTGGAAGTACCTTTAGGTTAGCTCTTCTATATCACCCTAGGATGGTAGAGACACTAATTAATCACTCAAAGGTGTAATGATCATAAGTAAATTATTATATATACAACTCAACTCGAGTTGATAAAAATTACACCCAAAATAGGGTCTGGACCATTCATTAATGGTGTTAGGTTGTTGAATATAGTACAACTGACTATGGTAATAATGGGACTAGGATGAACGATAATAGTTCAACTAGTCAATGGTTTTATCCTACCCTGTTGTGGGTTGGCAATTAGTAAATATACTGTGATCACTAGTGCAATATATATTAAATAATTCTCTATTTGGAGAAATAATATACACAATTATTGATAATAGCCTCTTAATTGCCTCTATGAAACTTCTAATACTATCTAGAAGTATTAAATATTATTAGTGACCTCGCGAAATAAACTCCACAAAATTCGTAGAATCACGCGACACCACAGCCACTACTTTGGCTGGCTTCAATATTAGCGCTGTCATTTCACGAAATAACACGCCACCAAATATCTGTGGGTGTGCATGAAACCGCTGATGAGGCTGAACTCAGTTGAGGGGGGGGCTCCTGAGCTCCCACGAGGCTTCGCCGCTGTCTTTGACTGGCTTTGTTTAAATCACACTACACTAGTTTATTTAATGAATCCACTGGTTAACTGGTTCATCCGGTACTAAGATGACCAAATGTGGGTTCAAAGGATCAAATAATCCGTCATCCGGTTCGAAGATGACCAAATAATGTGGGTAACAACCTGTGAGATTTATATTTATTTAATTTATATGAATTTATATTTACGCTAATTTATATACTTCGATAGCAATTTGTATAATGATAAGTGGACTGTATTTCTGCAATAATCTCTTAATCTTACAAATCGATCCTCTACACATTAAGGGGGTTTATTAAATTAATATATATGCAGCCAATCAAACTACAGTAATAGACTACATACATTGAAGAGGTTCCTTATCTTATAGTACAGCAGGTTAGTCCACCAGGTATAACTAGGGTGTAGACACCAAATTATCCTCTTTGAGGTAGCTTCCATCACCCAGTAACTGGTGCACAAAATCTTGCTTCCTCGTCTTGACCTGTCAAAAGGTCGCTAGCTGTAAAGCCAGATTCTATATATGACAAGCTATATCAGAGAAAACTGTACATGGAACATTGAAGACCTGGCTTAATTACCTTTAGTTTGAGGCTTCCACGTGCTCTAACTGGGTCACCCTATATCCTGACATTAATGGCCATAAATGAATGATAAACGGGTTTCGGATAGACACTTAACTTGAATTTGTAGACAGCGTGTTGAAAATGGTACACCTTTGGTTTCCATAACACTACGTCCAAGTAAAATTAACAGGAGCCGTATTTGCTCCCGTGTGCCTCTGGTCTAGTATCAACAACAATGGCTGCCCTCCTTCCCCACTGACGCCTGGCTTACATTGTCCAGATTTCAGAAAGTGATAGAAGGGTCACATTTACTCTACTTTAATATTGATAATTAAGTTAATTTATATGAGATGTTTTTATGATGGTAAAGTCCAAAGACTAATGTATTTAAGAATAATTCCCACCATAATAGGTGGAGAATATAATAGTATGTGGTGATGATATCCCGTTTTCTATAGACGGTAATTCCACTACAAGTTACGTTTTCTATGGTTAACTTGTTTATACAACACAGCTATTATCTGTATGATATATTAAATGCTGTCGGATTTTCCGACATTTATTGCATATATCGATGTTTCAGCCGGATTAGAGCGGTTTTACGTGTACATCTTCCATCGGTAATATAAACGGAAAATCAGGAACATTTTAGCTAATTCTAATGAAAACACATTGATTTTTATCATTTGCATTTGAAACAACATTTTCATATGTCTTTTCATAAAACTAAATAATACGAAACCTTGCTCTATGATTTGAAGTTAAAATCCTCAAATATGGTAATATAGTGACTTTTTCACGTTATTCATGTAGTGTGATTTTACGTATATATATTCATTTTACCAATATTTCGATACAACTTCATGTTTTCTAACAATATGTGATTTGGCCTTCAAATCTCAGAATTTCGCAAATTTTGCATTTTCAAGCAAGTTTTCTTGCATTTTGTTTTGTACTAAAAATCATCGAATTTAGCAATATTTTGACCTTTATCATCCCGTTTTCCTTTATGTGATTTAAATAAAATATAATCGAATTAGGCAATATTTTGCCGTTTTTCCACGTTTTTGTGAATTTACAGTTTATTGTTATTATTTCATTAAATATACGAGAAAAATTATGCAAACACATAATTGATCAGAAAATAACCTAAAATACTTCATTTTCAATCATCTATTTGTTTGTCGTTAAAATACTGAGTAAGATATTGAAAAGGGGAGAAGTTCTATTTTTATTGCATATATCGACGTTTCGGCCGGATTAGAGCGGTTTTACGTGTACATCTTCCATCGGTAATATAAACGGAAAATCAGGAACATTTTAGTTAATTCTAATGAAAACACATTGATTTTCATCATTTGCATTTGAAACAACATTGTCATATGTCTTTTCTTGGATCTATATAATACGAAACCTCGCTCTATGATTTGAAGTTAAAATCCTCAAATATTGTAATATAGTGACTTTTTTCACGTTATTCATGTAGTGTGATTTACGTATATATATTCGTTTTTACCAATATTTCGATACTACTTCATGTTTTCTAACAATATGTGATTTGGCCTTCAAATCTCAGAATTTCGCAAATTTAGCATTTTAAGCAAGTTTTCTTGCATTTTGTTTTGTACTAAAAATCATCGAATTGAGCAATATTTTCACCTTTATCATCCCCTTTTCCTTTATGTGATTTAAACAAAATATCATCGAATTAGGCAATATTTTGCCGTTTTTCCACGTTTTTGTGAATTTTCAGTTTATTGTTATTAACTCATTAAATATACGAGAAAAATTATGCAAACACATAATTGATCAGAAAATAACCTTAAATACTTCATTTTCAATCATCTTTTTGTTTCTCGTTAAAATACTGAGTAAGATATTGAAAAGGGGAGAAGTTCTGTCTTTATTGCATATATCGACGTTTCAGCCGGATTAGAGTGGTTTTACGTGTACATCTTCCATCGGTAATATAAACGAAAAATTAGGAACATTTTAGGTAATTCTAATGAAAACACATTGATTTTTATCATTTGTATTGGAAGCAACATCTTTATACGTCTTTTCTAGGGTCTAAAAAATACGAAACGTCGCTCTATGATTCGAAGTTAAAATCCTCAAATTTGGCATAATAATGACTTTTTTCACGTTTTTGATGTAGTTTGATATTACGTAAATATATTTATTTTTATCAATATTTCGATACTATTTCATGTAGTATCACGATATGTGCTTTGGCCTTCAAATCTCAGATTTTCGCATAAAATTGTATTTTTAGCAAGTTTTCTTGCATTTTGTTTCGTACTAAAAATCATCGAATTCAGCAATATTTTGACGTTTATCATCCCCTTTTCCTTTATGTGATATAAACAAAATATCATCGAATTAGGCAATATTTTGCCGTTTTTCTACGTTTTTGTGAATTTTCAGTTTATTGTTATTAACTCATTAAAAATACGAGAAAAATTAGACAAACACATAATTGATCAGAAAATAACCTTAAATACTTCATTTTCAATCATCTATTTGTTTCTTGTTAAAATACTGAGTAAGATATTGAAAAGGGGAGAAGTTCTGTTTTTATTGCATATATCGACGTTTCAGCCGGAATAGAGCGGTTTTACGTGTACATCTTCCATCGGTAATATAAATGGAAAATCAGGAACATTTTAGTTAATTCTAATGAAAACCCATTGATTTTTATCATTTGCATTTGAAACAACATTGTCATATGTCTTTTCTTGGATCTAAATAATACGAAACCTCGCTCTATGATATGAAGTTAAAATCCTCAAATATAGTAATATAGTGACTTTTTTAACGTTATTCATGTAGCGTGATTTTACGTATATATATTCGTTTTTACCAATATTTCGATACTATTTCATGTTTTCTAACAATATGTGATTTGGCCTTCAAATCTCAGAATTTCGCAAATTTTGCATTTTAAGCAAGTTTTCTTGTATTTTGTTTTGTACTAAAAATCATCGAATTTAGCAATATTTTGACCTTTATCATCCCCTTTTCCTTTATGTGATTTAAATAAAATATCATCGAATTAGGCAATATTTTGCCGTTTTTCCACGTTTTTGTGAATTTACAGTTTACTGTTATTATTTCATTAAATATACGAGAAAAATTATGCAAACACATAATTGATCAGAAAATAACCTTAAATACTTAATTTTCAATCATCTATTTGTTTCTCGTTAAAATACTGAGTAAGATATTGAAAAGGGGAGAAGTTCTATTTTTATTGCATATATCGACGTTTCGGCCGGATTAGAGAGGTTTTACGTGTACATCTTCCATCGGTAATATAAACGGAAAATCAGGAACATTTTAGTTAATTCTAATGAAAACACATTGATTTTCATCATTTGCATTTGAAACAACATTGTCATATGTCTTTTCTTGGATCTAAATAATACGAAACCTCGCTCTATGATTTGAAGTTAAAATCCTCAAATATTGTAATATAGTGACTTTTTTCACGTTATTCATGTAGTGTGATTTACGTATATATATTCGTTTTTACCAATATTTCGATACTACTTCATGTTTTCTAACAATATGTGATTTGGCCTTCAAATCTCAGAATTTCGCAAATTTAGCATTTTAAGCAAGTTTTCTTGCATTTTGTTTTGTACTAAAAATCATCGAATTGAGCAATATTTTCACCTTTATCATCCCCTTTTCCTTCATGTGATTTAAACAAAATATCATTGAATTAGGCAATATTTTGCCGTTTTTCCACGTTTTTGTGAATTTTCAGTTTATTGTTATTAACTCATTAAATATACGAGAAAAATTATGCAAACACATAATTGATCAGAAAATAACCTTAAATACTTCATTTTCAATCATCTATTTGTTTCTTGTTAAAATACTGAGTAAGATATTGAAAAGGGGAGAAGTTCTGTTTTTATTGCATATATCGATGTTTCAGCCGGATTACAGCGGTTTTACGTGTACATCTTCCATCGGTAATATAAACGGAAAATCAGGAACATTTTAGCTAATTCTAATGAAAACACATTGATTTTTATCATTTGCATTTGAAACAACATTGTCGTATGTCTTTTCTTGGATCTAAATAATACGAAACCTCGCTCTATGATTTGAAGTTAAAATCCTCAAATATAATAATATAGTGACTTCTCACGTTATTCATGTAGTGTGATTTTACGTATATATATTCGTTTTTACCAATATTTCGATACTACTTCATGTTTTCTAACAATATGTGATTTGGCGTTCAAATCTCAGAATTTCGCAAATTTTGCATTTTGAAGCAAGTTTTCTTGCATTTTGTTTTGTACTAAAAATCATCGAATATAGCAATATTTTTACCTTTATCATCCCCTTTTCCTTTATGTGATTTAAACAAAATATCATCGAATTAGGCAATATTTTGCCGTTTTTCCACGTTTATGTGAATTTTCAGTTTATTGTTATTAACTCATTAAATATACGAGAAAAATTATGCAAACACATAATTGATCAGAAAATAACCTTAAATACTTCATTTTCAATCATCTTTTTGTTTCTCGTTAAAATACTGAGTAAGATATTGAAAAGGGGAGAAGTTCTGTCTTTATTGCATATATCGACGTTTCAGCCGGATTAGAGTGGTTTTACGTGTACATCTTCCATCGGTAATATAAACGAAAAATTAGGAACATTTTAGGTAATTCTAATGAAAACACATTGATTTTTATCATTTGTATTGGAAGCAACATCTTTATACGTCTTTTCTAGGGTCTAAAAAATACGAAACGTCGCTCTATGATTCGAAGTTAAAATCCTCAAATTTGGCATAATAATGACTTTTTTCACGTTTTTGATGTAGTTTGATATTACGTAAATATATTTATTTTTATCAATATTTCGATACTATTTCATGTAGTATCACGATATGTGCTTTGGCCTTCAAATCTCAGATTTTCGCATAAAATTGTATTTTTAGCAAGTTTTCTTGCATTTTGTTTCGTACTAAAAATCATCGAATTCAGCAATATTTTGACGTTTATCATCCCCTTTTCCTTTATGTGATATAAACAAAATATCATCGAATTAGGCAATATTTTGCCGTTTTTCTACGTTTTTGTGAATTTTCAGTTTATTGTTATTAACTCATTAAAAATACGAGAAAAATTAGACAAACACATAATTGATCAGAAAATAACCTTAAATACTTCATTTTCAATCATCTATTTGTTTCTTGTTAAAATACTGAGTAAGATATTGAAAAGGGGAGAAGTTCTGTTTTTATTGCATATATCGACGTTTCAGCCGGAATAGAGCGGTTTTACGTGTACATCTTCCATCGGTAATATAAATGGAAAATCAGGAACATTTTAGTTAATTCTAATGAAAACCCATTGATTTTTATCATTTGCATTTGAAACAACATTGTCATATGTCTTTTCTTGGATCTAAATAATACGAAACCTCGCTCTATGATATGAAGTTAAAATCCTCAAATATAGTAATATAGTGACTTTTTTAACGTTATTCATGTAGCGTGATTTTACGTATATATATTCGTTTTTACCAATATTTCGATACTATTTCATGTTTTCTAACAATATGTGATTTGGCCTTCAAATCTCAGAATTTCGCAAATTTTGCATTTTAAGCAAGTTTTCTTGTATTTTGTTTTGTACTAAAAATCATCGAATTTAGCAATATTTTGACCTTTATCATCCCCTTTTCCTTTATGTGATTTAAATAAAATATCATCGAATTAGGCAATATTTTGCCGTTTTTCCACGTTTTTGTGAATTTACAGTTTATTGTTATTATTTCATTAAATATACGAGAAAAATTATGCAAACACATAATTGATCAGAAAATAACCTTAAATACTTAATTTTCAATCATCTATTTGTTTCTCGTTAAAATACTGAGTAAGATATTGAAAAGGGGAGAAGTTCTATTTTTATTGCATATATCGACGTTTCGGCCGGATTAGAGAGGTTTTACGTGTACATCTTCCATCGGTAATATAAACGGAAAATCAGGAACATTTTAGTTAATTCTAATGAAAATACATTGATTTTCATCATTTGCATTTGAAACAACATTGTCATATGTCTTTTCTTGGATCTAAATAATACGAAACCTCGCTCTATGATTTGAAGTTAAAATCCTCAAATATTGTAATATAGTGACTTTTTTCACGTTATTCATGTAGTGTGATTTACGTATATATATTCGTTTTTTACCAATATTTCGATACTACTTCATGTTTTCTAACAATATGTGATTTGGCCTTCAAATCTCAGAATTTCGCAAATTTAGCATTTTAAGCAAGTTTTCTTGCATTTTGTTTTGTACTAAAAATCATCGAATTGAGCAATATTTTCACCTTTATCATCCCCTTTTCCTTCATGTGATTTAAACAAAATATCATCGAATTAGGCAATATTTTGCCGTTTTTCCACGTTTATGTGAATTTTCAGTTTATTGTTATTAACTCATTAAATATACGAGAAAAATTATGCAAACACATAATTGATCAGAAAATAACCTTAAATACTTCATTTTCAATCATCTTTTTGTTTCTCGTTAAAATACTGAGTAAGATATTGAAAAGGGGAGAAGTTCTGTCTTTATTGCATATATCGACGTTTCAGCCGGATTAGAGTGGTTTTACGTGTACATCTTCCATCGGTAATATAAACGAAAAATTAGGAACATTTTAGGTAATTCTAATGAAAACACATTGATTTTTATCATTTGTATTGGAAGCAACATCTTTATACGTCTTTTCTAGGGTCTAAAAAATACGAAACGTCGCTCTATGATTCGAAGTTAAAATCCTCAAATTTGGCATAATAATGACTTTTTTCACGTTTTTGATGTAGTTTGATATTACGTAAATATATTTATTTTTATCAATATTTCGATACTATTTCATGTAGTATCACGATATGTGCTTTGGCCTTCAAATCTCAGATTTTCGCATAAAATTGTATTTTAAGCAAGTTTTCTTGCATTTTGTTTCGTACTAAAAATCATCGAATTCAGCAATATTTTGACGTTTATCATCCCCTTTTCCTTTATGTGATATAAACAAAATATCATCGAATTAGGCAATATTTTGCCGTTTTTCTACGTTTTTGTCAATTTTCAGTTTATTGTTATTAACTCATTAAATATACGAGAAAAATTAGGCAAACACATAATTGATCAGAAAATAACCTTAAATACTTCATTTTCAATCATCTATTTGTTTCTTGTTAAAATACTGAGTAAGATATTGAAAAGGGGAGAAGTTCTGTTTTTATTGCATATATCGACGTTTCAGCCGGATTAAAGCGGTTTTACGTGTACATCTTCCATCGGTAATATAAACGGAAAATCAGGAACATTTTAGTTAATTCTAATGAAAACACATTGATTTTTATCATTTGTATTGGAAGCAACATCTTTATACGTCTTTTCTAGGGTCTAAAAAATACGAAACGTCGCTCTATGATTCCAAGTTAAAAACCTCAAATTTGGTATAATAATGACTCTTTTCACGTTTTTGATGTAGTTTGATATTACGTAAATATATTAATTTTTACCAATATTTCGATACTATTTCATGTAGTATCACGATATGTGCATTGGCCTTCAAATCTCAGATTTTCGCATAAAATTGCATTTTAAGCAAGTTTTCTTGCATTTTGTTTCGTACTAAAAATCATCGAATTCAGCAATATTTTGACGTTTATCATCCCCTTTTCCTTTGTGTGATATAAACAAAATATCATCGAATTAGGCAATATTTTGCCGTTTTTCTACGTTTTTGTGAATTTTCAGTTTATTGTTATTAACTCATTATTATACGAGAAAAATTAGGCAAACACATAATTGATCAGAAAATAACCTTAAATACTTCATTTTCAATCATCTATTTGTTTCTTGTTAAAATACTGAGTAAGATATTGAAAAGGGGAGAAGTTCTGTTTTTATTGCATATATCGACGTTTCAGCCGGAATAGAGCGGTTTTACGTGTACATCTTCCATCGGTAATATAAATGGAAAATCAGGAACATTTTAGTCAATTCTAATGAAAACACATTGATTTTTATCATTTGTATTTGAAACAACATTGTTATATGTCTTTTCTTGGATCTAAATAATACGAAACCTCGCTCTATGATTTGAAGTTAAAATCCTCAAATATGGTAATATAGTGACTTTTTTCACGTTATTCATGTAGTGTGATTTTACGTATATATATTCGTTTTTACCAATATTTCGATACTACTTCATGTTTTCTCACGATATGTGATTTGGCCTTCAAATCTCAGAATTTTGCAAATTTTGCATTTTTAAGCAAGTTTTCTTGCATTTTGTTTTGTACTAAAAATCATCGAATTTAGCAATATTTTGACCTTTATGATCCCCTTTTCCTTTATGTGATTTAAACAAAATATCATCGAATTAGGCAATATTTTGTTGTTTTTCCACGTTTTTGTGAATTTTCAGTTTATTGTTATTAATTCATTAAATATACGATAAAAATTATGCAAACATTTAATTGATCAGAAAAAACTCTTAAATACTTCATTTTCAATGATCTATTTGTTTTTCGTTAAAATACTGAGTAAGATATTGAAAAGGGGAGAAGTTCTGTTTTTATTGCATATATCGACGTTTCAGCCGGATTAAAGCGGTTTTACGTGTACATCTTCCATCGGTAATTTAAACGGAAAATCAGGAACATTTTAGTTAATTCTAATGAAAACACATTGATTTTTATCATTTGTATTGGAAGCAACATCTTTATATGTCTTTTCTAGGGTCTAAAAAATACGAAACGTCGCTCTATGATTCCAAGTTAAAAACCTCAAATTTGGTATAATAATGACTCTTTTCACGTTTTTGATGTAGTTTGATATTACGTAAATATATTCATTTTTACCAATATTTCGATACTATTTCATGTAGTATCACGATATGTGCATTGGCCTTCAAATCTCAGATTTTCGCATAAAATTGCATTTTAAGCAAGTTTTCTTGCATATTGTTTCGTACTAAAAATCATCGAATTCAGCAATATTTTGACGTTTATCACCCCCTTTTCCTTTATGTGATATAAACAAAATTTCATCGAATTACGCAATATTTTGCTGTTTTTCTACGTTTTTGTGAGTTTTCACTTTATTGCTATTAATTCATTAAATATACGATAAAAATGATGCAAACACATAATTGATCAGAAAATAACCTTAAATACATTTTCAATCATCTATTTGTTTTTCGTTAAAATACTGAGTAAGACATTGAAAAGGGGAGAAATTCTGTTTTTATTGCATATGTAGACGTTTCAGCCGGATTAGAGCGGTTTTACGTGTACATCTTCGATCAGTAATATAAAGGGAAAATCAAGAACATTTTAGTTAATTCTAATGAAAACACATTGATTTTTATCATTTGCATTTGAAACAACATTGTCATATGTCTTTTCTTGGATCTAAATAATACGAAACCTCGCTTTATGATTTGAAGTTAAAATCCTCAAATATAATAATATAGTGACTTCTCACGTTATTCATGTAGTGTGATTTTACGTATATATATTCGTTTTTACCAATATTTCGATACTACTTCATGTTTTCTAACAATATGTGATTTGGCGTTCAAATCTCAGAATTTCGCAAATTTTGCATTTTGAAGCAAGTTTTCTTGCATTTTGTTTTGTACTAAAAATCATCGAATATAGCAATATTTTTACCTTTATCATCCCCTTTTCCTTTATGTGATTTAAACAAAATATCATCGAATTAGGCAATATTTTGCCGTTTTTCCACGTTTATGTGAATTTTCAGTTTATTGTTATTAACTCATTAAATATACAAGAAAAATTATGCAAACACATAATTGATCAGAAAATAACCTTAAATACTTCATTTTCAATCATCTTTTTGTTTCTCGTTAAAATAATGAGTAAGATATTGAAAAGGGGAGAAGTTCTGTCTTTATTGCATATATCGACGTTTCAGCCGGATTAGAGTGGTTTTACGTGTACATCTTCCATCGGTAATATAAACGAAAAATTAGGAACATTTTAGGTAATTCTAATGAAAACACATTGATTTTTATCATTTGTATTGGAAGCAACATCTTTATACGTCTTTTCTAGGGTCTAAAAAATACGAAACGTCGCTCTATGATTCGAAGTTAAAATCCTCAAATTTGGCATAATAATGACTTTTTTCACGTTTTTGATGTAGTTTGATATTACGTATATATATTTATTTTTATCAATATTTCGATACTATTTCATGTAGTATCACGATATGTGCTTTGGCCTTCAAATCTCAGATTTTCGCATAAAATTGTATTTTAAGCAAGTTTTCTTGCATTTTGTTTCGTACTAAAAATCATCGAATTCAGCAATATTTTGACGTTTATCATCCCCCTTTCCTTTATGTGATATAAACAAAATATCATCGAATTAGGCAATATTTTGCCGTTTTTCTACGTTTTTGTGAATTTTCAGTTTATTGTTATTAACTAATTAAATATACGAGAAAAATTAGACAAACACATAATTGATCAGAAAATAACCTTAAATACTTCATTTTCAATCATCTATTTGTTTCTTGTTAAAATACTGAGTAAGATTTTGAAAAGGAGAGAATTTCTGTTTTTATTGCATATATCGACGTTTCAGCAGGAATAGAGCGGTTTAACGTGTACATCTTCCATCGGTAATATAAATGGAAAATCAGGAACATTTTAGTCAATTCTAATGAAAACACATTGATTTTTATCATTTGTATTTGAAACAACATTGTTATATGTCTTTTCTTGGATCTAAATAATACGAAACCTCGCTCTATGATTTGAAGTTAAAATCCTCAAATATGGTAATATAGTGACTTTTTTCACGTTATTCATGTAGTGTGATTTCACATATATATATTCGTTTTTACCAATATTTCGATACTACTTCATGTTTTCTCACGATATGTGATTTGGCCTTCAAATCTCAGAATTTCGCAAATTTTGCATTTTTAAGCAAGTTTTCTTGCATTTTGTTTTGTACTAAAAATCATCGAATTTAGCAATATTTTGACCTTTATGATCCCCTTTTCCTTTATGTGATTTAAACAAAATATCATCGAATTAGGCAATATTTTGTTGTTTTTCCACGTTTTTGTGAATTTTCAGTTTATTGTTATTAATTCATTAAATATACGATAAAAATTATGCAAACACATAATTGATCAGAAAAAACTCTTAAATACTTCATTTTCAATGATCTATTTGTTTTTCGTTAAAATACTGAGTAAGATATTGAAAAGGGGAGAAGTTCTGTTTTTATTGCATATATCGACGTTTCAGCCGGATTAAAGCGGTTTTACGTGTACATCTTCCATCGGTAATATAAACGGAAAATCAGGAACATTTTAGTTAATTCTAATGAAAACACATTGATTTTTATCATTTGTATTGGAAGCAACATCTTTATACGTCTTTTCTAGGGTCTAAAAAATACGAAACGTCGCTCTATGATTCCAAGTTAAAAACCTCAAATTTGGTATAATAATGACTCTTTTCACGTTTTTGATGTAGTTTGATATTACGTAAATATATTCATTTTTACCAATATTTCGATACTATTTCATGTAGTATCACGATATGTGCATTGGCCTTCAAATCTCAGATTTTCGCATAAAATTGCATTTTAAGCAAGTTTTCTTGCATTTTGTTTCGTACTAAAAATCATCGAATTCAGCAATATTTTGACGTTTATCATCCCCTTTTCCTTTATGTGATATAAACAAAATATCATCGAATTAGGCAATATTTTGCCGTTTTTCTACGTTTTTGTGAATTTTCAGTTTATTGTTATTAACTCATTAAATATACGAGAAAAATTAGGCAAACACATAATTGATCAGAAAATAACCTTAAATACTTCATTTTCAATCATCTATTTGTTTCTTGTTAAAATACTGAGTAAGATATTGAAAAGGGGAGAAGTTCTGTTTTTATTGCATATATCGACGTTTCAGCCGGAATAGAGCGGTTTTACGTGTACATCTTCCATCGGTAATATAAATGGAAAATCAGGAACATTTTAGTCAATTCTAATGAAAACACATTGATTTTTATCATTTGTATTTGAAACAACATTGTTATATGTCTTTTCTTGGATCTAAATAATACGAAACCTCGCTCTATGATTTGAAGTTAAAATCCTCAAATATGGTAATATAGTGACTTTTTTCACGTTATTCATGTAGTGTGATTTTACGTATATATATTCGTTTTTACCAATATTTCGATACTACTTCATGTTTTCTCACGATATGTGATTTGGCCTTCAAATCTCAGAATTTCGCAAATTTTGCATTTTTAAGCAAGTTTTCTTGCATTTTGTTTTGTACTAAAAATCATCGAATTTAGCAATATTTTGACCTTTATGATCCCCTTTTCCTTTATGTGATTTAAACAAAATATCATCGAATTAGGCAATATTTTGTTGTTTTTCCACGTTTTTGTGAATTTTCAGTTTATTGTTATTAATTCATTAAATATACGATAAAAATTATGCAAACACATAATTGATCAGAAAAAACTCTTAAATACTTCATTTTCAATGATCTATTTGTTTTTCGTTAAAATACTGAGTAAGATATTGAAAAGGGGAGAAGTTCTGTTTTTATTGCATATATCGACGTTTCAGCCGGATTAAAGCGGTTTTACGTGTACATCTTCCATCGGTAATATAAACGGAAAATCAGGAACATTTTAGTTAATTCTAATGAAAACACATTGATTTTTATCATTTGTATTGGAAGCAACATCTTTATACGTCTTTTCTAGGGTCTAAAAAATACGAAACGTCGCTCTATGATTCCAAGTTAAAAACCTCAAATTTGGTATAATAATGACTCTTTTCACGTTTTTGATGTAGTTTGATATTACGTAAATATATTCATTTTTACCAATATTTCGATACTATTTCATGTAGTATCACGATATGTGCATTGGCCTTCAAATCTCAGATTTTCGCATAAAATTGCATTTTAAGCAAGTTTTCTTGCATTTTGTTTCGTACTAAAAATCATCGAATTCAGCAATATTTTGACGTTTATCACCCCCTTTTCCTTTATGTGATATAAACAAAATTTCATCGAATTACGCAATATTTTGCTGTTTTTCTACGTTTTTGTGAGTTTTCACTTTATTGCTATTAATTCATAAAATATACGATAAAAATGATGCAAACACATAATTGATCAGAAAATAACCTTAAATACATTTTCAATCATCTATTTGTTTTTCGTTAAAATACTGAGTAAGACATTGAAAAGGGGAGAAATTCTGTTTTTATTGCATATGTAGACGTTTCAGCCGGATTAGAGCGGTTTTACGTGTACATCTTCCATCGGTAATATAAAGGGAAAATCAAGAACATTTTAGTTAATTCTAATGAAAACACATTGATTTTTATCATTTGCATTTGAAACAACATTGTCATATGTCTTTTCTTGGATCTAAATAATACGAAACCTCGCTCTATGATTTGAAGTTAAAATCCTCAAATATAATAATATAGTGACTTCTCACGTTATTCATGTAGTGTGATTTTACGTATATATATTCGTTTTTACCAATATTTCGATACTACTTCATGTTTTCTAACAATATGTGATTTGGCGTTCAAATCTCAGAATCTCGCAAATTTTGCATTTTGAAGCAAGTTTTCTTGCATTTTGTTTTGTACTAAAAATCATCGAATATAGCAATATTTTTACCTTTATCATCCCCTTTTCCTTTATGTGATATAAACAAAATATCATCGAATTAGGCAATATTTTGCCGTTTTTCCACGTTTATGTGAATTTTCAGTTTATTGTTATTAACTCATTAAATATACAAGAAAAATTATGCAAACACATAATTGATCAGAAAATAACCTTAAATACTTCATTTTCAATCATCTTTTTGTTTCTCGTTAAAATACTGAGTAAGATATTGAAAAGGGGAGATGTTCTGTCTTTATTGCATATATCGACGTTTCAGCCGGATTAGAGTGGTTTTACGTGTACATCTTCCATCGGTAATATAAACGAAAAATTAGGAACATTTTAGGTAATTCTAATGAAAACACATTGATTTTTATCATTTGTATTGGAAGCAACATCTTTATACGGTTTTTTTAGGGTCTAAAAAATACGAAACGGCGCTCCATGATTCGAAGTTAAAATCCTCAAATTTGGCATAATAATGACTTTTTTCACGTTTTTGATGTAGTTTGATATTACGTAAATATATTTATTTTTATCAATATTTCGATACTATTTCATGTAGTATCGCGATATGTGCTTTGGCCTTCAAATCTCAGATTTTCGCATAAAATTGTATTTTAAGCAAGTTTTCTTGCATTTTGTTTCGTACTAAAAATCATCGAATTCAGCAATATTTTGACGTTTATCATCCCCTTTTCCTTTATGTGATATAAACAAAATATCATCGAATTAGGCAATATTTTGCCGTTTTTCTACGTTTATGTGAATTTTCAGTTTATTGTTATTAACTCATTAAATATACGAGAAAAATTAGGCAAACACATAATTGATCAGAAAATAACCTTAAATACTTCATTTTCAATCATCTATTTGTTTCTTGTTAAAATACTGAGTAAGATATTAAAAAGGGGAGAAGTTCTGTTTTTATTGCATATATCGACGTTTCAGCCGGAATAGAGCGGTTTTACGTGTACATCTTCCATCGGTAATATAAATGGAAAATCAGGAACATTTTAGTCAATTCTAATGAAAACACATTGATTTTTATCATTTGTATTTGAAACAACATTGTTATATGTCTTTTCTTGGATCTAAATAATACGAAACCTCGCTCTATGATTTGAAGTTAAAATCCTCAAATATGAACATAAGAACATAAGAACAAAGGTAACTGCAGAAGGCCTATTGGCCCATACGAGGCAGCTCCTATTCTATAACCACCCAATCCCACTCATATACTTGTCCAACCCGTGCTTGAAACAATCGAGGGACCCCACCTCCACAATGTTACGCGGCAATTGGTTCCACAAATCAACAACCCTGTTACTGAACCAGTATTTACCCAAGTCTTTCCTAAATCTAAACTTATCCAACTTATATCCATTGTTTCGTGTTCTGTCCTGTGTTGATACTTTTAATACCCTATTAATATCCCCCCGGTTATGTCCATTCGTCCACTTGTAAACCTCTATCATGTCACCCCTAACTCTTCGCCTTTCCAGTGAATGCAACTTAAGCTTTGTTAATCTTTCTTCATATGAAAGATTTCTAATTTGGGGAATTAACTTAGTCATCCTACGCTGGACACGTTCAAGTGAATTTATATCCATTCTATAATATGGCGACCAAAACTGAACTGCATAATCTAAATGGGGCCTAACTAGAGCAAGATATAGCTTGAGAACCACACCAGGTGTCTTGTTACTAACGCTGCGATTAATAAATCCAAGTGTCCGATTTGCCTTATTACGAACATTTATGCATTGATCCTTTTGTTTTAAATTCTTACTAATCATAACTCCCAGCAATATATATATAGTGACTTTTTTCACGTTATTCATGTAGTGTGATTTTACATATATATATTCGTTTTTACCAATATTTCGATACTACTTCATGTTTTCTCACGATATGTGATTTGGCCTTCAAATCTCAGAATTTCGCAAATTTTGCATTTTTAAGCAAGTTTTCTTGCATTTTGTTTTGTACTAAAAATCATCGAATTTAGCAATATTTTGACCTTTATGATCCCCTTTTCCTTTATGTGATTTAAACAAAATATCATCGAATTAGGCAATATTTTGTTGTTTTTCCACGTTTTTGTGAATTTTCAGTTTATTGTTATTAATTCATTAAATATACGATAAAAATTATGCAAACACATAATTGATCAGAAAAAACTCTTAAATACTTCATTTTCAATGATCTATTTGTTTTTCGTTAAAATACTGAGTAAGATATTGAAAAGGGGAGAAGTTCTGTTTTTATTGCATATATCGACGTTTCAGCCGGATTAAAGCGGTTTTACGTGTACATCTTCCATCGGTAATATAAACGGAAAATCAGGAACATTTTAGTTAATTCTAATGAAAACACATTGATTTTTATCATTTGTATTGGAAGCAACATCTTTATACGTCTTTTCTAGGGTCTAAAAAATACGAAACGTCGCTCTATGATTCCAAGATAAAACCTCAAATTTGGTATAATAATGACTCTTTTCACGTTTTTGATGTAGTTTGATATTACGTAAATATATTCATTTTTACCAATATTTCGATACTATTTCATGTAGTATCACGATATGTGCATTGGCCTTCAAATCTCAGATTTTCGCATAAAATTGCATTTTAAGCAAGTTTTCTTGCATTTTGTTTCGTACTAAAAATCATCGAATTCAGCAATATTTTGACGTTTATCACCCCCTTTTCCTTTATGTGATATAAACAAAATTTCATCGAATTACGCAATATTTTGCTGTTTTTCTACGTTTTTGTGAGTTTTCACTTTATTGCTATTAATTCATTAAATATACGATAAAAATGATGCAAACACATAATTGATCAGAAAATAACCTTAAATACATTTTCAATCATCTATTTGTTTTTCGTTAAAATACTGAGTAAGATATTCAAAGGGGAGAAGTTCTATTTTTATTGCATATATCGACGTTTCGGCCGGATTAGAGAGGTTTTACGTGTACATCTTCCATCGGTAATATAAACGGAAAATCAGGAACATTTTAGTTAATTCTAATGAAAATACATTGATTTTCATCATTTGCATTTGAAACAACATTGTCATATGTCTTTTCTTGGATCTAAATAATACGAAACCTCGCTCTATGATTTGAAGTTAAAATCCTCAAATATTGTAATATAGTGACTTTTTTCACGTTATTCATGTAGTGTGATTTACGTATATATATTCGTTTTTTACCAATATTTCGATACTACTTCATGTTTTCTAACAATATGTGATTTGGCCTTCAAATCTCAGAATTTCGCAAATTTAGCATTTTAAGCAAGTTTTCTTGCATTTTGTTTTGTACTAAAAATCATCGAATTGAGCAATATTTTCACCTTTATCATCCCCTTTTCCTTCATGTGATTTAAACAAAATATCATCGAATTAGGCAATATTTTGCCGTTTTTCCACGTTTATGTGAATTTTCAGTTTATTGTTATTAACTCATTAAATATACGAGAAAAATTATGCAAACACATAATTGATCAGAAAATAACCTTAAATACTTCATTTTCAATCATCTTTTTGTTTCTCGTTAAAATACTGAGTAAGATATTGAAAAGGGGAGAAGTTCTGTCTTTATTGCATATATCGACGTTTCAGCCGGATTAGAGTGGTTTTACGTGTACATCTTCCATCGGTAATATAAACGAAAAATTAGGAACATTTTAGGTAATTCTAATGAAAACACATTGATTTTTATCATTTGTATTGGAAGCAACATCTTTATACGTCTTTTCTAGGGTCTAAAAAATACGAAACGTCGCTCTATGATTCGAAGTTAAAATCCTCAAATTTGGCATAATAATGACTTTTTTCACGTTTTTGATGTAGTTTGATATTACGTAAATATATTTATTTTTATCAATATTTCGATACTATTTCATGTAGTATCACGATATGTGCTTTGGCCTTCAAATCTCAGATTTTCGCATAAAATTGTATTTTAAGCAAGTTTTCTTGCATTTTGTTTCGTACTAAAAATCATCGAATTCAGCAATATTTTGACGTTTATCATCCCCTTTTCCTTTATGTGATATAAACAAAATATCATCGAATTAGGCAATATTTTGCCGTTTTTCTACGTTTTTGTGAATTTTCAGTTTATTGTTATTAACTCATTAAATATACGAGAAAAATTAGGCAAACACATAATTGATCAGAAAATAACCTTAAATACTTCATTTTCAATCATCTATTTGTTTCTTGTTAAAATACTGAGTAAGATATTAAAAAGGGGAGAAGTTCTGTTTTTATTGCATATATCGACGTTTCAGCCGGAATAGAGCGGTTTTACGTGTACATCTTCCATCGGTAATATAAATGGAAAATCAGGAACATTTTAGTCAATTCTAATGAAAACACATTGATTTTTATCATTTGTATTTGAAACAACATTGTTATATGTCTTTTCTTGGATCTAAATAATACGAAACCTCGCTCTATGATTTGAAGTTAAAATCCTCAAATATGAACATAAGAACATAAGAACAAAGGTAACTGCAGAAGGCCTATTGGCCCATACGAGGCAGCTCCTATTCTATAACCACCCAATCCCACTCATATACTTGTCCAACCCGTGCTTGAAACAATCGAGGGACCCCACCTCCACAATGTTACGCGGCAATTGGTTCCACAAATCAACAACCCTGTTACTGAACCAGTATTTACCCAAGTCTTTCCTAAATCTAAACTTATCCAACTTATATCCATTGTTTCGTGTTCTGTCCTGTGTTGATACTTTTAATACCCTATTAATATCCCCCCGGTTATGTCCATTCGTCCACTTGTAAACCTCTATCATGTCACCCCTAACTCTTCGCCTTTCCAGTGAATGCAACTTAAGCTTTGTTAATCTTTCTTCATATGAAAGATTTCTAATTTGGGGAATTAACTTAGTCATCCTACGCTGGACACGTTCAAGTGAATTTATATCCATTCTATAATATGGCGACCAAAACTGAACTGCATAATCTAAATGGGGCCTAACTAGAGCAAGATATAGCTTGAGAACCACACCAGGTGTCTTGTTACTAACGCTGCGATTAATAAATCCAAGTGTCCGATTTGCCTTATTACGAACATTTATGCATTGATCCTTTTGTTTTAAATTCTTACTAATCATAACTCCCAGCAATATATATATAGTGACTTTTTTCACGTTATTCATGTAGTGTGATTTTACATATATATATTCGTTTTTACCAATATTTCGATACTACTTCATGTTTTCTCACGATATGTGATTTGGCCTTCAAATCTCAGAATTTCGCAAATTTTGCATTTTTAAGCAAGTTTTCTTGCATTTTGTTTTGTACTAAAAATCATCGAATTTAGCAATATTTTGACCTTTATGATCCCCTTTTCCTTTATGTGATTTAAACAAAATATCATCGAATTAGGCAATATTTTGTTGTTTTTCCACGTTTTTGTGAATTTTCAGTTTATTGTTATTAATTCATTAAATATACGATAAAAATTATGCAAACACATAATTGATCAGAAAAAACTCTTAAATACTTCATTTTCAATGATCTATTTGTTTTTCGTTAAAATACTGAGTAAGATATTGAAAAGGGGAGAAGTTCTGTTTTTATTGCATATATCGACGTTTCAGCCGGATTAAAGCGGTTTTACGTGTACATCTTCCATCGGTAATATAAACGGAAAATCAGGAACATTTTAGTTAATTCTAATGAAAACACATTGATTTTTATCATTTGTATTGGAAGCAACATCTTTATACGTCTTTTCTAGGGTCTAAAAAATACGAAACGTCGCTCTATGATTCCAAGATAAAACCTCAAATTTGGTATAATAATGACTCTTTTCACGTTTTTGATGTAGTTTGATATTACGTAAATATATTCATTTTTACCAATATTTCGATACTATTTCATGTAGTATCACGATATGTGCATTGGCCTTCAAATCTCAGATTTTCGCATAAAATTGCATTTTAAGCAAGTTTTCTTGCATTTTGTTTCGTACTAAAAATCATCGAATTCAGCAATATTTTGACGTTTATCACCCCCTTTTCCTTTATGTGATATAAACAAAATTTCATCGAATTACGCAATATTTTGCTGTTTTTCTACGTTTTTGTGAGTTTTCACTTTATTGCTATTAATTCATTAAATATACGATAAAAATGATGCAAACACATAATTGATCAGAAAATAACCTTAAATACATTTTCAATCATCTATTTGTTTTTCGTTAAAATACTGAGTAAGATATTGAAAAGGGGAGAAGTTCTATTTTTATTGCATATATCGACGTTTCGGCCGGATTAGAGAGGTTTTACGTGTACATCTTCCATCGGTAATATAAACGGAAAATCAGGAACATTTTAGTTAATTCTAATGAAAATACATTGATTTTCATCATTTGCATTTGAAACAACATTGTCATATGTCTTTTCTTGGATCTAAATAATACGAAACCTCGCTCTATGATTTGAAGTTAAAATCCTCAAATATTGTAATATAGTGACTTTTTTCACGTTATTCATGTAGTGTGATTTACGTATATATATTCGTTTTTTACCAATATTTCGATACTACTTCATGTTTTCTAACAATATGTGATTTGGCCTTCAAATCTCAGAATTTCGCAAATTTAGCATTTTAAGCAAGTTTTCTTGCATTTTGTTTTGTACTAAAAATCATCGAATTGAGCAATATTTTCACCTTTATCATCCCCTTTTCCTTCATGTGATTTAAACAAAATATCATCGAATTAGGCAATATTTTGCCGTTTTTCCACGTTTATGTGAATTTTCAGTTTATTGTTATTAACTCATTAAATATACGAGAAAAATTATGCAAACACATAATTGATCAGAAAATAACCTTAAATACTTCATTTTCAATCATCTTTTTGTTTCTCGTTAAAATACTGAGTAAGATATTGAAAAGGGGAGAAGTTCTGTCTTTATTGCATATATCGACGTTTCAGCCGGATTAGAGTGGTTTTACGTGTACATCTTCCATCGGTAATATAAACGAAAAATTAGGAACATTTTAGGTAATTCTAATGAAAACACATTGATTTTTATCATTTGTATTGGAAGCAACATCTTTATACGTCTTTTCTAGGGTCTAAAAAATACGAAACGTCGCTCTATGATTCGAAGTTAAAATCCTCAAATTTGGCATAATAATGACTTTTTTCACGTTTTTGATGTAGTTTGATATTACGTAAATATATTTATTTTTATCAATATTTCGATACTATTTCATGTAGTATCACGATATGTGCTTTGGCCTTCAAATCTCAGATTTTCGCATAAAATTGTATTTTAAGCAAGTTTTCTTGCATTTTGTTTCGTACTAAAAATCATCGAATTCAGCAATATTTTGACGTTTATCATCCCCTTTTCCTTTATGTGATATAAACAAAATATCATCGAATTAGGCAATATTTTGCCGTTTTTCTACGTTTTTGTGAATTTTCAGTTTATTGTTATTAACTCATTAAATATACGAGAAAAATTAGGCAAACACATAATTGATCAGAAAATAACCTTAAATACTTCATTTTCAATCATCTATTTGTTTCTTGTTAAAATACTGAGTAAGATATTGAAAAGGGGAGAAGTTCTGTTTTTATTGCATATATCGACGTTTCAGCCGGAATAGAGCGGTTTTACGTGTACATCTTCCATCGGTAATATAAATGGAAAATCAGGAACATTTTAGTCAATTCTAATGAAAACACATTGATTTTTATCATTTGTATTTGAAACAACATTGTTATATGTCTTTTCTTGGATCTAAATAATACGAAACCTCGCTCTATGATTTGAAGGTAAAATCCTCAAATATGGTAATATAGTGACTTTTTTCACGTTATTCATGTAGTGTGATTTTACGTATATATATTCGTTTTTACCAATATTTCGATACTACTTCATGTTTTCTCACGATATGTGATTTGGCCTTCAAATCTCAGAATTTCGCAAATTTTGCATTTTTAAGCAAGTTTTCTTGCATTTTGTTTTGTACTAAAAATCATCGAATTTAGCAATATTTTGACCTTTATGATCCCCTTTTCCTTTATGTGATTTAAACAAAATATCATCGAATTAGGCAATATTTTGTTGTTTTTCCACGTTTTTGTGAATTTTCAGTTTATTGTTATTAATTCATTAAATATACGATAAAAATTATGCAAACACATAATTGATCAGAAAAAAACTCTTAAATACTTCATTTTCAATGATCTATTTGTTTTTCGTTAAAATACTGAGTAAGATATTGAAAAGGGGAGAAGTTCTGTTTTTATTGCATATATCGACGTTTCAGCCGGATTAAAGCGGTTTTACGTGTACATCTTCCATCGGTAATATAAACGGAAAATCAGGAACATTTTAGTTAATTCTAATGAAAACACATTGATTTTTATCATTTGTATTGGAAGCAACATCTTTATACGTCTTTTCTAGGGTCTAAAAAATACGAAACGTCGCTCTATGATTCCAAGTTAAAAACCTCAAATTTGGTATAATAATGACTCTTTTCACGTTTTTGATGTAGTTTGATATTACGTAAATATATTCATTTTTACCAATATTTCGATACTATTTCATGTAGTATCACGATATGTGCATTGGCCTTCAAATCTCAGATTTTCGCATAAAATTGCATTTTAAGCAAGTTTTCTTGCATTTTGTTTCGTACTAAAAATCATCGAATTCAGCAATATTTTGACGTTTATCACCCCCTTTTCCTTTATGTGATATAAACAAAATTTCATCGAATTACGCAATATTTTGCTGTTTTTCTACGTTTTTGTGAGTTTTCACTTTATTGCTATTAATTCATAAAATATACGATAAAAATGATGCAAACACATAATTGATCAGAAAATAACCTTAAATACATTTTCAATCATCTATTTGTTTTTCGTTAAAATACTGAGTAAGACATTGAAAAGGGGAGAAATTCTGTTTTTATTGCATATGTAGACGTTTCAGCCGGATTAGAGCGGTTTTACGTGTACATCTTCCATCGGTAATATAAAGGGAAAATCAAGAACATTTTAGTTAATTCTAATGAAAACACATTGATTTTTATCATTTGCATTTGAAACAACATTGTCATATGTCTTTTCTTGGATCTAAATAATACGAAACCTCGCTTTATGATTTGAAGTTAAAATCCTCAAATATAATAATATAGTGACTTCTCACGTTATTCATGTAGTGTGATTTTACGTATATATATTCGTTTTTACCAATATTTTGATACTACTTCATGTTTTCTAACAATATGTGATTTGGCGTTCAAATCTCAGAATTTCGCAAATTTTGCATTTTGAAGCAAGTTTTCTTGCATTTTGTTTTGTACTAAAAATCATCGAATATAGCAATATTTTTACCTTTATCATCCCCTTTTCCTTTATGTGATTTAAACAAAATATCATCGAATTAGGCAATATTTTGCCGTTTTTCCACGTTTATGTGAATTTTCAGTTTATTGTTATTAACTCATTAAATATACAAGAAAAATTATGCAAACACATAATTGATCAGAAAATAACCTTAAATACTTCATTTTCAATCATCTTTTTGTTTCTCGTTAAAATACTGAGTAAGATATTGAAAAGGGGAGAAGTTCTGTCTTTATTGCATATATCGACGTTTCAGCCGGATTAGAGTGGTTTTACGTGTACATCTTCCATCGGTAATATAAACGAAAAATTAGGAACATTTTAGGTAATTCTAATGAAAACACATTGATTTTTATCATTTGTATTGGAAGCAACATCTTTATACGTCTTTTCTAGGGTCTAAAAAATACGAAACGTCGCTCTATGATTCGAAGTTAAAATCCTCAAATTTGGCATAATAATGACTTTTTTCACGTTTTTGATGTAGTTTGATATTACGTATATATATTTATTTTTATCAATATTTCGATACTATTTCATGTAGTATCACGATATGTGCTTTGGCCTTCAAATCTCAGATTTTCGCATAAAATTGTATTTTAAGCAAGTTTTCTTGCATTTTGTTTCGTACTAAAAATCATCGAATTCAGCAATATTTTGACGTTTATCATCCCCCTTTCCTTTATGTGATATAAACAAAATATCATCGAATTAGGCAATATTTTGCCGTTTTTCTACGTTTTTGTGAATTTTCAGTTTATTGTTATTAACTAATTAAATATACGAGAAAAATTAGACAAACACATAATTGATCAGAAAATAACCTTAAATACTTCATTTTCAATCATCTATTTGTTTCTTGTTAAAATACTGAGTAAGATTTTGAAAAGGAGAGAATTTCTGTTTTTATTGCATATATCGACGTTTCAGCAGGAATAGAGCGGTTTTACGTGTACATCTTCCATCGGTAATATAAATGGAAAATCAGGAACATTTTAGTCAATTCTAATGAAAACACATTGATTTTTATCATTTGTATTTGAAACAACATTGTTATATGTCTTTTCTTGGATCTAAATAATACGAAACCTCGCTCTATGATTTGAAGTTAAAATCCTCAAATATGGTAATATAGTGACTTTTTTCACGTTATTCATGTAGTGTGATTTCACATATATATATTCGTTTTTACCAATATTTCGATACTACTTCATGTTTTCTCACGATATGTGATTTGGCCTTCAAATCTCAGAATTTCGCAAATTTTGCATTTTTAAGCAAGTTTTCTTGCATTTTGTTTTGTACTAAAAATCATCGAATTTAGCAATATTTTGACCTTTATGATCCCCTTTTCCTTTATGTGATTTAAACAAAATATCATCGAATTAGGCAATATTTTGTTGTTTTTCCACGTTTTTGTGAATTTTCAGTTTATTGTTATTAATTCATTAAATATACGATAAAAATTATGCAAACACATAATTGATCAGAAAAAACTCTTAAATACTTCATTTTCAATGATCTATTTGTTTTTCGTTAAAATACTGAGTAAGATATTGAAAAGGGGAGAAGTTCTGTTTTTATTGCATATATCGACGTTTCAGCCGGATTAAAGCGGTTTTACGTGTACATCTTCCATCGGTAATATAAACGGAAAATCAGGAACATTTTAGTTAATTCTAATGAAAGCACATTGATTTTTATCATTTGTATTGGAAGCAACATCTTTATACGTCTTTTCTAGGGTCTAAAAAATACGAAACGTCGCTCTATGATTCCAAGTTAAAAACCTCAAATTTGGTATAATAATGACTTTTCACGTTTTTGATGTAGTTTGATATTACGTAAATATATTCATTTTTACCAATATTTCGATACTATTTCATGTAGTATCACGATATGTGCATTGGCCTTCAAATCTCAGATTTTCGCATAAAATTGCATTTTAAGCAAGTTTTCTTGCATTTTGTTTCGTACTAAAAATCATCGAATTCAGCAATATTTTGACGTTTATCATCCCCTTTTCCTTTATGTGATATAAACAAAACATCATCGAATTAGGCAATATTTTGCCGTTTTTCTACGTTTTTGTGAATTTTCAGTTTATTGTTATTAACTCATTAAATATACGAGAAAAATTAGGCAAACACATAATTGATCAGAAAATAACCTTAAATACTTCATTTTCAATCATCTATTTGTTTCTTGTTAAAATACTGAGTAAGATATTGAAAAGGGGAGAAGTTCTGTTTTTATTGCATATATCGACGTTTCAGCCGGAATAGAGCGGTTTTACGTGTACATCTTCCATCGGTAATATAAATGGAAAATCAGGAACATTTTAGTCAATTCTAATGAAAACACATTGATTTTTATCATTTGTATTTGAAACAACATTGTTATATGTCTTTTCTTGGATCTAAATAATACGAAACCTCGCTCTATGATTTGAAGTTAAAATCCTCAAATATGGTAATATAGTGACTTTTTTCACGTTATTCATGTAGTGTGATTTTACGTATATATATTCGTTTTTACCAATATTTCGATACTACTTCATGTTTTCTCACGATATGTGATTTGGCCTTCAAATCTCAGAATTTCGCAAATTTTGCATTTTTAAGCAAGTTTTCTTGCATTTTGTTTTGTACTAAAAATCATCGAATTTAGCAATATTTTGACCTTTATGATCCCCTTTTCCTTTATGTGATTTAAACAAAATATCATCGAATTAGGCAATATTTTGTTGTTTTTCCACGTTTTTGTGAATTTTCAGTTTATTGTTATTAATTCATTAAATATACGATAAAAATTATGCAAACACATAATTGATCAGAAAAAACTCTTAAATACTTCATTTTCAATGATCTATTTGTTTTTCGTTAAAATACTGAGTAAGATATTGAAAAGGGGAGAAGTTCTGTTTTTATTGCATATATCGACGTTTCAGCCGGATTAAAGCGGTTTTACGTGTACATCTTCCATCGGTAATATAAACGGAAAATCAGGAACATTTTAGTTAATTCTAATGAAAACACATTGATTTTTATCATTTGTATTGGAAGCAACATCTTTATACGTCTTTTCTAGGGTCTAAAAAATACGAAACGTCGCTCTATGATTCCAAGTTAAAAACCTCAAATTTGGTATAATAATGACTCTTTTCACGTTTTTGATGTAGTTTGATATTACGTAAATATATTCATTTTTACCAATATTTCGATACTATTTCATGTAGTATCACGATATGTGCATTGGCCTTCAAATCTCAGATTTTCGCATAAAATTGCATTTTAAGCAAGTTTTCTTGCATTTTGTTTCGTACTAAAAATCATCGAATTCAGCAATATTTTGACGTTTATCACCCCCTTTTCCTTTATGTGATATAAACAAAATTTCATCGAATTACGCAATATTTTGCTGTTTTTCTACGTTTTTGTGAGTTTTCACTTTATTGCTATTAATTCATAAAATATACGATAAAAATGATGCAAACACATAATTGATCAGAAAATAACCTTAAATACATTTTCAATCATCTATTTGTTTTTCGTTAAAATACTGAGTAAGACATTGAAAAGGGGAGAAATTCTGTTTTTATTGCATATGTAGACGTTTCAGCCGGATTAGAGCGGTTTTACGTGTACATCTTCCATCGGTAATATAAAGGGAAAATCAAGAACATTTTAGTTAATTCTAATGAAAACACATTGATTTTTATCATTTGCATTTGAAACAACATTGTCATATGTCTTTTCTTGGATCTAAATAATACGAAACCTCGCTTTATGATTTGAAGTTAAAATCCTCAAATATAATAATATAGTGACTTCTCACGTTATTCATGTAGTGTGATTTTACGTATATATATTCGTTTTTACCAATATTTTGATACTACTTCATGTTTTCTAACAATATGTGATTTGGCGTTCAAATCTCAGAATTTCGCAAATTTTGCATTTTGAAGCAAGTTTTCTTGCATTTTGTTTTGTACTAAAAATCATCGAATATAGCAATATTTTTACCTTTATCATCCCCTTTTCCTTTATGTGATTTAAACAAAATATCATCGAATTAGGCAATATTTTGCCGTTTTTCCACGTTTATGTGAATTTTCAGTTTATTGTTATTAACTCATTAAATATACAAGAAAAATTATGCAAACACATAATTGATCAGAAAATAACCTTAAATACTTCATTTTCAATCATCTTTTTGTTTCTCGTTAAAATACTGAGTAAGATATTGAAAAGGGGAGAAGTTCTGTCTTTATTGCATATATCGACGTTTCAGCCGGATTAGAGTGGTTTTACGTGTACATCTTCCATCGGTAATATAAACGAAAAATTAGGAACATTTTAGGTAATTCTAATGAAAACACATTGATTTTTATCATTTGTATTGGAAGCAACATCTTTATACGTCTTTTCTAGGGTCTAAAAAATACGAAACGTCGCTCTATGATTCGAAGTTAAAATCCTCAAATTTGGCATAATAATGACTTTTTTCACGTTTTTGATGTAGTTTGATATTACGTATATATATTTATTTTTATCAATATTTCGATACTATTTCATGTAGTATCACGATATGTGCTTTGGCCTTCAAATCTCAGATTTTCGCATAAAATTGTATTTTAAGCAAGTTTTCTTGCATTTTGTTTCGTACTAAAAATCATCGAATTCAGCAATATTTTGACGTTTATCATCCCCCTTTCCTTTATGTGATATAAACAAAATATCATCGAATTAGGCAATATTTTGCCGTTTTTCTACGTTTTTGTGAATTTTCAGTTTATTGTTATTAACTAATTAAATATACGAGAAAAATTAGACAAACACATAATTGATCAGAAAATAACCTTAAATACTTCATTTTCAATCATCTATTTGTTTCTTGTTAAAATACTGAGTAAGATTTTGAAAAGGAGAGAATTTCTGTTTTTATTGCATATATCGACGTTTCAGCAGGAATAGAGCGGTTTTACGTGTACATCTTCCATCGGTAATATAAATGGAAAATCAGGAACATTTTAGTCAATTCTAATGAAAACACATTGATTTTTATCATTTGTATTTGAAACAACATTGTTATATGTCTTTCCTTGGATCTAAATAATACGAAACCTCGCTCTATGATTTGAAGTTAAAATCCTCAAATATGGTAATATAGTGACTTTTTTCACGTTATTCATGTAGTGTGATTTCACATATATATATTCGTTTTTACCAATATTTCGATACTACTTCATGTTTTCTCACGATATGTGATTTGGCCTTCAAATCTCAGAATTTCGCAAATTTTGCATTTTTAAGCAAGTTTTCTTGCATTTTGTTTTGTACTAAAAATCATCGAATTTAGCAATATTTTGACCTTTATGATCCCCTTTTCCTTTATGTGATTTAAACAAAATATCATCGAATTAGGCAATATTTTGTTGTTTTTCCACGTTTTTGTGAATTTTCAGTTTATTGTTATTAATTCATTAAATATACGATAAAAATTATGCAAACACATAATTGATCAGAAAAAACTCTTAAATACTTCATTTTCAATGATCTATTTGTTTTTCGTTAAAATACTGAGTAAGATATTGAAAAGGGGAGAAGTTCTGTTTTTATTGCATATATCGACGTTTCAGCCGGATTAAAGCGGTTTTACGTGTACATCTTCCATCGGTAATATAAACGGAAAATCAGGAACATTTTAGTTAATTCTAATGAAAACACATTGATTTTTATCATTTGTATTGGAAGCAACATCTTTATACGTCTTTTCTAGGGTCTAAAAAATACGAAACGTCGCTCTATGATTCCAAGTTAAAAACCTCAAATTTGGTATAATAATGACTTTTCACGTTTTTGATGTAGTTTGATATTACGTAAATATATTCATTTTTACCAATATTTCGATAATATTTCATGTAGTATCACGATATGTGCATTGGCCTTCAAATCTCAGATTTTCGCATAAAATTGCATTTTAAGCAAGTTTTCTTGCATTTTGTTTCGTACTAAAAATCATCGAATTCAGCAATATTTTGACGTTTATCATCCCCTTTTCCTTTATGTGATATAAACAAAACATCATCGAATTAGGCAATATTTTGCCGTTTTTCTACGTTTTTGTGAATTTTCAGTTTATTGTTATTAACTCATTAAATATACGAGAAAAATTAGGCAAACACATAATTGATCAGAAAATAACCTTAAATACTTCATTTTCAATCATCTATTTGTTTCTTGTTAAAATACTGAGTAAGATATTGAAAAGGGGAGAAGTTCTGTTTTTATTGCATATATCGACGTTTCAGCCGGAATAGAGCGGTTTTACGTGTACATCTTCCATCGGTAATATAAATGGAAAATCAGGAACATTTTAGTCAATTCTAATGAAAACACATTGATTTTTATCATTTGTATTTGAAACAACATTGTTATATGTCTTTTCTTGGATCTAAATAATACGAAACCTCGCTCTATGATTTGAAGTTAAAATCCTCAAATATGGTAATATAGTGACTTTTTTCACGTTATTCATGTAGTGTGATTTCACATATATATATTCGTTTTTACCAATATTTCGATACTACTTCATGTTTTCTCACGATATGTGATTTGGCCTTCAAATCTCAGAATTTCGCAAATTTTGCATTTTTAAGCAAGTTTTCTTGCATTTTGTTTTGTACTAAAAATCATCGAATTTATCAATATTTTGACCTTTATGATCCCCTTTTCCTTTATGTGATTTAAACAAAATATCATCGAATTAGGCAATATTTTGTTGTTTTTCCACGTTTTTGTGAATTTTCAGTTTATTGTTATTAATTCATTAAATATACGATAAAAATTATGCAAACACATAATTGATCAGAAAAAACTCTTAAATACTTCATTTTCAATGATCTATTTGTTTTTCGTTAAAATACTGAGTAAGATATTGAAAAGGGGAGAAGTTCTGTTTTTATTGCATATATCGACGTTTCAGCCGGATTAAAGCGGTTTTACGTGTACATCTTCCATCGGTAATATAAACGGAAAATCAGGAACATTTTAGTTAATTCTAATGAAAACACATTGATTTTTATCATTTGTATTGGAAGCAACATCTTTATACGTCTTTTCTAGGGTCTAAAAAATACGAAACGTCGCTCTATGATTCCAAGTTAAAAACCTCAAATTTGGTATAATAATGACTTTTCACGTTTTTGATGTAGTTTGATATTACGTAAATATATTCATTTTTACCAATATTTCGATACTATTTCATGTAGTATCACGATATGTGCATTGGCCTTCAAATCTCAGATTTTCGCATAAAATTGCATTTTAAGCAAGTTTTCTTGCATTTTGTTTCGTACTAAAAATCATCGAATTCAGCAATATTTTGACGTTTATCATCCCCTTTTCCTTTATGTGATATAAACAAAATATCATCGAATTAGGCAATATTTTGCCGTTTTTCTACGTTTTTGTGAATTTTCAGTTTATTGTTATTAACTCATTAAATATACGAGAAAAATTAGGCAAACACATAATTGATCAGAAAATAACCTTAAATACTTCATTTTCAATCATCTATTTGTTTCTTGTTAAAATACTGAGTAAGATATTGAAAAGGGGAGAAGTTCTGTTTTTATTGCATATATCGACGTTTCAGCCGGAATAGAGCGGTTTTACGTGTACATCTTCCATCGGTAATATAAATGGAAAATCAGGAACATTTTAGTCAATTCTAATGAAAACACATTGATTTTTATCATTTGTATTTGAAACAACATTGTTATATGTCTTTTCTTGGATCTAAATAATACGAAACCTCGCTCTATGATTTGAAGTTAAAATCCTCAAATATGGTAATATAGTGACTTTTTTCACGTTATTCATGTAGTGTGATTTTACGTATATATATTCGTTTTTACCAATATTTCGATACTACTTCATGTTTTCTCACGATATGTGATTTGGCCTTCAAATCTCAGAATTTCGCAAATTTTGCATTTTTAAGCAAGTTTTCTTGCATTTTGTTTTGTACTAAAAATCATCGAATTTAGCAATATTTTGACCTTTATGATCCCCTTTTCCTTTATGTGATTTAAACAAAATATCATCGAATTATGCAATATTTTGTTGTTTTTCCACGTTTTTGTGAATTTTCAGTTTATTGTTATTAATTCATTAAATATACGATAAAAATTATGCAAACACATAATTGATCAGAAAAAACTCTTAAATACTTCATTTTCAATGATCTATTTGTTTTTCGTTAAAATACTGAGTAAGATATTGAAAAGGGGAGAAGTTCTGTTTTTATTGCATATATCGACGTTTCAGCCGGATTAAAGCGGTTTTACGTGTACATCTTCCATCGGTAATATAAACGGAAAATCAGGAACATTTTAGTTAATTCTAATGAAAACACATTGATTTTTATCATTTGTATTGGAAGCAACATCTTTATACGTCTTTTCTAGGGTCTAAAAAATACGAAACGTCGCTCTATGATTCCAAGTTAAAAACCTCAAATTTGGTATAATAATGACTCTTTTCACGTTTTTGATGTAGTTTGATATTACGTAAATATATTCATTTTTACCAATATTTCGATACTATTTCATTTAGTATCACGATATGTGCATTGGCCTTCAAATCTCAGATTTTCGCATAAAATTGCATTTTAAGCAAGTTTTCTTGCATTTTGTTTCGTACTAAAAATCATCGAATTCAGCAATATTTTGACGTTTATCACCCCCTTTTCCTTTATGTGATATAAACAAAATTTCATCGAATTACGCAATATTTTGCTGTTTTTCTACGTTTTTGTGAGTTTTCACTTTATTGCTATTAATTCATAAAATATACGATAAAAATGATGCAAACACATAATTGATCAGAAAATAACCTTAAATACATTTTCAATCATCTATTTGTTTTTCGTTAAAATACTGAGTAAGACATTGAAAAGGGGAGAAATTCTGTTTTTATTGCATATGTAGACGTTTCAGCCGGATTAGAGCGGTTTTACGTGTACATCTTCCATCGGTAATATAAAGGGAAAATCAAGAACATTTTAGTTAATTCTAATGAAAACACATTGATTTTTATCATTTGCATTTGAAACAACATTGTCATATGTCTTTTCTTGGATCTAAATAATACGAAACCTCGCTCTATGATTTGAAGATAAAATCCTCAAATATAATAATATAGTGACTTCTCACGTTATTCATGTAGTGTGATTTTACGTATATATATTCGTTTTTACCAATATTTCGATACTACTTCATGTTTTCTAACAATATGTGATTTGGCGTTCAAATCTCAGAATTTCGCAAATTTTGCATTTTGAAGCAAGTTTTCTTGCATTTTGTTTTGTACTAAAAATCATCGAATATAGCAATATTTTTACCTTTATCATCCCCTTTTCCTTTATGTGATATAAACAAAATATCATCGAATTAGGCAATATTTTGCCGTTTTTCCACGTTTATGTGAATTTTCAGTTTATTGTTATTAACTCATTAAATATACAAGAAAAATTATGCAAACACATAATTGATCAGAAAATAACCTTAAATACTTCATTTTCAATCATCTTTTTGTTTCTCGTTAAAATACTGAGTAAGATATTGAAAAGGGGAGATGTTCTGTCTTTATTGCATATATCGACGTTTCAGCCGGATTAGAGTGGTTTTACGTGTACATCTTCCATCGGTAATATAAACGAAAAATTAGGAACATTTTAGGTAATTCTAATGAAAAAAACATTGATTTTTATCATTTGTATTGGAAGCAACATCTTTATACGGTTTTTTTAGGGTCTAAAAAATACGAAACGGCGCTCCATGATTCGAAGTTAAAATCCTCAAATTTGGCATAATAATGACTTTTTTCACGTTTTTGATGTAGTTTGATATTACGTAAATATATTTATTTTTATCAATATTTCGATACTATTTCATGTAGTATCGCGATATGTGCTTTGGCCTTCAAATCTCAGATTTTCGCATAAAATTGTATTTTAAGCAAGTTTTCTTGCATTTTGTTTCGTACTAAAAATCATCGAATTCAGCAATATTTTGACGTTTATCATCCCCTTTTCCTTTATGTGATATAAACAAAATATCATCGAATTAGGCAATATTTTGCCGTTTTTCTACGTTTATGTGAATTTTCAGTTTATTGTTATTAACTCATTAAATATACGAGAAAAATTAGGCAAACACATAATTGATCAGAAAATAACCTTAAATACTTCATTTTCAATCATCTATTTGTTTCTTGTTAAAATACTGAGTAAGATATTGAAAAGGGGAGAAGTTCTGTTTTTATTGCATATATCGACGTTTCAGCCGGAATAGAGCGGTTTTACGTGTACATCTTCCATCGGTAATATAAACGGAAAATCAGGAACATTTTAGTTAATTCTAATGAAAATACATTGATTTTCATCATTTGCATTTGAAACAACATTGTCATATGTCTTTTCTTGGATCTAAATAATACGAAACCTCGCTCTATGATTTGAAGTTAAAATCCTCAAATATTGTAATATAGTGACTTTTTTCACGTTATTCATGTAGTGTGATTTACGTATATATATTCGTTTTTTACCAATATTTCGATACTACTTCATGTTTTCTAACAATATGTGATTTGGCCTTCAAATCTCAGAATTTCGCAAATTTAGCATTTTAAGCAAGTTTTCTTGCATTTTGTTTTGTACTAAAAATCATCGAATTGAGCAATATTTTCACCTTTATCATCCCCTTTTCCTTCATGTGATTTAAACAAAATATCATCGAATTAGGCAATATTTTGCCGTTTTTCCACGTTTATGTGAATTTTCAGTTTATTGTTATTAACTCATTAAATATACGAGAAAAATTATGCAAACACATAATTGATCAGAAAATAACCTTAAATACTTCATTTTCAATCATCTTTTTGTTTCTCGTTAAAATACTGAGTAAGATATTGAAAAGGGGAGAAGTTCTGTCTTTATTGCATATATCGACGTTTCAGCCGGATTAGAGTGGTTTTACGTGTACATCTTCCATCGGTAATATAAACGAAAAATTAGGAACATTTTAGGTAATTCTAATGAAAACACATTGATTTTTATCATTTGTATTGGAAGCAACATCTTTATACGTCTTTTCTAGGGTCTAAAAAATACGAAACGTCGCTCTATGATTCGAAGTTAAAATCCTCAAATTTGGCATAATAATGACTTTTTTCACGTTTTTGATGTAGTTTGATATTACGTAAATATATTTATTTTTATCAATATTTCGATACTATTTCATGTAGTATCACGATATGTGCTTTGGCCTTCAAATCTCAGATTTTCGCATAAAATTGTATTTTAAGCAAGTTTTCTTGCATTTTGTTTCGTACTAAAAATCATCGAATTCAGCAATATTTTGACGTTTATCATCCCCTTTTCCTTTATGTGATATAAACAAAATATCATCGAATTAGGCAATATTTTGCCGTTTTTCTACGTTTTTGTGAATTTTCAGTTTATTGTTATTAACTCATTAAATATACGAGAAAAATTAGGCAAACACATAATTGATCAGAAAATAACCTTAAATACTTCATTTTCAATCATCTATTTGTTTCTTGTTAAAATACTGAGTAAGATATTGAAAAGGGGAGAAGTTCTGTTTTTATTGCATATATCGACGTTTCAGCCGGAATAGAGCGGTTTTACGTGTACATCTTCCATCGGTAATATAAATGGAAAATCAGGAACATTTTAGTCAATTCTAATGAAAACACATTGATTTTTATCATTTGTATTTGAAACAACATTGTTATATGTCTTTTCTTGGATCTAAATAATACGAAACCTCGCTCTATGATTTGAAGTTAAAATCCTCAAATATGGTAATATAGTGACTTTTTTCACGTTATTCATGTAGTGTGATTTTACGTATATATATTCGTTTTTACCAATATTTCGATACTACTTCATGTTTTCTCACGATATGTGATTTGGCCTTCAAATCTCAGAATTTCGCAAATTTCGCATTTTTAAGCAAGTTTTCTTGCATTTTGTTTTGTACTAAAAATCATCGAATTTAGCAATATTTTGACCTTTATGATCCCCTTTTCCTTTATGTGATTTAAACAAAATATCATCGAATTAGGCAATATTTTGTTGTTTTTCCACGTTTTTGTGAATTTTCAGTTTATTGTTATTAATTCATTAAATATACGATAAAAATTATGCAAACACATAATTGATCAGAAAAAACTCTTAAATACTTCATTTTCAATGATCTATTTGTTTTTCGTTAAAATACTGAGTAAGATATTGAAAAGGGGAGAAGTTCTGTTTTTATTGCATATATCGACGTTTCAGCCGGATTAAAGCGGTTTTACGTGTACATCTTCCATCGGTAATATAAACGGAAAATCAGGAACATTTTAGTTAATTCTAATGAAAACACATTGATTTTTATCATTTGTATTGGAAGCAACATCTTTATACGTCTTTTCTAGGGTCTAAAAAATACGAAACGTCGCTCTATGATTCCAAGTTAAAAACCTCAAATTTGGTATAATAATGACTCTTTTCACGTTTTTGATGTAGTTTGATATTACGTAAATATATTCATTTTTACCAATATTTCGATACTATTTCATGTAGTATCACGATATGTGCATTGGCCTTCAAATCTCAGATTTTCGCATAAAATTGCATTTTAAGCAAGTTTTCTTGCATTTTGTTTCGTACTAAAAATCATCGAATTCAGCAATATTTTGACGTTTATCACCCCCTTTTCCTTTATGTGATATAAACAAAATTTCATCGAATTACGCAATATTTTGCTGTTTTTCTACGTTTTTGTGAGTTTTCACTTTATTGCTATTAATTCATAAAATATACGATAAAAATGATGCAAACACATAATTGATCAGAAAATAACCTTAAATACATTTTCAATCATCTATTTGTTTTTCGTTAAAATACTGAGTAAGACATTGAAAAGGGGAGAAATTCTGTTTTTATTGCATATGTAGACGTTTCAGCCGGATTAGAGCGGTTTTACGTGTACATCTTCCATCGGTAATATAAAGGGAAAATCAAGAACATTTTAGTTAATTCTAATGAAAACACATTGATTTTTATCATTTGCATTTGAAACAACATTGTCATATGTCTTTTCTTGGATCTAAATAATACGAAACCTCGCTCTATGATTTGAAGTTAAAATCCTCAAATATAATAATATAGTGACTTCTCACGTTATTCTTGTAGTGTGATTTTACGTATATATATTCGTTTTTACCAATATTTCGATACTACTTCATGTTTTCTAACAATATGTGATTTGGCGTTCAAATCTCAGAATTTCGCAAATTTTGCATTTTGAAGCAAGTTTTCTTGCATTTTGTTTTGTACTAAAAATCATCGAATATAGCAATATTTTTACCTTTATCATCCCCTTTTCCTTTATGTGATATAAACAAAATATCATCGAATTAGGCAATATTTTGCCGTTTTTCCACGTTTATGTGAATTTTCAGTTTATTGTTATTAACTCATTAAATATACAAGAAAAATTATGCAAACACATAATTGATCAGAAAATAACCTTAAATACTTCATTTTCAATCATCTTTTTGTTTCTCGTTAAAATACTGAGTAAGATATTGAAAAGGGGAGATGTTCTGTCTTTATTGCATATATCGACGTTTCAGCCGGATTAGAGTGGTTTTACGTGTACATCTTCCATCGGTAATATAAACGACAAATTAGGAACATTTTAGGTAATTCTAATGAAAACACATTGATTTTTATCATTTGTATTGGAAGTAACATCTTTATACGTCTTTTCTAGGGTCTAAAAAATACGAAACGGCGCTCCATGATTCGAAGTTAAAATCCTCAAATTTGGCATAATAATGACTTTTTTCACGTTTTTGATGTAGTTTGATATTACGTAAATATATTTATTTTTATCAATATTTCGATACTATTTCATGTAGTATCGCGTTATGTGCTTTGGCCTTCAAATCTCAGATTTTCGCATAAAATTGTATTTTAAGCAAGTTTTCTTGCATTTTGTTTCGTACTAAAAATCATCGAATTCAGCAATATTTTGACGTTTATCATCCCCTTTTCCTTTATGTGATATAAACAAAATATCATCGAATTAGGCAATATTTTGCCGTTTTTCTACGTTTATGTGAATTTTCAGTTTATTGTTATTAACTCATTAAATATACGAGAAAAATTAGGCAAACACATAATTGATCAGAAAATAACCTTAAATACTTCATTTTCAATCATCTATTTGTTTCTTGTTAAAATACTGAGTAAGATATTAAAAAGGGGAGAAGTTCTGTTTTTATTGCATATATCGACGTTTCAGCCGGAATAGAGCGGTTTTACGTGTACATCTTCCATCGGTAATATAAATGGAAAATCTGGAACATTTTAGTCAATTCTAATGAAAACACATTGATTTTTATCATTTGTATTTGAAACAACATTGTTATATGTCTTTTCTTGGATCTAAATAATACGAAACCTCGCTCTATGATTTGAAGTTAAAATCCTCAAATATGGTAATATAGTGACTTTTTTCACGTTATTCATGTAGTGTGATTTTACGTATATATATTCGTTTTTACCAATATTTCGATACTACTTCATGTTTTCTAACAATATGTGATTTTGCCTTCAAATCTCAGAATTTCGCAAATTTTGCATTTGTAAGCAAGTTTTCTTGCATTTTGTTTTGTACTAAAAATCATCGAATTTAGCAATATTTTGACCTTTATGATCCCCTTTTCCTTTATGTGATTTAAACAAAATATCATCGAATTAGGCAATATTTTGTTGTTTTTCCACGTTTTTGTGAATTTTCAGTTTATTGTTATTAATTCATTAAATATACGATAAAAATTATGCAAACACATAATTGATCAGAAAAAACTCTTAAATACTTCATTTTCAATGATCTATTTGTTTTTCGTTAAAATACTGAGTAAGATATTGAAAAGGGGAGAAGTTCTGTTTTTATTGCATATATCGACGTTTCAGCCGGATTAAAGCGGTTTTACGTGTACATCTTCCATCGGTAATATAAACGGAAAATCAGGAACATTTTAGTTAATTCTAATGAAAACACATTGATTTTTATCATTTGTATTGGAAGCAACATCTTTATACGTCTTTTCTAGGGTCTAAAAAATACGAAACGTCGCTCTATGATTCCAAGTTAAAAACCTCAAATTTGGTATAATAATGACTCTTTTCACGTTTTTGATGTAGTTTGATATTACGTAAATATATTCATTTTTACCAATATTTCGATACTATTTCATGTAGTATCACGATATGTGCATTGGCCTTCAAATCTCAGATTTTCGCATAAAATTGCATTTTAAGCAAGTTTTCTTGCATTTTGTTTCGTACTAAAAATCATCGAATTCAGCAATATTTTGACGTTTATCACCCCCTTTTCCTTTATGTGATATAAACAAAATTTCATCGAATTACGCAATATTTTGCTGTTTTTCTACGTTTTTGTGAGTTTTCACTTTATTGCTATTAATTCATAAAATATACGATAAAAATGATGCAAACACATAATTGATCAGAAAATAACCTTAAATACATTTTCAATCATCTATTTGTTTTTCGTTAAAATACTGAGTAAGACATTGAAAAGGGGAGAAATTCTGTTTTTATTGCAAATGTAGACGTTTCAGCCGGATTAGAGCGGTTTTACGTGTACATCTTCCATCGGTAATATAAAGGGAAAATCAAGAACATTTTAGTTAATTCTAATGAAAACACATTGATTTTTATCATTTGCATTTGAAACAACATTGTCATATGTCTTTTCTTGGATCTAAATAATACGAAACCTCGCTCTATGATTTGAAGTTAAAATCCTCAAATATAATAATATAGTGACTTCTCACGTTATTCTTGTAGTGTGATTTTACGTATATATATTCGTTTTTACCAATATTTCGATACTACTTCATGTTTTCTAACAATATGTGATTTGGCGTTCAAATCTCAGAATTTCGCAAATTTTGCATTTTGAAGCAAGTTTTCTTGCATTTTGTTTTGTACTAAAAATCATCGAATATAGCAATATTTTTACCTTTATCATCCCCTTTTCCTTTATGTGATATAAACAAAATATCATCGAATTAGGCAATATTTTGCCGTTTTTCCACGTTTATGTGAATTTTCAGTTTATTGTTATTAACTCATTAAATATACAAGAAAAATTATGCAAACACATAATTGATCAGAAAATAACCTTAAATACTTCATTTTCAATCATCTTTTTGTTTCTCGTTAAAATACTGAGTAAGATATTGAAAAGGGGAGATGTTCTGTCTTTATTGCATATATCGACGTTTCAGCCGGATTAGAGTGGTTTTACGTGTACATCTTCCATCGGTAATATAAACGACAAATTAGGAACATTTTAGGTAATTCTAATGAAAACACATTGATTTTTATCATTTGTATTGGAAGTAACATCTTTATACGTCTTTTCTAGGGTCTAAAAAATACGAAACGGCGCTCCATGATTCGAAGTTAAAATCCTCAAATTTGGCATAATAATGACTTTTTTCACGTTTTTGATGTAGTTTGATATTACGTAAATATATTTATTTTTATCAATATTTCGATACTATTTCATGTAGTATCGCGATATGTGCTTTGGCCTTCAAATCTCAGATTTTCGCATAAAATTGTATTTTAAGCAAGTTTTCTTGCATTTTGTTTCGTACTAAAAATCATCGAATTCAGCAATATTTTGACGTTTATCATCCCCTTTTCCTTTATGTGATATAAACAAAATATCATCGAATTAGGCAATATTTTGCCGTTTTTCTACGTTTATGTGAATTTTCAGTTTATTGTTATTAACTCATTAAATATACGAGAAAAATTAGGCAAACACATAATTGATCAGAAAATAACCTTAAATACTTCATTTTCAATCATCTATTTGTTTCTTGTTAAAATACTGAGTAAGATATTAAAAAGGGGAGAAGTTCTGTTTTTATTGCATATATCGACGTTTCAGCCGGAATAGAGCGGTTTTACGTGTACATCTTCCATCGGTAATATAAATGGAAAATCAGGAACATTTTAGTCAATTCTAATGAAAACACATTGATTTTTATCATTTGTATTTGAAACAACATTGTTATATGTCTTTTCTTGGATCTAAATAATACGAAACCTCGCTCTATGATTTGAAGTTAAAATCCTCAAATATGGTAATATAGTGACTTTTTTCACGTTATTCATGTAGTGTGATTTTACGTATATATATTCGTTTTTACCAATATTTCGATACTACTTCATGTTTTCTAACAATATATGATTTGGCCTTCAAATCTCAGAATTTCGCAAATTTTGCATTTTTAAGCAAGTTTTCTTGCATTTTGTTTTGTACTAAAAATCATCGAATTTAGCAATATTTTGACCTTTATGATCCCCTTTTCCTTTATGTGATTTAAACAAAATATCATCGAATTAGGCAATATTTTGTTGTTTTTCCACGTTTTTGTGAATTTTCAGTTTATTGTTATTAATTCATTAAATATACGATAAAAATTATGCAAACACATAATTGATCAGAAAAAACTCTTAAATACTTCATTTTCAATGATCTATTTGTTTTTCGTTAAAATACTGAGTAAGATATTGAAAAGGGGAGAAGTTCTGTTTTTATTGCATATATCGACGTTTCAGCCGGATTAAAGCGGTTTTACGTGTACATCTTCCATCGGTAATATAAACGGAAAATCAGGAACATTTTAGTTAATTCTAATGAAAACACATTGATTTTTATCATTTGTATTGGAAGCAACATCTTTATACGTCTTTTCTAGGGTCTAAAAAATACGAAACGTCGCTCTATGATTCCAAGTTAAAAACCTCAAATTTGGTATAATAATGACTCTTTTCACGTTTTTGATGTAGTTTGATATTACGTAAATATATTCATTTTTACCAATATTTCGATACTATTTCATGTAGTATCACGATATGTGCATTGGCCTTCAAATCTCAGATTTTCGCATAAAATTGCATTTTAAGCAAGTTTTCTTGCATTTTGTTTCGTACTAAAAATCATCGAATTCAGCAATATTTTGACGTTTATCATCCCCTTTTCCTTTGTGTGATATAAACAAAATATCATCGAATTAGGCAATATTTTGCCGTTTTTCTACGTTTTTGTGAATTTTCAGTTTATTGTTATTAACTCATTATTATACGAGAAAAATTAGGCAAACACATAATTGATCAGAAAATAACCTTAAATACTTCATTTTCAATCATCTATTTGTTTCTTGTTAAAATACTGAGTAAGATATTGAAAAGGGGAGAAGTTCTGTTTTTATTGCATATATCGACGTTTCAGCCGGAATAGAGCGGTTTTACGTGTACATCTTCCATCGGTAATATAAATGGAAAATCAGGAACATTTTAGTCAATTCTAATGAAAACACATTGATTTTTATCATTTGTATTTGAAACAACATTGTTATATGTCTTTTCTTGGATCTAAATAATACGAAACCTCGCTCTATGATTTGAAGTTAAAATCCTCAAATATGGTAATATAGTGACTTTTTTCACGTTATTCATGTAGTGTGATTTTACGTATATATATTCGTTTTTACCAATATTTCGATACTACTTCATGTTTTCTCACGATATGTGATTTGGCCTTCAAATCTCAGAATTTCGCAAATTTTGCATTTTTAAGCAAGTTTTCTTGCATTTTGTTTTGTACTAAAAATCATCGAATTTAGCAATATTTTGACCTTTATGATCCCCTTTTCCTTTATGTGATTTAAACAAAATATCATCGAATTAGGCAATATTTTGTTGTTTTTCCACGTTTTTGTGAATTTTCAGTTTATTGTTATTAATTCATTAAATATACGATAAAAATTATGCAAACACATAATTGATCAGAAAAAACTCTTAAATACTTCATTTTCAATGATCTATTTGTTTTTCGTTAAAATACTGAGTAAGATATTGAAAAGGGGAGAAGTTCTGTTTTTATTGCATATATCGACGTTTCAGCCGGATTAAAGCGGTTTTACGTGTACATCTTCCATCGGTAATATAAACGGAAAATCAGGAACATTTTAGTTAATTCTAATGAAAACACATTGATTTTTATCATTTGTATTGGAAGCAACATCTTTATACGTCTTTTCTAGGGTCTAAAAAATACGAAACGTCGCTCTATGATTCCAAGTTAAAAACCTCAAATTTGGTATAATAATGACTCTTTTCACGTTTTTGATGTAGTTTGATATTACGTAAATATATTAATTTTTACCAATATTTCGATACTATTTCATGTAGTATCACGATATGTGCATTGGCCTTCAAATCTCAGATTTTCGCATAAAATTGCATTTTAAGCAAGTTTTCTTGCATTTTGTTTCGTACTAAAAATCATCGAATTCAGCAATATTTTGACGTTTATCACCCCCTTTTCCTTTGTGTGATATAAACAAAATATCATCGAATTAGGCAATATTTTGCCGTTTTTCTACGTTTTTTGTGAATTTTCAGTTTATTGTTATTAACTCATTATTATACGAGAAAAATTAGGCAAACACATAATTGATCAGAAAATAACCTTAAATACTTCATTTTCAATCATCTATTTGTTTCTTGTTAAAATACTGAGTAAGATATTGAAAAGGGGAGAAGTTCTGTTTTTATTGCATATATCGACGTTTCAGCCGGAATAGAGCGGTTTTACGTGTACATCTTCCATCGGTAATATAAATGGAAAATCAGGAACATTTTAGTCAATTCTAATGAAAACACATTGATTTTTATCATTTGTATTTGAAACAACATTGTTATATGTCTTTTCTTGGATCTAAATAATACGAAACCTCGCTCTATGATTTGAAGTTAAAATCCTCAAATATGGTAATATAGTGACTTTTTTCACGTTATTCATGTAGTGTGATTTTACGTATATATATTCGTTTTTACCAATATTTCGATACTACTTCATGTTTTCTCACGATATGTGATTTGGCCTTCAAATCTCAGAATTTCGCAAATTTTGCATTTTTAAGCAAGTTTTCTTGCATTTTGTTTTGTACTAAAAATCATCGAATTTAGCAATATTTTGACCTTTATGATCCCCTTTTCCTTTATGTGATTTAAACAAAATATCATCGAATTAGGCAATATTTTGTTGTTTTTCCACGTTTTTGTGAATTTTCAGTTTATTGTTATTAATTCATTAAATATACGATAAAAATTATGCAAACATTTAATTGATCAGAAAAAACTCTTAAATACTTCATTTTCAATGATCTATTTGTTTTTCGTTAAAATACTGAGTAAGATATTGAAAAGGGGAGAAGTTCTGTTTTTATTGCATATATCGACGTTTCAGCCGGATTAAAGCGGTTTTACGTGTACATCTTCCATCGGTAATATAAACGGAAAATCAGGAACATTTTAGTTAATTCTAATGAAAACACATTGATTTTTATCATTTGTATTGGAAGCAACATCTTTATACGTCTTTTCTAGGGTCTAAAAAATACGAAACGTCGCTCTATGATTCCAAGTTAAAAACCTCAAATTTGGTATAATAATGACTCTTTTCACGTTTTTGATGTAGTTTGATATTACGTAAATATATTCATTTTTACCAATATTTCGATACTATTTCATGTAGTATCACGATATGTGCATTGGCCTTCAAATCTCAGATTTTCGCATAAAATTGCATTTTAAGCAAGATTTCTTGCATATTGTTTCGTACTAAAAATCATCGTATTCAGCAATATTTTGACGTTTATCACCCCCTTTTCCTTTATGTGATATAAACAAAATTTCATCGAATTACGCAATATTTTGCTGTTTTTCTACGTTTTTGTGAGTTTTCACTTTATTGCTATTAATTCATTAAATATACGATAAAAATGATGCAAACACATAATTGATCAGAAAATAACCTTAAATACATTTTCAATCATCTATTTGTTTTTCGTTAAAATACTGAGTAAGACATTGAAAAGGGGAGAAATTCTGTTTTTATTGCATATGTAGACGTTTCAGCCGGATTAGAGCGGTTTTACGTGTACATCTTCCATCGGTAATATAAAGGGAAAATCAAGAACATTTTAGTTAATTCTAATGAAAACACATTGATTTTTATCATTTGCATTTGAAACAACATTGTCATATGTCTTTTCTTGGATCTAAATAATACGAAACCTCGCTTTATGATTTGAAGTTAAAATCCTCAAATATAATAATATAGTGACTTCTCACGTTATTTATGTAGTGTGATTTTACGTATATATATTCGTTTTTACCAATATTTCGATACTACTTCATGTTTTCTAACAATATGTGATTTGGCGTTCAAATCTCAGAATTTCGCAAATTTTGCATTTTGAAGCAAGTTTTCTTGCATTTTGTTTTGTACTAAAAATCATCGAATATAGCAATATTTTTACCTTTATCATCCCCTTTTCCTTTATGTGATTTAAACAAAATATCATCGAATTAGGCAATATTTTGCCGTTTTTCCACGTTTATGTGAATTTTCAGTTTATTGTTATTAACTCATTAAATATACAAGAAAAATTATGCAAACACATAATTGATCAGAAAATAACCTTAAATACTTCATTTTCAATCATCTTTTTGTTTCTCGTTAAAATACTGAGTAAGATATTGAAAAGGGGAGAAGTTCTGTTTTTATTGCATATATCGACGTTTCAGCCGGATTAAAGCGGTTTTACGTGTACATCTTCCATCGGTAATATAAACGGAAAATCAGGAACATTTTAGTTCATTCTAATGAAAACACATTGATTTTTATCATTTGTATTGGAAGCAACATCTTTATACATCTTTTCTAGGGTCTAAAAAATACGAAACGTCGCTCTATGATTCCAAGTTAAAAACCTCAAATTTGGTATAATAATGACTTTTCACGTTTTTGATGTAGTTTGATATTACGTAAATATATTCATTTTTACCAATATTTCGATACTATTTCATGTAGTATCACGATATGTGCATTGGCCTTCAAATCTCAGATTTTCGCATAAAATTGCATTTTAAGCAAGTTTTCTTGCATTTTGTTTCGTACTAAAAATCATCGAATTCAGCAATATTTTGACGTTTATCATCCCCTTTTCCTTTATGTGATATAAACAAAATATCATCGAATTAGGCAATATTTTGCCGTTTTTCTACGTTTTTGTGAATTTTCAGTTTATTGTTATTAACTCATTAAATATACGAGAAAAATTAGGCAAACACATAATTGATCAGAAAATAACCTTAAATACTTCATTTTCAATCATCTATTTGTTTCTTGTTAAAATACTGAGTAAGATATTGAAAAGGGGAGAAGTTCTGTTTTTATTGCATATATCGACGTTTCAGCCGGAATAGAGCGGTTTTACGTGTACATCTTCCATCGGTAATATAAATGGAAAATCAGGAACATTTTAGTCAATTCTAATGAAAACACATTGATTTTTATCATTTGTATTTGAAACAACATTGTTATATGTCTTTTCTTGGATCTAAATAATACGAAACCTCGCTCTATGATTTGAAGTTAAAATCCTCAAATATGGTAATATAGTGACTTTTTTCACGTTATTCATGTAGTGTGATTTCACATATATATATTCGTTTTTACCAATATTTCGATACTACTTCATGTTTTCTCACGATATGTGATTTGGCCTTCAAATCTCAGAATTTCGCAAATTTTGCATTTTTAAGCAAGTTTTCTTGCATTTTGTTTTGTACTAAAAATCATCGAATTTAGCAATATTTTGACCTTTATGATCCCCTTTTCCTTTATGTGATTTAAACAAAATATCATCGAATTAGGCAATATTTTGTTGTTTTTCCACGTTTTTGTGAATTTTCAGTTTATTGTTATTAATTCATTAAATATACGATAAAAATTATGCAAACACATAATTGATCAGAAAAAACTCTTAAATACTTCATTTTCAATAATCTATTTGTTTTTCGTTAAAATACTGAGTAAGATATTGAAAAGGGGAGAAGTTCTGTTTTTATTGCATATATCGACGTTTCAGCCGGATTAAAGCGGTTTTACGTGTACATCTTCCATCGGTAATATAAACGGAAAATCAGGAACATTTTAGTTAATTCTAATGAAAACACATTGATTTTTATCATTTGTATTGGAAGCAACATCTTTATACGTCTTTTCTAGGGTCTAAAAAATACGAAACGTCGCTCTATGATTCCAAGTTAAAAAACTCAAATTTGGTATAATAATGACTTTTCACGTTTTTGATGTAGTTTGATATTACGTAAATATATTCATTTTTACCAATATTTCGATACTATTTCATGTAGTATCACGATATGTGCATTGGCCTTCAAATCTCAGATTTTCGCATAAAATTGCATTTTAAGCAAGTTTTCTTGCATTTTGTTTCGTACTAAAAATCATCGAATTCAGCAATATTTTGACGTTTATCATCCCCTTTTCCTTTATGTGATATAAACAAAATATCATCGAATTAGGCAATATTTTGCCGTTTTTCTACGTTTTTGTGAATTTTCAGTTTATTGTTATTAACTCATTAAATATACGAAAAAAATTAGGCAAACACATAATTGATCAGAAAATAACCTTAAATACTTCATTTTCAATCATCTATTTGTTTCTTGTTAAAATACTGAGTAAGATATTGAAAAGGGGAGAAGTTCTGTTTTTATTGCATATATCGACGTTTCAGCCGGAATAGAGCGGTTTTACGTGTACATCTTCCATCGGTAATATAAATGGAAAATCAGGAACATTTTAGTCAATTCTAATGAAAACACATTGATTTTTATCATTTGTATTTGAAACAACATTGTTATATGTCTTTTCTTGGATCTAAATAATACGAAACCTCGCTCTATGATTTGAAGTTAAAATCCTCAAATATGGTAATATAGTGACTTTTTTCACGTTATTCATGTAGTGTGATTTTACGTATATATATTCGCTTTTACCAATATTTCGATACTACTTCATGTTTTCTCACGATATGTGATTTGGCCTTCAAATCTCAGAATTTCGCAAATTTTGCATTTTTAAGCAAGTTTTCTTGCATTTTGTTTTGTACTAAAAATCATCGAATTTAGCAATATTTTGACCTTTATGATCCCCTTTTCCTTTATGTGATTTAAACAAAATATTATCGAATTAGGCAATATTTTGTTGTTTTTCCACGTTTTTGTGAATTTTCAGTTTATTGTTATTAATTCATTAAATATACGATAAAAATTATGCAAACACATAATTGATCAGAAAAAACTCTTAAATACTTCATTTTCAATGATCTATTTGTTTTTCGTTAAAATACTGAGTAAGATATTGAAAAGGGGAGAAGTTCTGTTTTTATTGCATATATCGACGTTTCAGCCGGATTAAAGCGGTTTTACGTGTACATCTTCCATCGGTAATATAAACGGAAAATCAGGAACATTTTAGTTAATTCTAATGAAAACACATTGATTTTTATCATTTGTATTGGAAGCAACATCTTTATACGTCTTTTCTAGGGTCTAAAAAATACGAAACGTCGCTCTATGATTCCAAGTTAAAAACCTCAAATTTGGTATAATAATGACTCTTTTCACGTTTTTGATGTAGTTTGATATTACGTAAATATATTCATTTTTACCAATATTTCGATACTATTTCATGTAGTATCACGATATGTGCATTGGCCTTCAAATCTCAGATTTTCGCATAAAATTGCATTTTAAGCAAGTTTTCTTGCATTTTGTTTCGTACTAAAAATCATCGAATTCAGCAATATTTTGACGTTTATCACCCCCTTTTCCTTTATGTGATATAAACAAAATTTCATCGAATTACGCAATATTTTGCTGTTTTTCTACGTTTTTGTGAGTTTTCACTTTATTGCTATTAATTCATAAAATATACGATAAAAATGATGCAAACACATAATTGATCAGAAAATAACCTTAAATACATTTTCAATCATCTATTTGTTTTTCGTTAAAATACTGAGTAAGACATTGAAAAGGGGAGAAATTCTGTTTTTATTGCATATGTAGACGTTTCAGCCGGATTAGAGCGGTTTTACGTGTACATCTTCCATCGGTAATATAAAGGGAAAATCAAGAACATTTTAGTTAATTCTAATGAAAACACATTGATTTTTATCATTTGCATTTGAAACAACATTGTCATATGTCTTTTCTTGGATCTAAATAATACGAAACCTCGCTCTATGATTTGAAGTTAAAATCCTCAAATATAATAATATAGTGACTTCTCACGTTATTCATGTAGTGTGATTTTACGTATATATATTCGTTTTTACCAATATTTCGATACTACTTCATGTTTTCTAACAATATGTGATTTGGCGTTCAAATCTCAGAATTTCGCAAATTTTGCATTTTGAAGCAAGTTTTCTTGCATTTTGTTTTGTACTAAAAATCATCGAATATAGCAATATTTTTACCTTTATCATCCCCTTTTCCTTTATGTGATATAAACAAAATATCATCGAATTAGGCAATATTTTGCCGTTTTTCCACGTTTATGTGAATTTTCAGTTTATTGTTATTAACTCATTAAATATACAAGAAAAATTATGCAAACACATAATTGATCAGAAAATAACCTTAAATACTTCATTTTCAATCATCTTTTTGTTTCTCGTTAAAATACTGAGTAAGATATTGAAAAGGGGAGAAGTTCTGTCTTTATTGCATATATCGACGTTTCAGCCGGATTAGAGTGGTTTTACGTGTACATCTTCCATCGGTAATATAAACGAAAAATTAGGAACATTTTAGGTAATTCTAATGAAAACACATTGATTTTTATCATTTGTATTGGAAGCAACATCTTTATACGTCTTTTCTAGGGTCTAAAAAATACGAAACGGCGCTCTATGATTCGAAGTTAAAATCCTCAAATTTGGCATAATAATGACTTTTTTCACGTTTTTGATGTAGTTTGATATTACGTAAATATATTTATTTTTATCAATATTTCGATACTATTTCATGTAGTATCGCGATATGTGCTTTGGCCTTCAAATCTCAGATTTTCGCATAAAATTGTATTTTAAGCAAGTTTTCTTGCATTTTGTTTCGTACTAAAAATCATCGAATTCAGCAATATTTTGACGTTTATCATCCCCTTTTCCTTTATGTGATATAAACAAAATATCATCGAATTAGGCAATATTTTGCCGTTTTTCTACGTTTATGTGAATTTTCAGTTTATTGTTATTAACTCATTAAATATACGAGAAAAATTAGGCAAACACATAATTGATCAGAAAATAACCTTAAATACTTCATTTTCAATCATCTATTTGTTTCTTGTTAAAATACTGAGTAAGATATTAAAAAGGGGAGAAGTTCTGTTTTTATTGCATATATCGACGTTTCAGCCGGAATAGAGCGGTTTTACGTGTACATCTTCCATCGGTAATATAAATGGAAAATCAGGAACATTTTAGTCAATTCTAATGAAAACACATTGATTTTTATCATTTGTATTTGAAACAACATTGTTATATGTCTTTTCTTGGATCTAAATAATACGAAACCTCGCTCTATGATTTGAAGTTAAAATCCTCAAATATGGTAATATAGTGACTTTTTTCACGTTATTCATGTAGTGTGATTTTACATATATATATTCGTTTTTACCAATATTTCGATACTACTTCATGTTTTCTCACGATATGTGATTTGGCCTTCAAATCTCAGAATTTCGCAAATTTTGCATTTTGAAGCAAGTTTTCTTGCATTTTGTTTTGTACTAAAAATCATCGAATTTAGCAATATTTTGACCTTTATGATCCCCTTTTCCTTTATGTGATTTAAACAAAATATCATCGAATTAGGCAATATTTTGTTGTTTTTCCACGTTTTTGTGAATTTTCAGTTTATTGTTATTAATTCATTAAATATACGATAAAAATTATGCAAACACATAATTGATCAGAAAAAACTCTTAAATACTTCATTTTCAATGATCTATTTGTTTTTCGTTAAAATACTGAGTAAGATATTGAAAAGGGGAGAAGTTCTGTTTTTATTGCATATATCGACGTTTCAGCCGGATTAAAGCGGTTTTACGTGTACATCTTCCATCGGTAATATAAACGGAAAATCAGGAACATTTTAGTTAATTCTAATGAAAACACATTGATTTTTATCATTTGTATTGGAAGCAACATCTTTATACGTCTTTTCTAGGGTCTAAAAAATACGAAACGTCGCTCTATGATTCCAAGTTAAAAACCTCAAATTTGGTATAATAATGACTCTTTTCACGTTTTTGATGTAGTTTGATATTACGTAAATATATTCATTTTTACCAATATTTCGATACTATTTCATGTAGTATCACGATATGTGCATTGGCCTTCAAATCTCAGATTTTCGCATAAAATTGCATTTTAAGCAAGTTTTCTTGCATATTGTTTCGTACTAAAAATCATCGAATTCAGCAATATTTTGACGTTTATCACCCCCTTTTCCTTTATGTGATATAAACAAAATTTCATCGAATTACGCAATATTTTGCTGTTTTTCAACGTTTTTGTGAGTTTTCACTTTATTGCTATTAATTCATTAAATATACGATAAAAATGATGCAAACACATAATTGATCAGAAAATAACCTTAAATACATTTTCAATCATCTATTTGTTTTTCGTTAAAATACTGAGTAAGATATTGAAAAGGGGAGAAATTCTGTTTTTTATTGCATATGTAGACGTTTCAGCCGGATTAGAGCGGTTTTACGTGTACATCTTCCATCGGTAATATAAAGGGAAAATCAAGAACATTTTAGTTAATTCTAATGAAAACACATTGATTTTTATCATTTGCATTTGAAATAACATTGTCATATGTCTTTTCTTGAATCTAAATAATACGAAACCTCGCTCTATGATTTGAAGTTAAAATCCTCAAATATAATAATATAGTGACTTGTCACAATATTCATGTAGTGTGATTTTACGTATATATATTCGTTTTTACCAATATTTCGATACTACTTCATGTTTTCTAACAATATGTGATTTGGCGTTCAAATCTCAGAATTTCGCAAATTTTGCATTTTGAAGCAAGTTTTCTTGCATTTTGTTTTGTACTAAAAATCATCGAATATAGCAAAATTTTTACCTTTATCATCCCCTTTTCCTTTATGTGATTTAAACAAAATATCATCGAATGAGGCAATATTTTGCCGTTTTTCCACGTTTATGTGAATTTTCAGTTTATTGTTATTAACTCATTATATATACGAGAAAAATTATGCAAACACAAAATTGATCAGAAAATAACCTTAAATTCTTCATTTTCAATCATCTTTTTGTTTCTCGTTAAAATACTGAGTAAGATATTGAAAAGGGGAGAAGTTCTGTCTTTATTGCATATATCGACGTTTCAGCCGGATTAGAGTGGTTTTACGTGTACATCTTCCATCGGTAATATAAACGAAAAATTAGGAACATTTTAGGTAATTCTAATGAAAACACATTGATTTTTATCATTTGTATTGGAAGCAACATCTTTATACGTCTTTTCTAGGGTCTAAAAAATACGAAACGTCGCTCTATGATTCGAAGTTAAAATCCTCAAATTTGGCATAATAATGACTTTTTTCACGTTTTTGATGTAGTTTGATATTACGTAAATATATTTATTTTTTATCAATATTTCGATACTATTTCATGTAGTATCACGATATGTGCTTTGGCCTTCAAATCTCAGATTTTCGCATAAAATTGTATTTTAAGCAAGTTTTCTTGCATTTTGTTTCGTACTAAAAATCATCGAATTCAGCAATATTTTGACGTTTATCATCCCCTTTTCCTTTATGTGATATAAACAAAATATCATCGAATTAGGCAATATTTTGCCGTTTTTCTACGTTTTTGTGAATTTTCAGTTTATTGTTATTAACTCATTAAATATACGAGAAAAATTAGGCAAACACATAATTGATCAGAAAATAACCTTAAATACTTAATTTTCAATCATCTATTTGTTTCTTGTTAAAATACTGAGTAAGATATTGAAAAGGGGAGAAGTTCTGTTTTTATTGCATATATCGACGTTTCAGCCGGATTAAAGCGGTTTTACGTGTACATCTTCCATCGGTAATATAAACGAAAAATCAGGAACATTTTAGTTAATTCTAATGAAAACACATTGATTTTTATCATTTGTATTGGAAGCAACATCTTTATACGTCTTTTCTAGGGTCTAAAAAATACGAAACGTCGCTCTATGATTCCAAGTTAAAAACCTCAAATTTGGTATAATAATGACTCTTTTCACGTTTTTGATGTAGTTTGATATTACGTAAATATATTCATTTTTACCAATATTTCGATACTATTTCATGTAGTATCACGATATGTGCATTGGCCTTCAAATCTCAGATTTTCGCATAAAATTGCATTTTAAGCAAGTTTTCTTGCATTTTGTTTCGTACTAAAAATCATCGAATTCAGCAATATTTTGACGTTTATCATCCCCTTTTCCTTTATGTGATATAAACAAAATATCATCGAATTAGGCAATATTTTGCCGTTTTTCTACGTTTTTGTGAATTTTCAGTTTATTGTTATTAACTCATTAAATATACGAGAAAAATTAGGCAAACACATAATTGATCAGAAAATAACCTTAAATACTTCATTTTCAATCATCTATTTGTTTCTTGTTAAAATACTGAGTAAGATATTAAAAAGGGGAGAAGTTCTGTTTTTATTGCATATATCGACGTTTCAGCCGGAATAGAGCGGTTTTACGTGTACATCTTCCATCGGTAATATAAATGGAAAATCAGGAACATTTTAGTCAATTCTAATGAAAACACATTGATTTTTATCATTTGTATTTGAAACAACATTGTTATATGTCTTTTCTTGGATCTAAATAATACGAAACCTCGCTCTATGATTTGAAGTTAAAATCCTCAAATATGGTAATATAGTGACTTTTTTCACGTTATTCATGTAGTGTGATTTTACATATATATATTCGTTTTTACCAATATTTCGATACTACTTCATGTTTTCTCACGATATGTGATTTGGCCTTCAAATCTCAGAATTTCGCAAATTTTGCATTTTGAAGCAAGTTTTCTTGCATTTTGTTTTGTACTAAAAATCATCGAATTTAGCAATATTTTGACCTTTATGATCCCCTTTTCCTTTATGTGATTTAAACAAAATATCATCGAATTAGGCAATATTTTGTTGTTTTTCCACGTTTTTGTGAATTTTCAGTTTATTGTTATTAATTCATTAAATATACGATAAAAATTATGCAAACACATAATTGATCAGAAAAAACTCTTAAATACTTCATTTTCAATGATCTATTTGTTTTTCGTTAAAATACTGAGTAAGATATTGAAAAGGGGAGAAGTTCTGTTTTTATTGCATATATCGACGTTTCAGCCGGATTAAAGCGGTTTTACGTGTACATCTTCCATCGGTAATATAAACGGAAAATCAGGAACATTTTAGTTAATTCTAATGAAAACACATTGATTTTTATCATTTGTATTGGAAGCAACATCTTTATACGTCTTTTCTAGGGTCTAAAAAATACGAAACGTCGCTCTATGATTCCAAGTTAAAAACCTCAAATTTGGTATAATAATGACTCTTTTCACGTTTTTGATGTAGTTTGATATTACGTAAATATATTCATTTTTACCAATATTTCGATACTATTTCATGTAGTGTCACGATATGTGCATTGGCCTTCAAATCTCAGATTTTCGCATAAAATTGCATTTTAAGCAAGTTTTCTTGCATATTGTTTCGTACTAAAAATCATCGAATTCAGCAATATTTTGACGTTTATCACCCCCTTTTCCTTTATGTGATATAAACAAAATTTCATCGAATTACGCAATATTTTGCTGTTTTTCAACGTTTTTGTGAGTTTTCACTTTATTGCTATTAATTCATTAAATATACGATAAAAATGATGCAAACACATAATTGATCAGAAAATAACCTTAAATACATTTTCAATCATCTATTTGTTTTTCGTTAAAATACTGAGTAAGATATTGAAAAGGGGAGAAATTCTGTTTTTTATTGCATATGTAGACGTTTCAGCCGGATTAGAGCGGTTTTACGTGTACATCTTCCATCGGTAATATAAAGGGAAAATCAAGAACATTTTAGTTAATTCTAATGAAAACACATTGATTTTTATCATTTGCATTTGAAATAACATTGTCATATGTCTTTTCTTGAATCTAAATAATACGAAACCTCGCTCTATGATTTGAAGTTAAAATCCTCAAATATAATAATATAGTGACTTGTCACAATATTCATGTAGTGTGATTTTACGTATATATATTCGTTTTTACCAATATTTCGATACTACTTCATGTTTTCTAACAATATGTGATTTGGCGTTCAAATCTCAGAATTTCGCAAATTTTGCATTTTGAAGCAAGTTTTCTTGCATTTTGTTTTGTACTAAAAATCATCGAATATAGCAAAATTTTTACCTTTATCATCCCCTTTTCCTTTATGTGATTTAAACAAAATATCATCGAATGAGGCAATATTTTGCCGTTTTTCCACGTTTATGTGAATTTTCAGTTTATTGTTATTAACTCATTATATATACGAGAAAAATTATGCAAACACAAAATTGATCAGAAAATAACCTTAAATTCTTCATTTTCAATCATCTTTTTGTTTCTCGTTAAAATACTGAGTAAGATATTGAAAAGGGGAGAAGTTCTGTCTTTATTGCATATATCGACGTTTCAGCCGGATTAGAGTGGTTTTACGTGTACATCTTCCATCGGTAATATAAACGAAAAATTAGGAACATTTTAGGTAATTCTAATGAAAACACATTGATTTTTATCATTTGTATTGGAAGCAACATCTTTATACGTCTTTTCTAGGGTCTAAAAAATACGAAACGTCGCTCTATGATTCGAAGTTAAAATCCTCAAATTTGGCATAATAATGACTTTTTTCACGTTTTTGATGTAGTTTGATATTACGTAAATATATTTATTTTTTATCAATATTTCGATACTATTTCATGTAGTATCACGATATGTGCTTTGGCCTTCAAATCTCAGATTTTCGCATAAAATTGTATTTTAAGCAAGTTTTCTTGCATTTTGTTTCGTACTAAAAATCATCGAATTCAGCAATATTTTGACGTTTATCATCCCCTTTTCCTTTATGTGATATAAACAAAATATCATCGAATTAGGCAATATTTTGCCGTTTTTCTACGTTTTTGTGAATTTTCAGTTTATTGTTATTAACTCATTAAATATACGAGAAAAATTAGGCAAACACATAATTGATCAGAAAATAACCTTAAATACTTAATTTTCAATCATCTATTTGTTTCTTGTTAAAATACTGAGTAAGATATTGAAAAGGGGAGAAGTTCTGTTTTTATTGCATATATCGACGTTTCAGCCGGATTAAAGCGGTTTTACGTGTACATCTTCCATCGGTAATATAAACGAAAAATCAGGAACATTTTAGTTAATTCTAATGAAAACACATTGATTTTTATCATTTGTATTGGAAGCAACATCTTTATACGTCTTTTCTAGGGTCTAAAAAATACGAAACGTCGCTCTATGATTCCAAGTTAAAAACCTCAAATTTGGTATAATAATGACTCTTTTCACGTTTTTGATGTAGTTTGATATTACGTAAATATATTCATTTTTACCAATATTTCGATACTATTTCATGTAGTATCACGATATGTGCATTGGCCTTCAAATCTCAGATTTTCGCATAAAATTGCATTTTAAGCAAGTTTTCTTGCATTTTGTTTCGTACTAAAAATCATCGAATTCAGCAATATTTTGACGTTTATCATCCCCTTTTCCTTTATGTGATATAAACAAAATATCATCGAATTAGGCAATATTTTGCCGTTTTTCTACGTTTTTGTGAATTTTCAGTTTATTGTTATTAACTCATTAAATATACGAGAAAAATTAGGCAAACACATAATTGATCAGAAAATAACCTTAAATACTTCATTTTCAATCATCTATTTGTTTCTTGTTAAAATACTGAGTAAGATATTGAAAAGGGGAGAAGTTCTGTTTTTATTGCATATATCGACGTTTCAGCCGGAATAGAGCGGTTTTACGTGTACATCTTCCATCGGTAATATAAATGGAAAATCAGGAACATTTTAGTCAATTCTAATGAAAACACATTGATTTTTATCATTTGTATTTGAAACAACATTGTTATATGTCTTTTCTTGGATCTAAATAATACGAAACCTCGCTCTATGATTTGAAGTTAAAATCCTCAAATATGGTAATATAGTGACTTTTTTCACGTTATTCATGTATTGTGATTTTACATATATATATTCGTTTTTACCAATATTTCGATACTACTTCATGTTTTCTCACGATATGTGATTTGGCCTTCAAATCTCAGAATTTCGCAAATTTTGCATTTTTAAGCAAGTTTTCTTGCATTTTGTTTTGTACTAAAAATCATCGAATTTAGCAATATTTTGACCTTTATGATCCCCTTTTCCTTTATGTGATTTAAACAAAATATCATCGAATTAGGCAATATTTTGTTGTTTTTCCACGTTTTTGTGAATTTTCAGTTTATTGTTATTAATTCATTAAATATACGATAAAAATTATGCAAACACATAATTGATCAGAAAAAACTCTTAAATACTTCATTTTCAATGATCTATTTGTTTTTCGTTAAAATACTGAGTAAGATATTGAAAAGGGGAGAAGTTCTGTTTTTATTGCATATATCGACGTTTCAGCCGGATTAAAGCGGTTTTACGTGTACATCTTCCATAGGTAATATAAACGGAAAATCAGGAACATTTTAGTTAATTCTAATGAAAACACATTGATTTTTATCATTTGTATTGGAAGCAACATCTTTATACGTCTTTTCTAGGGTCTAAAAAATACGAAACGTCGCTCTGTGATTCCAAGTTAAAAACCTCAAATTTGGTATAATAATGACTCTTTTCACGTTTTTGATGTAGTTTGATATTACGTAAATATATTCATTTTACCAATATTTCGATACTATTTCATGTAGTATCACGATATGTTCATTGGCCTTCAAATCTCAGATTTTCGCATAAAATTGCATTTTAAGCAAGTTTTCTTGCATTTTGTTTCGTAATAAAAATCATCGAATTCAGCAATATTTTGACGTTTATCACCCCCTTTTCCTTTATGTGATATAAACAAAATTTCATCGAATTACGCAATATTTTGCTGTTTTTCTACGTTTTTGTGAGTTTTCACTTTATTGCTATTAATTCATTAAATATACGATAAAAATGATGCAAACACATAATTGATCAGAAAATAACCTTAAATACATTTTCAATCATCTATTTGTTTTTCGTTAAAATACTGAGTAAGATATTGAAAAGGGGAGAAATTCTGTTTTTTATTGCATATGTAGACGTTTCAGCCGGATTAGAGCGGTTTTACGTGTACATCTTCCATCGGTAATATAAAGGGAAAATCAAGAACATTTTAGTTAATTCTAATGAAAACACATTGATTTTTATCATTTGCATTTGAAACAACATTGTCATATGTCTTTTCTTGAATCTAAATAATACGAAACCTCGCTCTATGATTTGAAGTTAAAATCCTCAAATATAATAATATAGTGACTTGTCACAATATTCATGTAGTGTGATTTTACGTATATATATTCGTTTTTACCAATATTTCGATACTACTTCATGTTTTCTAACAATATGTGATTTGGCGTTCAAATCTCAGAATTTCGCAAATTTTGCATTTTGAAGCAAGTTTTCTTGCATTTTGTTTTGTACTAAAAATCATCGAATATAGCAAAATTTTTACCTTTATCATCCCCTTTTCCTTTATGTGATTTAAACAAAATATCATCGAATGAGGCAATATTTTGCCGTTTTTCCACGTTTATGTGAATTTTCAGTTTATTGTTATTAACTCATTATATATACGAGAAAAATTATGCAAACACATAATTGATCAGAAAATAACCTTAAATTCTTCATTTTCAATCATCTTTTTGTTTCTCGTTAAAATACTGAGTAAGATATTGAAAAGGGGAGAAGTTCTGTCTTTATTGCATATATCGACGTTTCAGCCGGATTAGAGTGGTTTTACGTGTACATCTTCCATCGGTAATATAAACGAAAAATTAGGAACATTTTAGGTAATTCTAATGAAAACACATTGATTTTTATCATTTGTATTGGAAGCAACATCTTTATACGTCTTTTCTAGGGTCTAAAAAATACGAAACGTCGCTCTATGATTCGAAGTTAAAATCCTCAAATTTGGCATAATAATGACTTTTTTCACGTTTTTGATGTAGTTTGATATTACGTAAATATATTTATTTTTTATCAATATTTCGATACTATTTCATGTAGTATCACGATATGTGCTTTGGCCTTCAAATCTCAGATTTTCGCATAAAATTGTATTTTAAGCAAGTTTTCTTGCATTTTGTTTCGTACTAAAAATCATCGAATTCAGCAATATTTTGACCTTTATCATCCCCTTTTCCTTTATGTGATATAAACAAAATATCATCGAATTAGGCAATATTTTGCCGTTTTTCTACGTTTTTGTGAATTTTCAGTTTATTGTTATTAACTCATTAAATATACGAGAAAAATTAGGCAAACACATAATTGATCAGAAAATAACCTTAAATACTTCATTTTCAATCATCTATTTGTTTCTTGTTAAAATACTGAGTAAGATATTGAAAAGGGGAGAAGTTCTGTTTTTATTGCATATATCGACGTTTCAGCCGGATTAAAGCGGTTTTACGTGTACATCTTCCATCGGTAATATAAACGGAAAATCAGGAACATTTTAGTTAATTCTAATGAAAACACATTGATTTTTATCATTTGTATTGGAAGCAACATCTTTATACGTCTTTTCTAGGGTCTAAAAAATACGAAACGTCGCTCTATGATTCCAAGTTAAAAACCTCAAATTTGGTATAATAATGACTCTTTTCACGTTTTTGATGTAGTTTGATATTACGTAAATATATTCATTTTTACCAATATTTCGATACTATTTCATGTAGTATCACGATATGTGCATTGGCCTTCAAATCTCAGATTTTCGCATAAAATTGCATTTTAAGCAAGTTTTCTTGCATTTTGTTTCGTACTAAAAATCATCGAATTCAGCAATATTTTGACGTTTATCATCCCCTTTTCCTTTATGTGATATAAACAAAATATCATCGAATTAGGCAATATTTTGCCGTTTTTCTACGTTTTTGTGAATTTTCAGTTTATTGTTATTAACTCATTAAATATACGAGAAAAATTAGGCAAACACATAATTGATCAGAAAATAACCTTAAATACTTCATTTTCAATCATCTATTTGTTTCTTGTTAAAATACTGAGTAAGATATTGAAAAGGGGAGAAGTTCTGTTTTTATTGCACATATCGACTTTTCAGCCGGAATAGAGCGGTTTTACGTGTACATCTTCCATCGGTAATATAAATGGAAAATCAGGAACATTTTAGTCAATTCTAATGAAAACACATTGATTTTTATCATTTGTATTTGAAACAACATTGTTATATGTCTTTTCTTGGATCTAAATAATACGAAACCTCGCTCTATGATTTGAAGTTAAAATCCTCATATATGGTAATATAGTGACTTTTTTCACGTTATTCATGTAGTGTGATTTTACATATATATATTTGTTTTTACCAATATTTCGATACTACTTCATGTTTTCTCACGATATGTGATTTGGCCTTTAAATCTCAGAATTTCGCAAATTTTGCATTTTTAAGCAAGTTTTATTGCATTTTGTTTTGTACTAAAAATCATCGAATTTAGCAATATTTTGACCTTTATGATCCCCTTTTCCTTTATGTGATTTAAACAAAATATCATCGAATTAGGCAATATTTTGTTGTTTTTCCACGTTTTTGTGAATTTTCAGTTTATTGTTATTAATTCATTAAATATACGATAAAAATTATGCAAACACATAATTGATCAGAAAAAACTCTTAAATACTTCATTTTCAATGATCTATTTGTTTTTCGTTAAAATACTGAGTAAGATATTGAAAAGGGGAGAAGTTCTGTTTTTATTGCATATATCGACGTTTCAGCCGGATTAAAGCGGTTTTACGTGTACATCTTCCATCGGTAATATAAACGGAAAATCAGGAACATTTTAGTTAATTCTAATGAAAACACATTGATTTTTATCATTTGTATTGGAAGCAACATCTTTATACGTCTTTTCTAGGGTCTAAAAAATACGAAACGTCGCTCTATGATTCCAAGTTAAAAACCTCAAATTTGGTATAATAATGACTCTTTTCACGTTTTTGATGTAGTTTGATATTACGTAAATATATTCATTTTTACCAATATTTCGATACTATTTCATGTAGTATCACGATATGTGCATTGGCCTTCAAATCTCAGATTTTCGCATAAAATTGCATTTTAAGCAAGTTTTCTTGCATTTTGTTTCGTACTAAAAATCATCGAATTCAGCAATATTTTGACGTTTATCACCCCCTTTTCCTTTATGTGATATAAACAAAATTTCATCGAATTACGCAATATTTTGCTGTTTTTCTACGTTTTTGTGAGTTTTCACTTTATTGCTATTAATTCATTAAATATACGATAAAAATGATGCAAACACATAATTGATCAGAAAATAACCTTAAATACATTTTCAATCATCTATTTGTTTTTCGTTAAAATACTGAGTAAGATATTGAAAAGGGGAGAAATTCTGTTTTTTATTGCATATGTAGACGTTTCAGCCGGATTAGAGCGGTTTTACGTGTACATCTTCCATCGGTAATATAAAGGGAAAATCAAGAACATTTTAGTTAATTCTAATGAAAACACATTGATTTTTATCATTTGCATTTGAAATAACATTGTCATATGTCTTTTCTTGAATCTAAATAATACGAAACCTCGCTCTATGATTTGAAGTTAAAATCCTCAAATATAATAATATAGTGACTTGTCACAATATTCATGTAGTGTGATTTTACGTATATATATTCGTTTTTACCAATATTTCGATACTACTTCATGTTTTCTAACAATATGTGATATGGCGTTCAAATCTCAGAATTTCGCAAATTTTGCATTTTGAAGCAAGTTTTCTTGCATTTTGTTTTCTACTAAAAATCATCGAATATAGCAAAATTTTTACCTTTATCATCCCCTTTTCCTTTATGTGATTTAAACAAAATATCATCGAATGAGGCAATATTTTGCCGTTTTTCCACGTTTATGTGAATTTTCAGTTTATTGTTATTAACTCATTATATATACGAGAAAAATTATGCAAACACATAATTGATCAGAAAATAACCTTAAATTCTTCATTTTCAATCATCTTTTTGTTTCTCGTTAAAATACTGAGTAAGATATTGAAAAGGGGAGAAGTTCTGTCTTTATTGCATATATCGACGTTTCAGCCGGATTAGAGTGGTTTTACGTGTACATCTTCCATCGGTAATATAAACGAAAAATTAGGAACATTTTAGGTAATTCTAATGAAAACACATTGATTTTTATCATTTGTATTGGAAGCAACATCTTTATACGTCTTTTCTAGGGTCTAAAAAATACGAAACGTCGCTCTATGATTCGAAGTTAAAATCCTCAAATTTGGCATAATAATGACTTTTTTCACGTTTTTGATGTAGTTTGATATTACGTAAATATATTTATTTTTTATCAATATTTCGATACTATTTCATGTAGTATCACGATATGTGCTTTGGCCTTCAAATCTCAGATTTTCGCATAAAATTGTATTTTAAGCAAGTTTTCTTGCATTTTGTTTCGTACTAAAAATCATCGAATTTAGCAATATTTTGACGTTTATCATCCCCTTTTCCTTTATGTGATATAAACAAAATATCATCGAATTAGGCAATATTTTGCCGTTTTTCTACGTTTTTGTGAATTTTCAGTTTATTGTTATTAACTCATTAAATATACGAGAAAAATTAGGCAAACACATAATTGATCAGAAAATAACCTTAAATACTTCATTTTCAATCATCTATGTGTTTCTTGTTAAAATACTGAGTAAGATATTGAAAAGGGGAGAAGTTCTGTTTTTATTGCATATATCGACGTTTCAGCCGGATTAAAGCGGTTTTACGTGTACATCTTCCATCGGTAATATAAACGGAAAATCAGGAACATTTTAGTTAATTCTAATGAAAACACATTGATTTTTATCATTTGTATTGGAAGCAACATCTTTATACGTCTTTTCTAGGGTCTAAAAAATACGAAACGTCGCTCTATGATTCCAAGTTAAAAACCTCAAATTTGGTATAATAATGACTCTTTTCACGTTTTTGATGTAGTTTGATATTACGTAAATATATTCATTTTTACCAATATTTCGATACTATTTCATGTAGTATCACGATATGTGCATTGGCCTTCAAATCTCAGATTTTCGCATAAAATTGCATTTTAAGCAAGTTTTCTTGCATTTTGTTTCGTACTAAAAATCATCGAATTCAGCAATATTTTGACGTTTATCATCCCCTTTTCCTTTATGTGATATAAACAAAATATCATCGAATTAGGCAATATTTTGCCGTTTTTCTACGTTTTTGTGAATTTTCAGTTTATTGTTATTAACTCATTAAATATACGAGAAAAATTAGGCAAACACATAATTGATCAGAAAATAACCTTAAATACTTCATTTTCAATCATCTATTTGTTTCTTGTTAAAATACTGAGTAAGATATTGAAAAGGGGAGAAGTTCTGTTTTTATTGCATATATCGACGTTTCAGCCGGAATAGAGCGGTTTTACGTGTACATCTTCCATCGGTAATATAAATGGAAAATCAGGAACATTTTAGTCAATTCTAATGAAAACACATTGATTTTTATCATTTGTATTTGAAACAACATTGTTATATGTCTTTTCTTGGATCTAAATAATACGAAACCTCGCTCTATGATTTGAAGTTAAAATCCTCAAATATGGTAATATAGTGACTTTTTTCACGTTATTCATGTAGTGTGATTTTACATATATATATTCGTTTTTACCAATATTTCGATACTACTTCATGTTTTCTCACGATATGTGATTTGGCCTTCAAATCTCAGAATTTCGCAAATTTTGCATTTTTAAGCAAGTTTTCTTGCATTTTGTTTTGTACTAAAAATCATCGAATTTAGCAATATTTTGACCTTTATGATCCCCTTTTCCTTTATGTGATTTAAACAAAATATCATCGAATTAGGCAATATTTTGTTGTTTTTCCACGTTTTTGTGAATTTTCAGTTCATTGTTATTAATTCATTAAATATACGATAAAAATTATGCAAACACATAATTGATCAGAAAAAACTCTTAAATACTTCATTTTCAATGATCTATTTGTTTTTCGTTAAAATACTGAGTAAGATATTGAAAAGGGGAGAAGTTCTGTTTTTATTGCATATATCGACGTTTCAGCCGGATTAAAGCGGTTTTACGTGTACATCTTCCATAGGTAATATAAACGGAAAATCAGGAACATTTTAGTTAATTCTAATGAAAACACATTGATTTTTATCATTTGTATTGGAAGAAACATCTTTATACGTCTTTTCTAGGGTCTAAAAAATACGAAACGTCGCTCTGTGATTCCAAGTTAAAAACCTCAAATTTGGTATAATAATGACTCTTTTCACGTTTTTGATGTAGTTTGATATTACGTAAATATATTCATTTTACCAATATTTCGATACTATTTCATGTAGTATCACGATATGTGCATTGGCCTTCAAATCTCAGATTTTCGCATAAAATTGCATTTTAAGCAAGTTTTCTTGCATTTTGTTTCGTACTAAAAATCATCGAATTCAGCAATATTTTGACGTTTATCACCCCCTTTTCCTTTATGTGATATAAACAAAATTTCATCGAATTACGCAATATTTTGCTGTTTTTCTACGTTTTTGTGAGTTTTCACTTTATTGCTATTAATTCATTAAATATACGATAAAAATGATGCAAACACATAATTGATCAGAAAATAACCTTAAATACATTTTCAATCATCTATTTGTTTTTCGTTAAAATACTGAGTAAGATATTGAAAAGGGGAGAAATTCTGTTTTTATTGCATATGTAGACGTTTCAGCCGGATTAGAGCGGTTTTACGTGTACATCTTCCATCGGTAATATAAAGGGAAAATCAAGAACATTTTAGTTAATTCCAATGAAAACACATTGATTTTTATCATTTGCATTTGAAACAACATTGTCATATGTCTTTTCTTGAATCTAAATAATACGAAACCTCGCTCTATGATTTGAAGTTAAAATCCTCAAATATAATAATATAGTGACTTCTCACAATATTCATGTAGTGTGATTTTACGTATATATATTCGTTTTTACCAATATTTCGATACTACTTCATGTTTTCTAACAATATGTGATTTGGCGTTCAAATCTCAGAATTTCGCAAATTTTGCATTTTGAAGCAAGTTTTCTTGCATTTTGTTTTGTACTAAAAATCATCGAATTTAGCAATATTTTGACCTTTATCATCCCCTTTTCCTTTATGTGATTTAAACAAAATATCATCGAATTAGGCAATATTTTGCCGTTTTTCCACGTTTATGTGAATTTTCAGTTTATTGTTATTAACTCATTATATATACGAGAAAAATTATGCAAACACATAATTGATCAGAAAATAACCTTAAATACTTCATTTTCAATCATCTTTTTGTTTCTCGTTAAAATACTGAGTAAGATATTGAAAAGGGGAGAAGTTCTGTCTTTATTGCATATATCGACGTTTCAGCCGGATTAGAGTGGTTTTACGTGTACATCTTCCATCGGTAATATAAACGAAAAATTAGGAACATTTTAGGTAATTCTAATGAAAACACATTGATTTTTATCATTTGTATTGGAAGCAACATCTTTATACGTCTTTTCTAGGGTCTAAAAAATACGAAACGTCGCTCTATGATTCGAAGTTAAAATCCTCAAATTTGGCATAATAATGACTTTTTTCACGTTTTTGATGTAGTTTGATATTACGTAAATATATTTATTTTTATCAATATTTCGATACTATTTCATGTAGTATCACGATATGTGCTTTGGCCTTCAAATCTCAGATTTTCGCATAAAATTGTATTTTAAGCAAGTTTTCTTGCATTTTGTTTCGTACTAAAAATCATCGAATTCAGCAATATTTTGACGTTTATCATCCCCTTTTCCTTTATGTGATATAAACAAAATATCATCGAATTAGGCAATATTTTGCCGTTTTTCTACGTTTTTGTGAATTTTCAGTTTATTGTTATTAACTCATTAAATATACGAGAAAAATTAGGCAAACACATAATTGATCAGAAAATAACTTTAAATACTTCATTTTCAATCATCTATTTGTTTCTTGTTAAAATACTGAGTAAGATATTGAAAAGGGGAGAAGTTCTGTTTTTATTGCATATATCGACGTTTCAGCCGGATTAGAGCGGTTTTACGTGTACATCTTCCATCGGAAATATAAACGGAAAATCAGGAACATTTTAGTTAATTCTAATGAAAACACATTGTTTTTTATCGTTTGCATTTGAAACAACATTGTCATGTCTTTTCTTAAAACTAAATAATACGAAACCTTGCTCTATGATTTGAAGTTAAAATCCTCAAATATGGTAATATAGTGACTTTTTTCACGTTATTCATGTAGTGTGATTTTACGTATATATATTCGTTTTTACCAATATTTCGATACTACTTCATGTTTTCTAACAATATGTGATTTGGCGTTCAAATCTCAGAATTTCGCAAATTTTGCATTTTGAAGCAAGTTTTCTTGCATTTTGTTTTGTACTAAAAATCATCGATTATAGCAATATTTTTACCTTTATCATCCCCTTTTCCTTTATGTGATTTAAACAAAATATCATCGAATGAGGCAATATTTTGCCGTTTTTCCACGTTTATGTGAATTTTCAGTTTATTGTTATTAACTCATTATATATACGAGAAAAATTATGCAAACACATAATTGATCAGAAAATAACCTTAAATACTTCATTTTCAATCATCTTTTTGTTTCTCGTTAAAATACTGAGTAAGATATTGAAAAGGGGAGAAGTTCTGTCTTTATTGCATATATCGACGTTTCAGCCGGATTAGAGTGGTTTTACGTGTACATCTTCCATCGGTAATATAAACGAAAAATTAGGAACATTTTAGGTAATTCTAATGAAAACACATTGATTTTTATCATTTGTATTGGAAGCAACATCTTTATACGTCTTTTCTAGGGTCTAAAAAATACGAAACGTCGCTCTATGATTCGAAGTTAAAATCCTCAAATTTGGCATAATAATGACTTTTTTCACGTTTTTGATGTAGTTTGATATTACGTAAATATATTTATTTTTTATCAATATTTCGATACTATTTCATGTAGTATCACGATATGTGCTTTGGCCTTCAAATCTCAGATTTTCGCATAAAATTGTATTTTAAGCAAGTTTTCTTGCATTTTGTTTCGTACTAAAAATCATCGAATTCAGCAATATTTTGACGTTTATCATCCCCTTTTCCTTTATGTGATATAAACAAAATATCATCGAATTAGGCAATATTTTGCCGTTTTTCTACGTTTTTGTGAATTTTCAGTTTATTGTTATTAACTCATTAAATATACGAGAAAAATTAGGCAAACACATAATTGATCAGAAAATAACCTTAAATACTTCATTTTCAATCATCTATTTGTTTCTTGTTAAAATACTGAGTAAGATATTGAAAAGGGGAGAAGTTCTGTTTTTATTGCATATATCGACGTTTCAGCCGGATTAGAGCGGTTTTACGTGTACATCTTCCATCGGAAATATAAACGGAAAATCAGGAACATTTTAGTTAATTCTAATGAAAACACATTGATTTTTATCGTTTGCATTTGAAACAACATTGTCATGTCTTTTCTTAAAACTAAATAATACGAAACCTTGCTCTATGATTTGAAGTTAAAATCCTCAAATATGGTAATATAGTGACTTTTTTCACGTTATTCATGTAAGTGTGATTTTACGTATATATATTCGTTTTTACCAATATTTCGATACTACTTCATGTTTTCTCAAGATATGTGATTTGGCCTTCAAATCTCAGAATTTCGCAAATTTTGCATTCTTAAGCAAGTTTTCTTGCATTTTGTTTTGTACTAAAAATCATCGAATTTAGCAATATTTTGACCTTTATCATCCCCTTTTCCTTTATGTGATATAAACAAAATATCATCGAATTAGGCAATATTTTGCCGGTTTTTTACGTTTTTGTGAATTTTCAGTTTATTGTTATTAGCTCATTAAATATACGAGAAAAATTATGCAAACACATAATTAATCAGAAAATAACCTTAAATACTTCATTTTCAATCATCTGTTTGTTTCTCGTTAAAATACTGAGTAAGATATTTAAAAGGGGAGAAGTTCTGTTTTTATTGCATATATCGACGTTTCAGCCAGATTAGAGCGGTTTTACGTGTACATCTTCCATCGGTAATATAAACGGAAAATCAGGAACATTTTAGTTAATTCTAATGAAAACACATTGATTTTCATCATTTGCATTTGAAACAACAGTCATATGTCTTTTCTTAAAACTAAATAATACGAAACCTTGCTCTATGATTTGAAGTTAAAATCCTCAAATATGGTAATATAGTGACTTTGTTCACGTTATTCATGTAGTGTGATTTTACGTATATATATTCGTTTTTACCAATATTTCGATACTACTTCATGTTTTCTCAATATATGTGATTTGGCCTTCAAATCTCAGAATTTCGCAAATTTTGCATTTTTAAGCAACTTTTCTTGCATTGTTTTGTACTAAAAATCATCGAATTTAGCAATATTTTGACCTTTATCATCCCCTTTTCCTTTGTGTGATTTAAACAAAATATCATCGAATTAGGCAATATTTTGCCGTTTTTCCACGTTTTTGTGAATTTTCAGTTTATTGTTAATAACTCATTAAATATACGAGAAAAATTATGCAAACACATAATTGATCAGAAAATAACCTTAAATACTTCATTTTCAATCATCTATTTGTTTCTCGTTAAAATACTGAGTAAGATATTTAAAAGGGGAGAAGTTCTATTTTTATTGCATATATCGACGTTTCAGCCGGATTAGAGCGGTTTTACGTGTACATCTTCCATCGGTAATATAAACGGAAAATCAGGACTATTTTAGTTAATTCTAATGAAAACACATTGACTTTTATCATTTGTATTGGAAGCAACATCTTTATACGTCTTTTCTAGGGTCTAAAAAATACGAAACGTCGCTCTATGATTCGAAGATAAAATCCTCAAATTTGGTATAATAATGACTTTATTCACGTTTTTGATGTAGTTTGATATTATGTAAATATATTCATTTTTACCAATATTTCGATACTATTTCATGTAGTATCACGATATGTGCTTTGGCCTTCAAATCTCAGATTTTCGCATAAAATTGTATTTTAAGCAAGTTTTCTTGCATTTTGTTTCGTACTAAAAATCATCGAATTCAGCAATATTTTGACGTTTATCATCCCCTTTTCCTTTATGTGATATAAACAAAATATCATCGAATTAGGCAATATTTTGCCGTTTTTCTACGTTTTTGTGAATTTTCAGTTTATTGTTATTAACTCATTAAATATACGAGAAAAATTAGGCAAACACATAATTGATCAGAAAATAACTTTAAATACTTCATTTTCAATCATCTATTTGTTTCTTGTTAAAATACTGAGTAAGATATTGAAAAGGGGAGAAGTTCTGTTTTTATTGCATATATCGACGTTTCAGCCGGATTAGAGCGGTTTTACGTGTACATCTTCCATCGGAAATATAAACGGAAAATCAGGAACATTTTAGTTAATTCTAATGAAAACACATTGATTTTGTCGTTTGCATTTGAAACAACATTGTCATGTCTTTTCTTAAAACTAAATAATACGAAACCTTGCTCTATGATTTGAAGTTAAAAACCTCAAATATGGTAATATAGTGACTTTTTTCACGTTATTCATGTAGTGTGATTTTACGTATATATATTCGTTTTTACCAATATTTCGATACTACTTCATGTTTTCTAACAATATGTGATTTGGCGTTCAAATCTCAGAATTTCGCAAATTTTGCATTTTGAAGCAAGTTTTCTTGCATTTTGTTTTGTACTAAAAATCATCGATTATAGCAATATTTTTACCTTTATCATCCCCTTTTCCTTTATGTGATTTAAACAAAATATCATCGAATGAGGCAATATTTTGCCGTTTTTCCACGTTTATGTGAATTTTCAGTTTATTGTTATTAACTCATTATATATACGAGAAAAATTATGCAAACACATAATTGATCAGAAAATAACCTTAAATACTTCATTTTCAATCATCTTTTTGTTTCTCGTTAAAATACTGGGTAAGATATTGAAAAGGGGAGAAGTTCTGTCTTTATTGCATATATCGACGTTTCAGCCGGATTAGAGTGGTTTTACGTGTACATCTTCCATCGGTAATATAAACGAAAAATTAGGAACATTTTAGGTAATTCTAATGAAAACACATTGATTTTTATCATTTGTATTGGAAGCAACATCTTTATACGTCTTTTCTAGGGTCTAAAAAATACGAAACGTCGCTCTATGATTCGAAGTTAAAATCCTCAAATTTGGCATAATGACTTTTTTCACGTTTTTGATGTAGTTTGATATTACGTAAATATATTTATTTTTTATCAATATTTCGATACTATTTCATGTAGTATCACGATATGTGCTTTGGCCTTCAAATCTCAGATTTTCGCATAAAATTTTATTTTAAGCAAGTTTTCTTGCATTTTGTTTCGTACTAAAAATCATCGAATTCAGCAATATTTTGACGTTTATCATCCCCTTTTCCTTTATGTGATATAAACAAAATATCATCGAATTAGGCAATATTTTGCCGTTTTTCTACGTTTTTGTGAATTTTCAGTTTATTGTTATTAACTCATTAAATATACGAGAAAAATTAGGCAAACACATAATTGATCAGAAAATAACCTTAAATACTTCATTTTCAATCATCTATTTGTTTCTTGTTAAAATACTGAGTAAGATATTGAAAAGGGGAGAAGTTCTGTTTTTATTGCATATATCGACGTTTCAGCCGGATTAGAGCGGTTTTACGTGTACATCTTCCATCGGAAATATAAACGGAAAATCAGGAACATTTTAGTTAATTCTAATGAAAACACATTGATTTTTATCGTTTGCATTTGAAACAACATTGTCATGTCTTTTCTTAAAACTAAATAATACGAAACCTTGCTCTATGATTTGAAGTTAAAATCCTCAAATATGGTAATATAGTGACTTTTTTCACGTTATTCATGTAAGTGTGATTTTACGTATATATATTCGTTTTTACCAATATTTCGATACTACTTCATGTTTTCTCAAGATATGTGATTTGGCCTTCAAATCTCAGGAATTTCGCGAATTTTGCATTCTTAAGCAAGCTTTTCTTGCATTTTGTTTTGTACTAAAAATCATCGAATTTAGCAATATTTTGACCTTTATCATCCCCTTTTCCTTTAGTGTGATTATAAACAAAATATCATCGAATTAGGCAATATTTTGCCGATTTTTCACGTTTTTGTGAATTTTCAGTTTATTGTTATTAGCTCATTAAATATACGAGAAAAATTATGCAAACACATAATTAATCAGAAAATAACCTTAAATACTTCATTTTCAATCATCTGTTTGTTTCTCGTTAAAATACTGAGTAAGATATTTAAAAGGGGAGAAGTTCTGTTTTTATTGCATATATCGACGTTTCAGCCAGATTAGAGCGGTTTTACGTGTACATCTTCCATCGGTAATATAAACGGAAAATCAGGAACATTTTAGTTAATTCTAATGAAAACACATTGATTTTCATCATTTGCATTTGAAACAACATGTCATATGTCTTTTCTTGAAACTAAATAATACGAAACCTTGCTCTATGATTTGAAGTTAAAATCCTCAAATATGGTAATATAGTGACTTTGTTCACGTTATTCATGTAGTGTGATTTTACGTATATATATTCGTTTTTACCAATATTTCGATACTACTTCATGTTTTCTCAATATATGTGATTTGGCCTTCAAATCTCAGAATTTCGCAAATTTTGCATTCTTAAGCAACTTTTCTTGCATTGTTTTGTACTAAAAATCATCGAATTTAGCAATATTTTGACCTTTATCATCCCCTTTTCCTTTGTGTGATTTAAACAAAATATCATCGAATTAGGCAATATTTTGCCGTTTTTTCCACGTTTTTGTGAATTTTCAGTTTATTGTTAATAACTCATTAAATATACGAGAAAAATTATGCAAACACATAATTGATCAGAAAATAACCTTAAATACTTCATTTTCAATCATCTATTTGTTTCTCGTTAAAATACTGAGTAAGATATTTAAAAGGGGAGAAGTTCTATTTTTATTGCATATATCGACGTTTCAGCCGGATTAGAGCGGTTTTACGTGTACATCTTCCATCGGTAATATAAACGGAAAATCAGGACTATTTTAGTTAATTCTAATGAAAACACATTGACTTTTATCATTTGTATTGGAAGCAACATCTTTATACGTCTTTTCTAGGGTCTAAAAAATACGAAACCGTCGCTCTATGATTCGAAGATTAAAATCCTCAAATTATGGTAATATAGTGACTTTATTCACGTTATTGCATGTAGTTTGATATTATGTAATATATTCAGTTTCTACCAATATTTCGATACTACTTCATGTAGTATCTACGATATGTGATTTGGCCTTCAAATCTCAGAATTTTCGCATAAATTTGCATTTTAAGCAAGTTTTCTTGCATTTTGTTTTCGTACTAAAAATCATCGAATTTAGCAATATTTTGACCGTTTATCATCCCCTTTTCCTTTATGTGATATAAACAGAATATCATCGAATTAGGCAATATTTTGCCGTTTTTCTACGTTTTTGTGAATTTTCAGTTTATTGTTATTAGCTCATTAAATATACGAGAAAAATTAGGCAAACACATAATTGATCAGAAAATAACCTTAAATACTTCATTTTCAATCATCTATTTGGTTTCTCGTTAAAATACTGAGTAAGATATTGAAAAGGGGAGAAGTTCTGTTTTTATTGCATATATCGACGTTTCAGCCAGATTAGAGCGGTTTTACGTGTACATCTTCCATCGGAAATATAAACGGAAAATCAGGAACATTTTAGTTAATTCTAATGAAAACACATTGATTTTGTCGTTTGCATTTGAAACAACATTGTCATGTCTTTTCTTAAAACTAAATAATACGAAACCTTGCTCTATGATTTGAAGTTAAAAACCTCAAATATGGTAATATAGTGACTTTTTTCACGTTATTCATGTAGTGTGATTTTACGTATATATATTCGTTTTTACCAATATTTCGATACTACTTCATGTTTTCTAACAATATGTGATTTGGCGTTCAAATCTCAGAATTTCGCAAATTTTGCATTTTGAAGCAAGTTTTCTTGCATTTGTTTTGTACTAAAAATCATCGATTATAGCAATATTTTTACCTTTATCATCCCCTTTTCCTTTATGTGATTTAAACAAAATATCATCGAATGAGGCAATATTTTGCCGTTTTTCCACGTTTATGTGAATTTTCAGTTTATTGTTATTAACTCATTATATATACGAGAAAAATTATGCAAACACATAATTGATCAGAAAATAACCTTAAATACTTCATTTTCAATCATCTTTTTGTTTCTCGTTAAAATACTGGGTAAGATATTGAAAAGGGGAGAAGTTCTGTCTTTATTGCATATATCGACGTTTCAGCCGGATTAGAGTGGTTTTACGTGTACATCTTCCATCGGTAATATAAACGAAAAATTAGGAACATTTTAGGTAATTCTAATGAAAACACATTGATTTTTATCATTTGTATTGGAAGCAACATCTTTATACGTCTTTTCTAGGGTCTAAAAAATACGAAACGTCGCTCTATGATTCGAAGTTAAAATCCTCAAATTTGGCATAATGACTTTTTTCACGTTTTTGATGTAGTTTGATATTACGTAAATATATTTATTTTTTATCAATATTTCGATACTATTTCATGTAGTATCACGATATGTGCTTTGGCCTTCAAATCTCAGATTTTCGCATAAAATTTTATTTTAAGCAAGTTTTCTTGCATTTTGTTTCGTACTAAAAATCATCGAATTCAGCAATATTTTGACGTTTATCATCCCCTTTTCCTTTATGTGATATAAACAAAATATCATCGAATTAGGCAATATTTTGCCGTTTTTCTACGTTTTTGTGAATTTTCAGTTTATTGTTATTAACTCATTAAATATACGAGAAAAATTAGGCAAACACATAATTGATCAGAAAATAACCTTAAATACTTCATTTTCAATCATCTATTTGTTTCTTGTTAAAATACTGAGTAAGATATTGAAAAGGGGAGAAGTTCTGTTTTTATTGCATATATCGACGTTTCAGCCGGATTAGAGCGGTTTTACGTGTACATCTTCCATCGGAAATATAAACGGAAAATCAGGAACATTTTAGTTAATTCTAATGAAAACACATTGATTTTTATCGTTTGCATTTGAAACAACATTGTCATGTCTTTTCTTAAAACTAAATAATACGAAACCTTGCTCTATGATTTGAAGTTAAAATCCTCAAATATGGTAATATAGTGACTTTTTTCACGTTATTCATGTAAGTGTGATTTTACGTATATATATTCGTTTTTACCAATATTTCGATACTACTTCATGTTTTCTCAAGATATGTGATTTGGCCTTCAAATCTCAGGATTTCGCGAATTTTGCATTTTTAAGCAACTTTTCTTGCATTTTGTTTTGTACTAAAAATCATCGAATTTAGCAATATTTTGACCTTTATCATCCCCTTTTCCTTTGTGTGATTTAAACAAAATATCATCGAATTAGGCAATATTTTGCCGATTTTCCACGTTTTTGTGAATTTTCAGTTTATTGTTAATAACTCATTAAATATACAAGAAAAATTATGCAAAAACATAATTGATCAGAAAATAACCTTAAATACTTCATTTTCAATCATCTATTTGTTTCTCTTTAAAATACTGAGTAAGATATTTAAAAGGGGAGAAGTTCTGTTTTTATTGCATATATCGACGTTTCAGCCGGATTAGAGCGGTTTTACGTGTACATCTTCCATCGGTAATATAAACGGAAAATCAGGAACATTTTAGTTAATTCTAATGAAAACACATTGATTTTCATCATTTGCATTTGAAACAACATTGTCATATGTCTTTTCTTGGATCTAAATAATACGAAACCTCGCTCTATGATTTGAAGTTAAAATCCTCAAATATGGTAATATAGTGACTTTTTTCACGTTATTCATGTAGTGTGATTTTACGTATATATATTCGTTTTTACCAATATTTCGATACTACTTCATGTTTTCTCAAGATATGTGATTTGGCCTTCAAATCTCAGAATTTCGCAAATTTTGCATTCTTAAGCAAGTTTTCTTGCATTTTGTTTTGTACTAAAAATCATCGAATTTAGCAATATTTTGACCTTTATCATCCCCTTTTCCTTTATGTGATATAAACAAAATATCATCGAATTAGGCAATATTTTGCCGGTTTTTTACGTTTTTGTGAATTTTCACTTTATTGTTATTAGCTCATTAAATATACGAGAAAAATTATGCAAACACATAATTAATCAGAAAATAACCTTAAATACTTCATTTTAAATCATTTGTTTGTTTCTCGTTAAAATACTGAGTAAGATATTTAAAAGGGGAGAAGTTCTGTTTTTATTGCATATATCGACGTTTCAGCCAGATTAGAGCGGTTTTACGTGTACATCTTCCATCGGTAATATAAACGGAAAATCAGGAACATTTTAGTTAATTCTAATGAAAACACATTGATTTTCATCATTTGCATTTTAAACAACATTGTCATATGTCTTTTCTTGGATCTATATAATACGAAACCTCGCTCTATGATTTGAAGTTAAAATCCTCAAATATGGTAATATAGTGACTTTTTTCACGTTATTCATGTAGTGTGATTTTACGTATATATATTCGTTTCTACCAATATTTCGATACTACTTCATTTTTTCTAACAATATGTGATTTGGCCTTCAAATCTCAGAATTTCGCAAATTTTGCATTTTAAGCAAGTTTTCTTGCATTTTGTTTTGTACTAAAAATCATCGAATTTAGCAATATTTTGACCTTTATCATCCCCTTTTCCTTTATGTGATTTAAACAGAATATCATCGAATTAGGCAATATTTTGCCGTTTTTCCACGTTTTTGTGAATTTTCAGTTTATTGTTATTAGCTCATTAAATATACGAGAAAAATTATGCAAACACATAATTAATCAGAAAATAACCTTAAATACTTCATTTTCAATCATCTGTTGGTTTCTCGTTAAAATACTGAGTAAGATATTTAAAAGGGGAGAAGTTCTGTTTTTATTGCATATATCGACGTTTCAGCCAGATTAGAGCGGTTTTACGTGTACATCTTCCATCGGTAATATAAACGGAAAATCAGGAACATTTTAGGTAATTCTAATGAAAACACATTGATTTTTATCATTTGCATTTGAAACAACAGTCATATGTCTTTTCTTAAAACTAAATAATACGAAACCTTGCTCTATGATTTGAAGTTAAAATCCTCAAATATGGTAATATAGTGACTTTGTTCACGTTATTCATGTAGTGTGATTTTACGTATATATATTCGTTTTTACCAATATTTCGATACTACTTCATGTTTTCTCAATATATGTGATTTGGCCTTCAAATCTCAGAATTTCGCAAATTTTGCATTTTTAAGCAACTTTTCTTGCATTGTTTTGTACTAAAAATCATCGAATTTAGCAATATTTTGACCTTTATCATCCCCTTTTCCTTTGTGTGATTTAAACAAAATATCATCGAATTAGGCAATATTTTGCCGTTTTTCCACGTTTTTGTGAATTTTCAGTTTATTGTTAATAACTCATTAAATATACGAGAAAAATTATGCAAACACATAATTGATCAGAAAATAACCTTAAATACTTCATTTTCAATCATCTATTTGTTTCTCGTTAAAATACTGAGTAAAATATTTAAAAGGGGAGAAGTTCTATTTTTATTGCATATATCGACGTTTCAGCCGGATTAGAGCGGTTTTACGTGTACATCTTCCATCGGTAATATAAACGGAAAATCAGGACTATTTTAGTTAATTCTAATGAAAACACATTGACTTTTATCATTTGTATTGGAAGCAACATCTTTATACGTCTTTTCTAGGGTCTAAAAAATACGAAACGTCGCTCTATGATTCGAAGATAAAATCCTCAAATTTGGTATAATAATGACTTTTTTCACGTTTTTGATGTAGTTTGATATTATGTAAATATATTCATTTTTACCAATATTTCGATACTATTTCATGTAGTATCATGATATGTGCTTTGGCCTTCAAATCTCAGATTTTCGCATAAAATTGCATTTTAAGAAAGTTTTCTTGCATTTTGTTTCGTACTAAAAATCATCGAATTCAGCAATATTTTGACGTTTATCATCCCCTTTTCCTTTATGTGATATAAACAAAATTTCATCGAATTAGGCAATATTTTGCTGTTTTTCCACGTTTTTGTGAGTTTTCACTTTATTGCTATTAATTCATTAAATATACGATAAAAATGATGCAAACACATAATTGAACAGAAAATAACCTTAAATACTTCATTTTCAATCATCTATTTGTTTTTCGTTAAAATACTGAGTAAGATATTGAAAAGGGGAGAAATTCTGTTTTTATTGCATATATAGACGTTTCAGCCGGATTAGAACGGTTTTACGTGTAGATCTTCCATCGGTAATATAAACGGAAAATCAGGAACATTTTAGTTAATTCTAATGAAAACACATTGATTTTTATCATTTGCATTTGAAACAACATTGTCATATGTCTTTTCTTGGATCTAAATAATACGAAACCTCGCTCTATGATTTGAAGTTAAAATCCTCAAATATAGTAATATAGTGACTTCTCACGTTATTCATGTAGTGTGATTTTACGTATATATATTCGTTTTTACCAATATTTCGATACTACTTCATGTCTTCTAATAATATGTTATTTGGCCTTCAAATCTCAGAATTTCGCAAATTTTGCATTTTGAAGCAAGTTTTCTTGCATTTTGTTTCGTACTAAAAATCATCGAATTCAGCAATATTTTGACGTTTATCATCCCCTTTTCCTTTATGTGATATAAATAAAATATCATCGAATTAGGCAATATTTTGCCGGTTTTTTACGTTTTCGTGAATTTTCAGTTTATTGTTATTAACTCATTAAATATACGATAAAAATTATGCAAACACATAATTGATCAGAAAAAACTCCTAAATACTTCATTTTCAATGATCTATTTGTTTTTCGTTAAAATACTGAGTAAGATATTGAAAAGGGAAGAAGTTCTGTTTTTATTGCATATATAGACGTTTCAGCCGGATTAGAGCGGTTTTACGTGTACATCTTCCATCGGTAATATAAACGGAAAATCAGGAACATTTTAGTTAATTCTAATGAAAACACATTGATTTTTATCATTTGCATTTGAAACAACATTGTCATATGTCTTTTCTTGGATCTAAATAATACGAAACCTCGCTCTATAATTTGAAGTTTAAATCCTCAAATATGGTAATATAGTGACTTTTTTCATGTAGTGTGATTTTACGTATATATATTCGTTTTTACCAATATTTCGATACTACTTCATGTTTTCTAACAATATGTGATTTGGCCTTCAAATCTCAGAATTTCGCAAATTTTGCATTTTGAAGCAAGTTTTCTTACATTTTGTTTTGTACTAAATATCATCGAATTTAGCAATATTTTGACCTTTATCATCTCCTTTTCCTTTATGTGATTTAAACAAAATATCATCGAATTAGGCAATATTTTGCCGTTTTTCCACGTTTTTGTGAATTTTCAGTTTATTGTTATTAACTCATTAAATATAAGAGAAAAATTATGCAAACACATAATTGATCAGAAAATAACCTTAAATACTTCATTTTCAATCATCTTTTTGTTTCTCGGTAAAATACTGAGTAAGATATTGAAAAGGGGAGAAGTTCTGTCTTTATTGCATATATCGACGTTTCAGCCGGATTAGAGTGGTTTTACGTGTACATCTTCCATCGGTAATATAAACGGAAAATTAGGAACATTTTAGTTAATTCTAATGAAAACACATTGATTTTTATCATTTGTATTGGAAGCAACATCTTTATACGTCTTTTCTAGGGTCTAAAAAATACGAAACGTCGCTCTATGATTCGAAGTTAAAATCCTCAAATTTGGCATAATAATGACTTTTTTCACGTTTTTGATGTAGTTTGATATTACGTATATATATTTATTTTTACCAATATTTCGATACTATTTCTTGTAGTATCACGATATGTGCTTTGGCCTTCAAATCTCAGATTTTCGAATAAAATTGCTTTTTAAGCAAGTTTTCTTGCATTTTGTTTCGTACTAAAAATCATCGAATTCAGCAATATTTTGACGTTTATCATCCCCTTTTGCTTTATGTGATATAAACAAAATATCATCGAATTTGGCAATATTTTGCCGGTTTTTTACGTTTTTGTGAATTTTCAGTTTATTGTTATTAACTCATTAAATATACGAGAAAAATTATGCAAACACATAATTGATCAGAAAATAACCTTAAATACTTCATTTTCAATCATCTATTTGTTTCTCGTTAAAATACTGAGTAAGATATTGGAAAGGGGAGAAGTTCTGTTTTTATTGCATATATCGACGTTTCAGCCGGATTAGAGCGGTTTTACGTGTACATCTTCCATCGGTAATATAAATGGAAAATCAGGAACATTTTAGTCAATTCTAATGAAAACACATTGATTTTTATCATTTGCATTTGAAACAACATTGTCATATGTCTTTTCTTGGAACTAAATAATACGAAACCTTGCTCTATGATTTGAAGTTAAAACACTCAAATATGGTAATATAGTGACTTTTTTCACGTTATTCATGTAGTGTGATTTTACGTATAAATATTCGTTTTTACCAATATTTCGATACTACTTCATGTTTTCTAACAATATGTGATTTGGCCTTCAAATCTCAGAATTTCGCAAATTTTGCATTTTTAAAGCAAGTTTTCTTGCATTTTAGTTTTGTACTAAAAATCATCGAATTTAGCAATATTTTGACCTTTATCATCCCCTTTTCCTTTGTGTGATTTAAACAAAATATCATCGAATTAGGCAATATTTTGCCGTTTTTCCACGTTTTTGTGAATTTTCAGTTTATTGTTAATAATTCATTAAATATACGATAAAAATTATGCAAACACATAATTGATCAGAAAAAACTCCTAAATACTTCATTTTCAATGATCTATTTGTTTTTCGTTAAAATACTGAGTAAGATATTGAAAAGGGGAGAAGTTCTGTCTTTATTGCATATATCGACGTTTCAGCCGGATTAGAGTGGTTTTACGTGTACATCTTCCATCGGTAATATAAACGGAAAATTAGGAACATTTTAGTTAATTCTAATGAAAACACATTGATTTTTATCATTTGTATTGGAAGCAACATCTTTATACGTCTTTTCTAGGGTCTAAAAAATACGAAACGTCGCTCTATGATTCGAAGTTAAAATCCTCGAATTTGGCATAATAATGACTTTTTTCACGTTTTTTATGTAGTTTGATATTACGTAAATATATTTATTTTTACCAATATTTCGATACTATTTCTTGTAGTATCACGATATGTGCTTTGGCCTTCAAATCTCAGATTTTCGAATAAAATTGCTTTTTAAGCAAGTTTTCTTGCATTTTGTTTCGTACTAAAAATCATCGAATTCAGCAATATTTTGACGTTTATCATCCCCTTTTGCTTTATGTGATATAAACAAAATATCATCGAATTTGGCAATATTTTGCCGGTTTTTTACGTTTTTGTGAATTTTCAGTTTATTGTTATTAACTCATTAAATATACGAGAAAAATTATGCAAACACATAATTGATCAGAAAATAACCTTAAATACTTCATTTTCAATCATCTATTTGTTTCTCGTTAAAATACTGAGTAAGATATTGGAAAGGGGAGAAGTTCTGTTTTTATTGCATATATCGACGTTTCAGCCGGATTAGAGCGGTTTTACGTGTACATCTTCCATCGGTAATATAAATGGAAAATCAGGAACATTTTAGTCAATTCTAATGAAAACACATTGATTTTTATCATTTGCATTTGAAACAACATTGTCATATGTCTTTTCTTGGAACTAAATAATACGAAACCTTGCTCTATGATTTGAAGTTAAAACACTCAAATATGGTAATATAGTGACTTTTTTCACGTTATTCATGTAGTGTGATTTTACGTATAAATATTCGTTTTTACCAATATTTCGATACTACTTCATGTTTTCTAACAATATGTGAATTGGCCTTCAAATCTCAGAATTTCGCTAATTTTGCATTTTTAAAGCAAGTTTTCTTGCATTTTAGTTTTGTACTAAAAATCATCGAATTTAGCAATATTTTGACCTTTATCATCCCCTTTTCCTTTGTGTGATTTAAACAAAATATCATCGAATTAGGCAATATTTTGCCGTTTTTCCACGTTTTTGTGAATTTTCAGTTTATTGTTAATAATTCATTAAATATACGATAAAAATTATGCAAACACATAATTGATCAGAAAAAACTCCTAAATACTTCATTTTCAATGATCTATTTGTTTTTCGTTAAAATACTGAGTAAGATATTGAAAAGGGGAGAAGTTCTGTCTTTATTGCATATATCGACGTTTCAGCCGGATTAGAGTGGTTTTACGTGTACATCTTCCATCGGTAATATAAACGGAAAATTAGGAATATTTTAGTTAATTCTAATGAATACACATTGATTTTTATCATTTGTATTGGAAGCAACATCTTTATACGTCTTTTCTAGGGTCTAAAAAATACGAAACGTCGCTCTATGATTCGAAGTTAAAATCCTCAAATTTGGCATAATAATGACTTTTTTCACGTTTTTTATGTAGTTTGATATTACGTAAAGTTATTTATTTTTACCAATATTTCGATACTATTTCTTGTAGTATCACGATATGTGCTTTGGCCTTCAAATCTCAGATTTTCGAATAAAATTGCTTTTTAAGCAAGTTTTCTTGCATTTTGTTTCGTACTAAAAATCATCGAATTCAGCAATATTTTGACGTTTATCATCCCCTTTTGCTTTATGTGATATAAACAAAATATCATCGAATTTGGCAATATTTTGCCGGTTTTTTACGTTTTTGTGAATTTTCAGTTTTTTGTTATTAACTCATTAAATATACGAGAAAAATTATGCAAACACATAATTGATCAGAAAATAACCTTAAATACTTCATTTTCAATCATCTATTTGTTTCTCGTTAAAATACTGAGTAAGATATTGGAAAGGGAGAAGTTCTGTTTTTATTGCATATATCGACGTTTCAGCCGGATTAGAGCGGTTTTACGTGTACATCTTCCATCGGTAATATAAATGGAAAATCAGGAACATTTTAGTCAATTCTAATGAAAACACATTGATTTTTATCATTTGCATTTGAAACAACATTGTCATATGTCTTTTCTTGGAACTAAATAATACGAAACCTTGCTCTATGATTTGAAGTTAAAACCCTCAAATATGGTAATATAGTGACTTTTTTCACGTTATTCATGTAGTGTGATTTTACGTATATATATTCGTTTTTACCAATATTTCGATACTACTTCATGTTTTCTAACAATATGTGATTTGGCCTTCAAATCTCAGAATTTCGCAAATTTTGCATTTTTAAAGCAAGTTTTCTTGCATTTTAGTTTTGTACTAAAAATCATCGAATTTAGCAATATTTTGACCTTTATCATCCCCTTTTCCTTTGTGTGATTTAAACAAAATATCATCGAATTAGGCAATATTTTGCCGTTTTTCCACGTTTTTGTGAATTTTCAGTTTATTGTTAATAATTCATTAAATATACGATAAAAATTATGCAAACACATAATTGATCAGAAAAAACTCCTAAATACTTCATTTTCAATGATCTATTTGTTTTTCGTTAAAATACTGAGTAAGATATTGAAAAGGGGAGAAGTTCTGTCTTTATTGCATATATCGACGTTTCAGCCGGATTAGAGTGGTTTTACGTGTACATCTTCCATCGGTAATATAAACGGAAAATTAGGAACATTTTAGTTAATTCTAATGAAAACACATTGATTTTTATCATTTGTATTGGAAGCAACATCTTTATACGTCTTTTCTAGGGTCTAAAAAATACGAAACGTCGCTCTATGATTCGAAGTTAAAATCCTCAAATTTGGCATAATAATGACTTTTTTCACGTTTTTTATGTAGTTTGATATTACGTAAATATATTTATTTTTACCAATATTTCGATACTATTTCTTGTAGTATCACGATATGTGCTTTGGCCTTCAAATCTCAGATTTTCGAATAAAATTGCTTTTTAAGCAAGTTTTCTTGCATTTTGTTTCGTACTAAAAATCATCGAATTCAGCAATATTTTGACGTTTATCATCCCCTTTTGCTTTATGTGATATAAACAAAATATCATCGAATTTGGCAATATTTTGCCGGTTTTTTACGTTTTTGTGAATTTTCAGTTTATTGTTATTAACTCATTAAATATACGAGAAAAATTATGCAAACACATAATTGATCAGAAAATAACCTTAAATACTTCATTTTCAATCATCTATTTGTTTCTCGTTAAAATACTGAGTAAGATATTGGAAAGGGGAGAAGTTCTGTTTTTATTGCATATATCGACGTTTCAGCCGGATTAGAGCGGTTTTACGTGTACATCTTCCATCGGTAATATAAATAAAAAATCAGGAACATTTTAGTCAATTCTAATGAAAACACATTGATTTTTATCATTTGCATTTGAAACAACATTGTCATATGTCTTTTCTTGGAACTAAATAATACGAAACCTTGCTCTATGATTTGAAGTTAAAACCCTCAAATATGGTAATATAGTGACTTTTTTCACGTTATTCATGTAGTGTGATTTTACGTATATATATTCGTTTTTACCAATATTTCGATACTACTTCATGTTTTCTAACAATATGTGATTTGGCCTTCAAATCTCAGAATTTCGCAAATTTTGCATTTTTAAAGCAAGTTTTCTTGCATTTTAGTTTTGTACTAAAAATCATCGAATTTAGCAATATTTTGACCTTTATCATCCCCTTTTCCTTTGTGTGATTTAAACAAAATATCATCGAATTAGGCAATATTTTGCCGTTTTTCCACGTTTTTGTGAATTTTCAGTTTATTGTTAATAATTCATTAAATATACGATAAAAATTATGCAAACACATAATTGATCAGAAAAAACTCCTAAATACTTCATTTTCAATGATCTATTTGTTTTTCGTTAAAATACTGAGTAAGATATTGAAAAGGGGAGAAGTTCTGTTTTTATTGCATATATCGACGTTTCAGCCGGATTAGAGCGATTTTACGTGTACATCTTCCATCGGTAATATAAACGGAAAATCAGGAACATTTTAGTTAATTCTAATGAAAACACATTGATTTTTATCATTTGTATTGGAAGCAACATCTTTATACGTCTTTTCTAGGGTCTAAAAAATACGAAACGTCGCTCTATGATTCGAAGTTAAAATCCTCAAATTTGGTATAATAATAACTTTTTTCACGTTTTTGATGTAGTTTGATATTACGTAAATATATTCATTTTTACCAATATTTCGATACTATTTCATGTAGTATCACGATATGTGCATTGGCCTTCAAATCTCAGATTTTCGCATAAAATTGCATTTTAAGCAAGTTTTCTTGCATTTTGTTTCGTACTAAAAATAATCGAATTCAGCAATATTTTGACGTTTATCATCCCCTTTTCCTTTATGTGATATAAACAAAATTTCATCGAATTAGGGAATATTTTGCTGTTTTTCCACGTTTTTGTGAGTTTTCAGTTTATTGCTATTAATTCATTAAATATACGATAAAAATGATGCAAACACATAATTGATCAGAAAATAAACTTAAATACTTCATTTTCAATCATCCATTTGTTTTTCGTTAAAATACTGAGTAAGATATTGAAAAGGGGAGAAGTTCTGTTTTTATTGCATATATAGACGTTTCAGCCGGATTAGAGCGGTTTTACGTGTACATCTTCCATCGGTAATATAAACGGAAAATCAGGAACATTTTAGTTAATTCTAATGAAAACCCATTGATTTTTATCATTTGCATTTGAAACAACATTGTCATATGTCTTTTCTTGGATCTAAATAATACGAAACCTCGCTCTATGATTTGAAGTTAAAGTCCTCAAATATGGTAATATAGTGACTTTTTTTCATGTAGTGTGATTTTACGTATATATATTCGTTTTTACCAATATTTCGATACTACTTCATGTTTTCTAACAATATGTGATTTGGCCTTCAAATCTCAGAATTTCGCAAATTTTGCATTTTGAAGCAAGTCTTCTTACATTTTGTTTTGTACTAAATATCATCGAATTTAGCAATATTTTGACCTTTATCATCTCCTTTCCTTTATGTGATTTAAACAAAATATCATCGAATTAGGCAATATTTTGCCGTTTTTCCACGTTTTTGTGAATTTTCAGTTTATTGTTATTAACTCATTAAATATAAGAGAAAAATTATGCAAACACATAATTGATCAGAAAATAACCTTAAATACTTCATTTTCAATCATCTTTTTGTTTCTCGGTAAAATACTGAGTAAGATATTGAAAAGGGGAGAAGTTCTGTCTTTATTGCATATATCGACGTTTCAGCCGGATTAGAGTGGTTTTACGTGTACATCTTCCATCGGTAATATAAACGGAAAATTAGGAACATTTTAGTTAATTCTAATGAAAACACATTGATTTTTATCATTTGTATTGGAAGCAACATCTTTATACGTCTTTTCTAGGGTCTAAAAAATACGAAACGTTGCTCTATGATTCGAAGTTAAAATCCTCAAATTTGGCATAATAATGACTTTTTTCACGTTTTTGATGTAGTTTGATATTACGTAAATATATTTATTTTTACCAATATTTCGATACTATTTCTTGTAGTATCACGATATGTGCTTTGGCCTTCAAATCTCAGATTTTCGAATAAAATTGCATTTTAAGCAAGTTTTCTTGCATTTTGTTTCGTACTAAAAATAATCGAATTCAGCAATATTTTGACTTTTATCATCCCCTTTTCCTTTATGTGATATAAACAAAATTTCATCGAATTAGGCAATATTTTGCTGTTTTTCTACGTTTTTGTGAGTTTTCACTTTATTGCTATTAATTCATTAAATATACGATAAAAATGATGCAAACACATAATTGATCAGAAAATAACCTTAAATACTTAATTTTCAATCATCTATTTGTTTTTCGTTAAAATACTGAGTAAGATATTGAAAAGGGGAGAAGTTCTGTTTTTATTGCATATATAGACGTTTCAGCCGGATTAGAGCCGTTTTACGTGTACATCTTCCATCGGTAATATAAACGGAAAATCAGGAACATTTTAGTTAATTCTAATGAAAACACATTGATTTTTATCATTTGCATTTGAAACAACATTGTCATATGTCTTTTCTTGGATCTAAATAATACGAAACCTCGCTCTATGATTTGAAGTTAAAGTCCTCAAATATGGTAATATAGTGACTTTTTTCATGTAGTGTGATTTTACGTATATATATTCGTTTTTACCAATATTTCGATACTACTTCATGTTTTCTAACAATGTGTGATTTGGCCTTCAAATCTCAGAATTTCGCAAATTTTGCATTTTGAAGCAAGTCTTCTTACATTTTGTTTTGTACTAAATATCATCGAATTTAGCAATATTTTGACCTTTATCATCTCCTTTTCCTTTATGTGATTTAAACAAAATATCATCGAATTAGGCAATATTTTGCCGTTTTTCCACGTTTTTGTGAATTTTCAGTTTATTGTTATTAACTCATTAAATATAAGAGAAAAATTATGCAAACACATAATTGATCAGAAAATAACCTTAAATACTTCATTTTCAATCATCTTTTTGTTTCTCGGTAAAATACTGAGTAAGATATTGAAAAGGGGAGAAGTTCTGTCTTTATTGCATATATCGACGTTTCAGCCAGATTAGAGTGGTTTTACGTGTACATCTTCCATCGGTAATATAAACGGAAAATTAGGAACATTTTAGTTAATTCTAATGAAAACACATTGATTTTTATCATTTGTATTGGAAGCAACATCTTTATACGTCTTTTCTAGGGTCTAAAAAATACGAAACGTTGCTCTATGATTCGAAGTTAAAATCCTCAAATTTGGCATAATAATGACTTTTTTCACGTTTTTGATGTAGTTTGATATTACGTAAATATATTTATTTTTACCAATATTTCGATACTATTTCTTGTAGTATCACGATATGTGCTTTGGCCTTCAAATCTCAGATTTTCGAATAAAATTGCATTTTAAGCAAGTTTTCTTGCATTTTGTTTCGTACTAAAAATAATCGAATTCAGCAATATTTTGACGTTTATCATCCCCTTTTCCTTTATGTGATATAAACAAAATTTCATCGAATTAGGCAATATTTTGCTGTTTTTCTACGTTTTTGTGAGTTTTCACTTTATTGCTATTAATTCATTAAATATACGATAAAAATGATGCAAACACATAATTGATCAGAAAATAACCTTAAATACTTAATTTTCAATCATCTATTTGTTTTTCGTTAAAATACTGAGTAAGATATTGAAAAGGGGAGAAGTTCTGTTTTTATTGCATATATAGACGTTTCAGCCGGATTAGAGCGGTTTTACGTGTACATCTTCCATCGGTAATATAAACGGAAAATCAGGAACATTTTAGTTAATTCTAATGAAAACACATTGATTTTTATCATTTGCATTTGAAACAACATTGTCATATGTCTTTTCTTGGATCTAAATAATACGAAACCTCGCTCTATGATTTGAAGTTAAAATCCTCAAATATGGTAATATAGTGACTTTTTTCATGTAGTGTGATTTTACGTATATATATTCGTTTTTACCAATATTTCGATACTACTTCATGTTTTCTAACAATATCCCAGCAAACACAAATCATGTACACAACGTTCGCCTATCTCTTCCCATAGGTGTGGGAATGATTTGCATTGAGAATGGTGCAGGAGAGCCTTTGAGAAACTTTTACTCAAAAAATCCAAACACAAAGGTTTAATTATAAATTGTTTTTCTACAATTATTTTCTTCCAAATGTAAAACAAATAGTTTTTACATGTTTAAATATAAAATTTATGGTGTTTTTTTGTAAAATTCATTAATAAATTGTGAATGATATATATTGGCTGAGTGAAACCTTTAAAATCCATTTAGTTATAATATGAACAAAAAAAAGTAGTTTTCCAAATTTTCTAAAAATCGCTCTTTTTAACACAATTTGACTCCTTATGCATTCCACTAAACACTAATATCATGTTTAAATATATAATTTATGTATTATTCCCTAAGATAATTTATATAAATTATAAAAGTTGCTGGAAAGTGGTGAGAAAGAATCTGAACACGTTTTGTTGTCTTATATTGGCGTGTTCTTATTAACTAGAGTGAGTAAGAGTGAGCGAGAGTGGGTAAGAGTGAGTAAGAGTGACTGAAGGTGAGTGAGAGTGCCAGAGAGTGTGTAAGTGTGAGTAAGAGTGAGTATAAGTAAGAGTGACTGAGAGTGAGTAAGAGTGACAGAGTGAGTAAGAGTGAGAGTAAGGGTGACAGAATGAGTAAGAGTGAGAGTAAAGTGATTGAGAGTAAGGGTGAGTATGAGAGTAAGAGTGATTGAGAGTTAGAGTGAGAGTAAGAGTGATTGAGAGTTAGTGAGAGTAAGAGTGATTGAGAGTAGGAGTGATTGAGAGTAAGAGTGATTGAGAGTAAGAGTGATTGAGAGTAAGAGTGATTGGGAGTAAGAGTGATTGAGAGTAAGAGTGATTGGGAGTAAGAGTGATTGGGAGTAGGAGTTAGAGTGAGAGTAGGAGTAAGAATGAGAATAAGAGTGATTGAGAGTAAGAGTGAGTAAGAGTAAGAATGAGAGTAAGAGTGATTGAGAGTAAGAGTGATTGAGAGTAAGAGTGATTGGGAGTAAGAGTGATTGGGAGTAAGAGTAAGAGTGAGAGTAAGAGTAAGAATGAGATTAAGAGTGATTGAAAGTAAGAGTGATTGGTAGTAAGAGTAAGAATGAGAGTAGGAGTGATTGAGAGTAGGAGTGAATGGGAGTAGGAGTGATTGGGAGTAAGAGTGATTGAGAGTAAGAGTAATTGAGAGTAAGAGTATGAGAGTAAGAGTGAGAGTGAGTATGAATGGGTAAGGGTGACTGAGAGTGAGTAAGAGTGACAGAGTAAGAATGACAGTAAGAGTGATAGAGAGTAAGAGTGACAGAGAGTAAGAGTGACAGAGAGTAAGAGTGACAGAGTAAGAGTGACAGAGAGTAAGAGTGACAGAGAGTAAGAGTGACAGAGAGTAAGAGTGACAGAGTAAGAGTGAGTATGAGAGTAAGGATGACTGAGAGAAAGAGTGAGTAATAGTGCGTAAGAGTGATTGAGAGTTAGAGTGAGAGTAAGAGTGATTGAGAGTTAGTGAGAGTAAGAGTGATTGAGAGTAAGAGTGATTGAGAGTAAAAGTGATTGAGAGTAAGAGTGATTGAGAGTAAGAGTGATTGGGAGTATGAGTGATTGAGAGTAAGAGTGATTGGGAGTAAGAGTGATTGGGAGTAGGAGTAAGAATGAGAATAAGAGTGATTGAGAGTAAGAGTGAGTAAGAGTAAGAATGAGAGTAAGAGTGATTGAGAGTAAGAGTGATTGAGAGTAAGAGTGATTGAGAGTAAGAGTGATTGGGAGTAAGAGTGATTGAGAGTAAGAGTGATTGGGAGTAAGAGTGATTGGGAGTAGTAGTAAGAATGAGAATAAGAGTGATTGAGAGTAAGAGTGAGTAAGAGTAAGAATGAGAGTAAGAGTGATTCAGAGTAAGAGTGATTGAGAGTAAGAGTGATTGAGAGTAAGAGTGATTGGGAGTAAGAGTGAATGGGAGTAAGAGTAAGAGTGAGAGTAAGAGTAAGAATGAGAATAAGAGTGATTGAGAGTAAGAGTGATTGAGAGTAGGAGTGATTGAGAGTAAGAGTGATTGGGAGTAAGAGTGAATGGGAGTAAGAGTAAGAGTGAGAGTAAGAGTAAGAATGAGAATAAGAGTGATTGAGAGTAAGAGTGATTGGGAGTAAGAGTAAGAGTAAGAATGAGAGTAGGAGTGATTGAGAGTAGGAGTGAATGGGAGTAGGAGTGATTGGGAGTAAGAGTGATTGAGAGTAAGAGTAATTGAGAGTAAGAGTATGAGAGTAAGAGTGAGAGTGAGTATGAATGGGTAAGGGTGACTGAGAGTGAGTAAGAGTGACAGAGTAAGAATGACAGTAAGAGTGATAGAGAGTAAGAGTGACAGAGAGTAAGAGTGACAGAGAGTAAGAGTGACAGAGTAAGAGTGACAGAGAGTAAGAGTGACAGAGAGTAAGAGTGACAGAGAGTAAGAGTGACAGAGAGTAAGAGTGACAGAGTAAGAGTGAGTATGAGAGTAAGGATGACTGAGAGAAAGAGTGAGTAATAGTGCGTAAGAGTGATTGAGAGTTAGAGTGAGAGTAAGAGTGATTGAGAGTTAGTGAGAGTAAGAGTGATTGAGAGTAAGAGTGATTGAGAGTAAAAGTGATTGAGAGTAAGAGTGATTGAGAGTAAGAGTGATTGGGAGTAAGAGTGATTGAGAGTAAGATCGAGTGATTGGGACTAAGAGTGATTGGGAGTAGGAGTAAGAATGAGAATAAGAGTGATTGAGAGTAAGAGTGAGTAAGAGTAAGAATGAGAGTAAGAGTGATTGAGAGTAAGAGTGATTGAGAGTAAGAGTGATTGGTAGTAAGAGTAAGAGTAAGAATGAGAGTAGGAGTGATTGAGAGTAGGAGTGAATGGGAGTAGGAGTGATTGGGAGTAAGAGTGATTGAGAGTAAGAGTAATTGAGAGTAAGAGTATGAGAGTAAGAGTGAGAGTGAGTATGAATGGGTAAGGGTGACTGAGAGTGAGTAAGAGTGACAGAGTAAGAATGACAGTAAGAGTGATAGAGAGTAAGAGTGACAGAGAGTAAGAGTGACAGAGAGTAAGAGTGACAGAGTAAGAGTGACAGAGAGTAAGAGTGACAGAGTAAGAGTGACAGAGAGTAAGAGTGACAGAGAGAAAGAGTGACAGAGAGTAAGAGTGACAGAGAGTAAGAGTGACAGAGAGTAAGAGTGACAGAGAGTAAGAGTGACAGAGTGTAAGAGTGACAGAGTGTAAGAGTGACAGAGTAAGAGTGACAGAGAGTAAGAGTGACAGAGAGTAAGAGTGACAGAGAGTAAGAGTGACAGAGAGTAAGAGTGACAGAGAGTAAGAGTGACAGAGTAAGAGAGTGAGAGTGATTATGAGAGAGTTAAGAGTGTGAGGTGTGTGAGTGTAGCAGGCCAGGGAGGCAGGATGTGTGGTCACAAGCGAGGCCTAGGCCTCGTGATCTCTAATGTTGGTTTTTATATATATGTTGGATTTTTTGTCCTGTTTCAAATTATAATTATTTAGCAGGAATGTAATAAGATATTGCACAGTATTAATGTGACAATAATATATGCATTATTTCCTTGATAATCAAACTTGTTGTTCAAAGATAATATACAATCTTTGAAGGAAACATTTTGAGAGCGCGAGCTGACAACACTAGGCTGGTGGTGGTGAGAGAGACATATGGTTAGTTGTACTCAGACCTTCAGTGGTGAAGCTTGTGTCCCAGCTGGCCGCCACCCGCCGCCCGCCGCCCACCACCAGCCGCCACCCGCCGCCCACCACCAGCCGCCACCCGCCACCACCCACCACCAGCCGCCACCCACCACCAGCCGCCACCCACCACCAGCCGCCACCCACCACCAGCCGCCACCCGCCACCACCCACCACCAGCCGCCACCCGCCACCACCCACCACCAGCCGCCACCCGCCACCACCCACCACCAGCCGCCACCCGCCACCAGCCGCCACCCACCGCCACCCACCACCAGCCGCCACCCGCCGCCACCCGCCGCCACCCGCCACCCACCACCAGCCGCCACCCACCACCAGCCGCCACCCGCCACCACCCACCACCAGCCGCCACCCGCCACCACCCACCACCCGCCGCCACCCGCCACCCACCACCAGCCGCCACCCGCCACCACCCAACACCAGCCGCCACCCACCACCAGCCGCCACCCGCCACCACCCACCACCAGCCGCCACCCACCACCAGCCGCCACCCGCCGCCACCCACCGCCACCCACCACCAGCCGCCACCCGCCGCCACCCGCCACCCACCACCAGCCGCCACCCACCACCAGCCGCCACCCACCACCAGCCGCCACCCGCCACCACCCACCACCAGCCGCCACCCGCCACCACCCACCACTACCCACCACCAGCCGCCACCACCCACCACCAGCCGCCACCCGCCACCACCCACCACCAGCCGCCACCCGCCACCACCCACCACCAGCCGCCGCCACCCTCCACCGCCACTCACCACCCGCCGCCACCACCCACCACCCGCCGCCACCCGCCACCCACCACCAGCCGCCACCCGATACCACCCACCACCAGCCGCCACCCGCCACCACCCACCACCAGCCGCCACCCGCCACCACCCACCACCAGCCGCCACCCGCCACCACCCACCACCAGCCGCCACCCGCCACCAGCCGCCACCCACCGCCACCCACCACCAGCCGCCACCCGCCGCCACCCGCCACCCACCACCAGCCGCCACCCACCACCAGCCGCCACCCGCCACCACCCACCACCAGCCGCCACCCAAAACCACCCACCACCCGCCGCCACCCGCCACCCACCACCAGCCGCCACCCGCCACCACCCACCACCAGCCGCCACCCACCACCAGCCGCCACCCGCCACCACCCACCACCAGCCGCCACCCACCACCAGCCGCCACCCGCCGCCACCCACCGCCACCCACCACCAGCCGCCACCCGCCGCCACCCGCCACCCACCACCAGCCGCCACCCACCACCAGCCGCCACCCACCACCAGCCGCCACCCGCCACCACCCACCACCAGCCGCCACCCGCCACCACCCACCACCACCCACCACCAGCCGCCACCACCCACCACCAGCCGCCACCCGCCACCACCCACCACCAGCCGCCACCCGCCACCACCCACCACCAGCCGCCGCCACCCTCCACCGCCACTCACCACCCGCCGCCACCACCCACCACCCGCCGCCACCCGCCACCCACCACCAGCCGCCACCCGCCACCACCCACCACCAGCCGCCACCCGCCACCACCCACCACCAGCCGCCACCCGCCACCACCCACCACCAGCCGCCACCCGCCACCCACCACCAGCCGCCACCCGCCGCCACCCGCCACCCACCACCAGCCGCCACCCACCACCAGCCGCCACCCGCCACCACCCACCACCAGCCGCCACCCGCCACCACCCACCACCACCCACCACCAGCCGCCACCACCCACCACCAGCCGCCACCCGCCACCACCAGCCGCCGCCACCCACCACCAGCCGCCACCCGCCACCACCAGCCGCCGCCACCCTCCACCCGCCGCCACCACCCACCACCCAGCAAACAATTTTAGGTTGCCACAACATATCTGGAAAGTATTTGAAAGTATTGGAAACGTTTGTTTTATCGTATCAGATACGATATTGTGTGTG
>NC_091203.1:8490477-8562977 GCF_040958095.1 Procambarus clarkii | reverse complement strand
TAAATAAATAGCATTAAAATATTTTCCTTCTTAACTATTACAAAAATCAACGAATTTGAGTAACTTTTGCTTTTGTTTTATTTGTACCTTAAACATAACACTGAACAATCAATTATGTGCCACCCCACCTTCCTTCATCTGCAAAAAAACTAATCAAAAGACATATGTACAAGGCTAAAAAAATTCAGCAACACTTACCATACTCAGGCTAAAAGAATTAAGCAACACTTACCATACTCTTTTTATATTCACTGTTAACTTTTAGCTCATGTGACAGACTTTCCACCTGCTCAACAGTTTCAAGTGGGGATGGAAGAATGTCTTCCAGGATTGGTATATCTCCATGTGTTTTTGACATATGGGTTTCCGTCATTTTGACAATATTCAGGATATCCCCTGATAAAAATGTCAATTTTGATAATTCCTTCATCATGTATTCCATTATGCCAAAACCATAATCATAATCATCTGTATCAAACCTTATTACAGGTAAAACCAGTAGGCAGTCTACTGTATTTTATCAAACCGTTATTAGTATAATAGATCTCGTAATAATTTTGCAAAAATAATGGCATTTACTATTTTTAAAAGATTATTAGCAAATTTACAGAAATGGTGCATTCGGAAGACAAAACCAATTTTTCACTTTTGACAATTGAGCACCTGCTACATCCAGATTCTAGGGAGGAAAGGAAGGACGATCTTACTGGATCCCATAGCCTCTCCGAGGCACAAACCAGGCTTTTACACAAACCCCCCCCCCCTGCACCCGAGCTTTTTAAAATAGTAAATGCCACTATTTTTGCAAAATTATTACGAGATCTATTATTCTAGAGAATAATGCATATAAATGCATATATGCATATAAATACAAAAGTAAATCAAATCTTATCCTTGTATAATATACAAGCTGATGTGAGATCCCTGTCTACAGGTGGACTGGAACTATTATCCAGTAGGCAGTCTACTGTATTTTATCAAACCGTTATTAGTATAATAGATCTCGTAATAATTTTGCAAAAATAATGGCATTTACTATTTTTAAAAGATTATTAGCAAATTTACACAAATGGTGCATTCGGAAGACAAAACCAATTTTTCACTTTTGACAATTGAGCACCTGCTACATCCAGATTCTAGGGAGGAAAGGAAGGACGATCTTACTGGATCCCATAGCCTCTCCGAGGCACAAACCAGGCTTTTACATAACCCCCCCCCCCTGCACCCGAGCTTTTTAAAATAGTAAATGCCATTATTTTTGCAAAATTATTACGAGATCTATTATACTAATAACGGTAAATAAATAATAAATAGTAAATAAATCAAAATCAGTTACATTATTTTATCTTATTCATAGCATAAATGTTCTCGAAGATTACTAAAAAGAAATTGAATTAGACTACAGCAAATTGGCAAACTTTACCTTGTATCTGTTTCCACCGAGTTTGTTTGGGGCGTTCTTCAACATATCAGCAATACTTGTCTCAACATCTCTTTCAGTTGCATTAGTGTGGGTGTTGATACAGGCTTCTGGAAATTTATAAGAATTAATTAATATATATAATTATAATTCACTTTGCTATTCCCCATTCCACAGTCCTCTCGTCCTTCCCACTTCCCTGTCCCCACATCATCCCCACTATTCCCACTTCCCTGTCCCATCGTCCTCCTTACCATTTTCCCCTCCCCTGTCCTTCTTCCTCCCCCACCATCTCCCATTCACCTGTCCCTTTGTCCTCCCCAGCATTCCCCTGTCCCCACCATCCCCAACTCCCCAGTCCCCTCGTCCTCCCCACCATTACCCTCTCCTCTGTCCCCTCGTCTTCCCCACCATACCCCCCTCTCGTCCTCCCCACCATTCCAAACTACCTCATCCGATGCATTCTATAATGGTCTGATGCTTCCATCAGAAAATTGGGAACATCAAATGATCTGATATTCCCATCACTGAAAAATAAGAACAGCTAAAAAAATGAAATGAAAAAAATAAAAAAATAAACTATACTCATGAAATGAACAGTATGGTAAACAACACAGCTCAATTTCAATGCAATGTCACACAAAATTATTAAATCGAAATGAAAATAAATTGAAATCTATGAAAATTCAAATTATCAATACAATCGGAAATATTGAAATAATATCGCAACATAATATAGTGTGGGTTGCTCTTACGTGCAACAGACGGTGCTGTTTTTCAAAAAAGGCATGGTTTTACCTGTCACAAGTGTGGCATCTATACTTATACTCACGAAATGAACGGTATGGTAAACAACATAGCTCAATTGCAATGCAATGTCACAATAACATTTAATAACAATAATAACAATAACATTTAAATATACTTTAAGATATAATCTAGAAGAAAATAAGAACATTGAAACGGTTCATGAACTCGATTTCAATAAAGGACACTATGGGGAACTTTGAAAAACAGTTAATGAGTATAATTAGACAGACTTGTTGCTAGGCAGAGGAGTAAATAATGAGATATATGGCAAATTTTGCAAAATATACGGCACACAAACATTCATACCCAAACAAAGCAAAATGCTAGGTAAGAACAAAGCAGTTGGCCCGTAGGGGAAACTTTTTACACTTTTTAACTTTAGAATTGCTTTTAAATACATAGGTCAAAAAGTTTTAAAAGTTTTAAAAGTTTTTTAAACCTCTCGTGTATCATGAGTGTGTTAAAGCATCAGATGGTGCATTCAGATGATGAATATTACCTAGTTCCTTCATCTGGGAAGAATGAACACATATTGGTGCATTCGGATGATAAAAACTAACTACTGTAGTTTAATTGATCAACAGACTGTATATCATATGCAGACTGTATGTGGATCTGCGGGCCACTCCAAACAACAGCCTGGTGGACCAAGCTCCACCAGGGCTAAAGCACAAAGTGATATAGATGTGATAGAGAAACTAGGTCAAATGGAGGAGTAGGTCTGTATATTAAACAGCACCTGACGTGCACAGAGCTACTAAACTATAGAGATATATGACCGAACCTAACCTATCTTTATAGGTTAGGTTAGGTAGCTGAAAATGTTAGGTTAGGTAGTCGAAAAAACATTAATTCAAGAAAACTTGGCTTATTAGGCAAATCGGGCCTTGCATAGTAGGCTGAGATGTGCGTTCTGGCTACTAGGTACGACACATATATATATATATATATATATATATATATATATATATATATATATATATATATATATATATATATATATATATATATATATATATATATATATATATATATGTATATATATATATATATATATATATATATATATATATATATATATATATATATATATATATATATCGGACAATTAGTAAAAAAAAAAATTAAATTATTTTACCTTGTACCTAGATCCACCAGGCCTGTTTGGTGCCTGTTTCAGTACTTCAGACATCTGGAAGGTCACATCCTCCTCCTCAACTTGTGGATGTGCGTTGATAGATGATTCTGTAAAATTAAGTTATTTATATAATAATAAATTCAGTATAACAATAATATTCTGTAAAATTAAAAGTAATTTATACATCAATCAGATAAAACTCTCCAGAGATGGTGATACACAACATATAAAGGACAAGTTTCAGAACAAAATATGCATTTAGGAATAAGGTTTTGTACATGTAGGTAGCACATGAGAAAATAAGTGGAAGGTGATCAAGTTTATATTAACATGTTAATGACTTTGTTAAGGCTTTGCAAGAATGAAAAAATATTAATAATATAATATCACCTACCAATTAATTGTACATCATTTATAAGTCAATTATTTGCATTATTATTATTCAATACTAATGATATAAAAATGCATTTTGTAATCTACTATTTATGCAAGTATTAAGCACAGGATCATGAAATAAACTGCAAAATACTGTAATGGATAAACCAATTAATTTTACATTTTCCTATAGCTAAGTCAGTCAGTTCTATTAGCAGCAGAGAACAATTATGCCCAACCTCTATTAAATGAAACAATCTTAAGAGCAAGTGATAGAAATATAATCATTTATGCTTGGGATTATGGAATGGTTCCAAATATGAAAAATATCAAGTTTTTTGGTTAAAATTTTTTAACTTAAAATTTACATTTTTAAGTGAATTTTAAACTTTAAAAAAATTATTTAATTTTTTGGTTACTTACTTAAAATAACATTATATAGTTCTTGTTTTTGTAGAAATGCCAATTTCTTCTTTTGCCCTTCCAGACTGTATAGTGACCACAGGCCGTTTGTTCATATCTTCATTATTCTTCGAACTGTGGTTGCACAATCAGACCCACGTACACTGGTTAAAAGCATCACCTAAAAGCAACAACAAAAATGTAGTACACTGACGAATTTTGAATATATATATATATATATATATATATATATATATATATATATATATATATATATATATATATATATATATATATATATTAGTTGATTTTATACCCGCATTAGGTCAGGTGATAATACAATGAAGGTGATAATAAAGCCATTCACAACTGCAGGCCTAATAAAAAAAGGAGGTGGCATAGCAATATCTTACAAAGATACCTTCATCTGCAATAGTCTCATTAGTAATAGAGACGACTATTGTGAATATACCTTTGCCAAGTTCTCCAGTAAATCCCTTAAATCCTCCTTGACTATAAGTGCCATCTATAGATTTCCCAATACCGACATAGCTTCATTCTCAGATAACGTAAGGAATCTTATCATAAATAACAATCTCAACAAAAATCAAACCAACTTAGTGGTTTGTAATGGTGAACAAAACATGCAGATACTTATATATAACCTGTGAATAGAGTGTAATAACACCAAAACTATTTGTTTATTGTTTTATGACCATAATAATTGAATCACTAATATGATTCACTAATATATAATCCTAATAATAATCACTAATATATAATCCATTGAGCATGCTGCATCTCTTTCAGTCTCTTTGCAATTTGAACAAGAGGGTTTTTAATTGATCGAACCATATTCTTAAAGTAAAGTAAATGAGATGTATTCCATATTTTGCAAAATATACGATGAAGGCACACAAACATTCATACCAAAACTGAAGGGCAGGATTTATGAGGAGACATTAGAGGCATTAAATATTCCAAACTAGAAGACAGAAGGAAAAGAGGAGATATGATCACTACGTACAAAACAGTAACAGGAATTGATAAACTTGATAGGGAAGATTTCCCGAGACCTGGAATTTCAAGAACAAGAGGTTATAGATTTAAACGAACTAAACAAAGATGCCGAAGAAATGTAAGACAATTCACTTTTGCAAACAGAATGGTAAACGGTTGGAACATGTTAGGTGAGAAGGTGGTGGAGGCCAAATCCGTCAAAAGTTTCAAAGCATTATATGACAAAGAGTGCTGGGAAAATGGGACACCACGAGTGTAGCTCTCCATCCATCTGATTGATAACCCAAATGAATTTTTCATGGATATGATACCAACATCAAATCATAAATCAGATGTGATCCTATCCCCACTGGATTTTGAAGAAGCCATAGACAGTATGCCTATGCACTCTGCACCAGGCCCTGACTCTTGGAACTCTATATTCATCAAGAACTGTAATAATGATAGTTTTCAAGACGCTAGTGCTCTCTAGAGTGGAATACTGCTGCATAATGAAAGCCCCTTTCAAAGCTGGAGAAATTACTGACCTATACTTATGCATTTATCTTCGGTTTAACACAACAGGCACCAGACACACGCTAGGCATCATACACACTAGGATAAAACAAACATTAGGCCAGAAGTCAGAAAAGAATTCAAAGAATTTTACTGGAAAGGCTTGCTGTTAGGAAAGGAAGTAATTGAGATGAATTAATGCACAGTATGTCAATTTTGTGAAATATATGATAAAGGAACAAAAACATTTATACCAGAACAAAGATGCAGAACTAGGAAACAGGATTTATTCAACTGAAATTTCAAGACGGACAGAGACCAAAAGACACAAAAATGGAATCAATATACGAAGAGGCCAAACCAAAGTTGGAATATGCAGCGGTTGTATGGTGCCCATATCTTAAGAAGCACATAAACAAACTGGAAAAGGTGCAAAGACATGCTACTAAGTGGCTCCCAGAACTGAAGGACAAGAACTATGAGGAGAGGTTAGAGGCATTAAATATACCAAATATACTACACAAATATATATACTACACATGCACAATAAACTACCCTACACAGGCTGAGTATGGTGTGTACAATAAATTATTAGCTAAAAGATAAGACTGAGTTTGTATAAATGGGGGTTAAGTCAGAGTGGGAAAATGTAAGTGGAGTGCCTAAAAACCCTGTCCTGGGACCTCTGTAATTCATAATATATACAAATAATTTAGACTCAGGTTTGATCAGCAATATTTGAAAATTTCCAGACGATACAAAAGGGATTTTTTTCTGGATTCAGGATTATTTTTTTATGGCTGAAAACAGGTTTTCAGCAATAAAAGAAATACAGTATTGCTGGAACAACCGTCGACATCTTCAAGAGAAAACCTGAACATCTTCAAGAAGTGAAGATGACCTTGAGAAGAAGTATAGGTTGGGAGAAGTATAGGTTAGGAATTGTCTCCAAAGAATTCTCAAAGAATTACTCGTTATTGCTATCCAAGATAATTAGACGAGCCAAAGCTAAATACTACGAAGATAAATTTACCCAAATAAAGAGTACCTTACCTAAAAATATGTATGTACCTTACGTAAATAAACATTTGATTTTGAAGTGCCGGACAAACAAGGCTGTGGTGGATATGTGGGCCTGAGGGGCCTGTCCAAGCAACAGCCTGTTGGACCAAGCTCTCACATGTCAAGCCTGGCCTTGGAAGGGCTTGGTGAGTAGAACAACTACCAGAACCCTATAATGCATGTATCAAGGTGTCCAGGCAGTGAGCACCACATAATGCAGTGCAGTCCTGTAAGAATAAGCACAGTAAGTATGGGCATGGAGGGGGTGCAGCAGTGGCTTGTGAAGGGCTGGAGAGTAAATGGACATGCCCAGGGGTAAAAAGCATTAGGGTAACAGAACATAGCCCATAAAAATAGTAATGACAATGAATGAATAATTATATGAATGCAATAATACTTCATATCTCAATAGGAATACTAAGCAGGATGCAAGACAAGGTACTGGTGGTGATAGTGGTTGGTACAAGTCCTCACATCCCCACAGACACCAGTAACAGCCCTCACCTCCCAACACAGTACCCTTGTAGCGAGTTAATCTTATACTCGCTTCATTATCTTATAGCATAACTAATTAACACTAATTACAGAAGCTACACAGGTGATACTTTGGTGTGAGTTGAGCGCACTGAGCGTCGGTATCGCTACACCCGTTCCTTAACAACCCTTTGGACCTTTATTACAGAAAAATAGAATCAATTAATTTAATAAAATATAAAATATAAGTGCTTACTTACGATAATACTATCGGTGGAACACAAAATCTTCTTCTTCTTGATAGTAGGTGCAGTTTGCATGAAGGGTTAGTCCTCGCCATGACTGAACTGACGACAAAATGGCCGATGTGTTGATATGGCGTCAGGTGACGCTGTGACGTCACAGGTGAGGGACGCTTTGCGCATTACTCCCTCGTACTTAAAAAGTACTACAGGTACTTTTTGGTTTTATTTTTGAATATGGCAGAAGTTGGACAGCTTTTCAAATCATTATAAGGGAGTGAGTTCCATAGACTAGGTCCCTTTATTTACATAGAGTGTTTACATAGATTAAGTTTGACTCTGGGGATATCAAAGAGATATTTATGTCTGGTGGGGACGTGGCCATGTGTTCTATTACATCTGTCCAGGAAGAGTTTCAGAACAGGGTTTGCAGTTAGAAAAAGGGCTTTATAAACGTAATTTACACAGGAGAATGTATGGAGTGAATTTGTTTAGCATGTTTAAGGATTTGAACAAGGGAGCTGTGTGTTGTCTGAAGGTAGAGTTATTTATTGTCCTGATAGCAGATTTTTACTGGATGATGATGGGTTTGAGGTAGTTTGCAGAGGTTGAACCCCAAGCACAAACGCCATAAGAATGATAGGGATAGATAAGTGCATAATAGAGTGAGAGGAGAGCAGAGTAGGGTACATAATATCTGATCTTAAACAGTATACCAACTGTTTTAGAAACCTTTTTAGTTATGTGTTGTATATGGGTGCGGAAGTTGAGTCTCTTGTCTAAGTATAGGCTAAGAAACTTTCCATCATTTTTATTGCTAATGTTTACATTATCTATCTGAAGCTGAATTGCATTTGTTGATTTGTTTCCAAATAAGATATAGTAGGTCTTTTCTATGTTTTGTGTGAGGTTTGTTGGTTGACATCCACAAGTAGACTTTTTTTAATTAATTGTTTACAACATTATTTAACAGGAGTGGGTTGCGGTCAGAGTAGATGAGTAGTATCATCAGCCAACAATATAGGTTTAAGTATGTTAGAGACATTAGGGAGATCATTGATGTATATAAGAAACAGGAGGGTCCTAGGATGCTGCTCTGTGGCACCTTTACGGTAATTAAGTGGTAGAGTGGGAGAGGTTATATCATTGATGGCTTCATATTGGTGTCTGTTACTAAGATAGGATCGGATATAGTTTAGGGCAAGGCCACGGATTCCATAATGGTGGAATTTAAGTAAGAGGTAGTTATGGTTAACAGTATCAAAGGCCTTTCTCAGGCCGATGAAGAGTTCAATTGGAAACTCACTTTTGTCAAGGGCTGAGAAGATTAAGTCAAGCAGACTAACAATAGCATCATTGGTACTCTTTTGGGAGCGGAAGCCAAACTGACAGGGACTTAGTATATTGAATTTTACAAGATTGGAGTAGAGCTGTTTGTAAAAAAAAAAAAAATAATTTTGATAATATAGGTAGATTCGATATGGGTCTGTAATTATTTATGTCTGCCGTGTTACCTCCTTTATGAACTGGCGTTACTCTTGCTTTTTTAAGGATATCAGGGAAGGTATGACACTCTAGGGATTTGTTGAACAGCAGTGCTATGGATGGTGCAAGGGCATGGGAGGCACGCCTGTGTACCATCGATGGTATTTCACTAATGTTCCCAGCTTTGGTTTTTAGCGAGTGAATGATGGACACAACATCTGTAGGGCTAACCGGAGAGAGGAGAAGAGAGTTTGGATAGCTGCGTGAAAGATATGTGGTAACATATGTCTGAGTCTCTGGGATTTTTCGGGCAAGGTGAGCACCAAACGATGAAAAGAAGCTATTAAATTCAGTTGCTGTTTCAAGATCTGTTGCAGGTGTATAACCATCCTTGGAGATTTTTATCTTATTATGTGAATGTTGTTTAGCTCCTAGGATGGTAGAGATGGCTCTCCATGTGCTTTTTATGTTGCCTTTTGCTTCTTTGAATCTATTCTCGTAATAGGAACGCTTTGCTCTTATTATACTGGTAAGCACTGATGAATACCTCTTAACTACTTCTTTTCCAACTAGGCCAATCCTAAGTTTTTTTTTCATATTCATGTTTCTTGTCGATTGCTTTAAGTATGCCATTAGTGAGCCAGGGATTATTTAACCTTTTTGCCAGTTACTTGCTTGGTGAGGAGAGGACAATAAGTATTGTAAAGGCTTTAAATTTAGGAAAGAGGCTAGTTAACGAATTATTATCCTGTGTATTGATAAATTTAGATTCCCAGTTTACATTGTGGAGGGCATTTGTGAGATTGCCTATTGCCGCTTCACATTGTAACCTAAAGGTAATTTTCTTGTTACCTGGTGGTGTTATGGCCATGTTCGCTACAAGGAAGGTAGGATAGTGGTCAGTTGTTCTGTCAGTGATTATACTTGATGTAAGAGGAGCTGTTATGTTGGTCCATCAGTGATCCAGGGTAGTCGCAGATGTTTGAGTGACTCGGGTGGGCCTGGTGATTGCGGGGATGAGCATACAGGAATTCATGCTGTTGAGGAAACAGTCTACTTGAGGGTTATTTTGTAGCCCTAGGTCAATATTGAAATCACCTCTGAGAACTATGTGATTTTTGTTGAGATTATTGTTTATGATAAGGTTCCTCAAGTTGTTATTGTATTTGTGTCTAGCTTCAGACACAAGCATGTTACAGTTATGTCTTAAAGAGTTGAGAGCAATTAAGGATGATAAAGAGTCACTTACAACTAATGTATCAAGTTTGGATACTTGTACACATTTCAGTGCAAGGAGCAAGGCAAATAGTTCAGTCTGAAGGGTAGAGGCCCAGTTGTTTATACGGACTCCACACTCAAAATATAAGTCATATCCTATTGCCAGGACAACTGCACTTCCAGCTGCACCCGTTGGGCGCTGTAGGAAACCTTCAGTGTATATGATTTGAGAGAGAGAATGCTCTGTGGACAGAGCATCAGTATGGCTTAAGACGTTGAGCTTTGCCTCAAGACAAAGCTGGGACTGATCTCTAATTTGCTCCTTTGATGGAAAGGGAGGGATTAAAATTGAAAAGGGTGTAATTTCCTACAGTGCAGGAAAGTGCTATTGTTGTCTCTCTTGGTACAAATTATAAATCTGATACTTTCTGAGTTCAGTTCCAATTTTATTTATCTATTTGAAACAATGTTTACATTCAATAAAGAAATTCTGGAGGGCTTCTGTGCAAGGGTTAGGATGAGCTAGCCTAAGCATTTTTATACCAATTTGACAGTTATTTTCAGTAACACGATAAACAACGCTCGGAATATTAAGTTCCTTTCTCATATTAAGTATCTTTGTGGTACGAAGGCACCCAAGGATTATCCTCAAGGCTTCGTTCTGCAATTTTTCAAGCCCTCCAAGCTTTCTTTCAGGATGCCTTAAAGTTAGTTTAGTTCATTTATTATGCACCCCATACCCATCTTGTGGGCGGTAGTGGAAAGGGTTGCAGAGGCACATAATGGGCTCAGGGACTGAACCCAACAATTCATTTAGCTAAGCAAGTTACAATCTTGATGAGCTAGTTACAAAATTCAGTATAAGTCGTCACATCAACAATAGGTTCGAGATCGATCACAAGTACAGTTTCTAAATTAAGCAACTGACATATGTGGAGAGCTAGTGTCACAATTGATATGTTTGTCCTGCACACCGCTCCCCATCCAGTGGGCAGCGGTGGATAGGTTACAATCACTTAGTTACTACTTACAGTTAGCAAACTGGGGATATTTGGCTAAAATTTCTGGTACCAGATCATTTTGAATGAAATATTGACACATCGTTGGTACATTGGTTATAGAATTGTCTCTGAATTCACTATCACATAGTGACGAAGGGGTGTGCAAATAATTTTGTTGACAGTTAACATTTGGTCAGGTCTACATCGGCAGATAATGAGAATTCCCAGAAATACTTGTAACCGAGTCTAAGCCGAGCAGTAGTAACATCTAGAAGTCTGCTGATTTTATTGGATGAACCATAGATGTGTGGCTCCTTTTGCATAATAGTATTGAACGAAAGTTAATCTCCCCAAACACTTTCGCGTTTTGGGCAAGTTACCCCTCCACTCTCTCCATTTTTGTTTGGACATTCCCAGGTAGTGCGCGGAAATACTGAAAAGTGTATACTCTTTTCAACTTTGTCACCTTAATTCTCGTCCTATGTCTTTCATTTTGGTATCAATGCGTTCGCAATAGAATTCCCAACAGAACTATGTGCATATAATGTCAAAGACAGCAGCGCGCTCCACCCGCCGACAAGATGAATGTAGGCCAAGGGTACCAGAAAAAGAAAGCTGAGCCACCCTCAGGCAACTCTCATTACATTAGAGAGCGTGATAATACTGAAAAGTGTATACCCTTTTCAACTTTGTTACCTCAATTCTCATCCTAGTTTTTTCAATTTGGCATCAATGTGTTCGCAATAGAATTCTCTACAGGACTAAAGGCATATAAACTCCAAAAGCCCGGCTTACCATCCGCAACAAACAGAGTAAGCGAGAGTGTGTTACCAGGGAGCGCACAAGAGCGATAAAATGTATACACTCTTTTCATTTTGGTCACCCCAATTGTCATCCTAGGTCTTTCATTTTGGTATCAATGTGTTAGCAATAGAATTATCTACAGGTTTAAATGCATATAAACTCCAAAAGCAAGGTGTACCATCCGCACAAAACAGAGAAAGTGAGAGAAAGTAACCCGGGAGCACTCTAGTGCAATGTAATGTGAACACTCTTTTCACTTTGGTTACCTCAATTCTCGTCATATGTCTTTCATTTTGGTATCAATGTGTTCGCAATTGTATCTGCTGGCATTTTACCCTTTGCTTGGATCTGAAGGGTTTTAGGCTCACCACGATGCAATCTGATAGTACCACAGGTGTATATACCTATCTTCAAGCAGCAATTCACTCATTCAAACCGACTTATAATAGTTATCCATATATAAATGGTAATCTTTGTTCTACCTGTTAACCTGTCATATGAAGAAAGACCTACCAACCTAACCCCCAAAATGTCAATCCATATCTTTTATTTTAAACAATGCTGTTTTGTTGACCAAATTGTATTTTTACTCTTTTTCTGTCATGTTTCTCCCACCCCTGTTTTTTCCCTTTTTTCTTATTTTTTCTCAACATAATTCATACTTTAATTATGCGGATCAGGACATCACCTGATCAAACACATCAAACATCGTTTGACCACCATCAAACACACACATTTCGTGTGTGTTTGACGCTCACTGATATGTACCAGCGTTGTTTTATATATGGTGCTATTCTATCTTACGCTTTGTTGCTCTTTTTTACCTACGGGCTCATAGAACATTCTATTGCGAAAACATTGGCACAAAAATGAATGACGTACATACAATAATAATGTCAGGACAGTGATATAATTATAAACTTTCAAAGCACTGTATCGCCCATGTGTCGTCTTGTCACCAATACTGGGTAACAGTTCCGCCACTTCCCACACTCTTGCGGGTGGGCAGCGACCATTATTCTACGTTTATATTCATATCACCGTGTTGGGAATTTCATTGCGAGTACATTGATACCAAAATTAACGCTGTAGGACAAGTGTGGAAGTGATAACAATCCCAAGAGTAAAAACATTTTGTTGCTCTTGGGCACTCACGGCGAGTCATCTACGTAGGTATTTATTGGGTGCTGGTATTCATATAACTTTTGGTGACCGTTTTTGCTGATTTTCTTCTAGAGAATGTTATTGCGAACACGTTGGTACCAAAATGAAATACATAGCTCGAGAACTAAGGTCAGGAGAGTAAAAAGAGTATACACATTTTTGTTTTGACGCTTAATTAAGGTTATTGTGAGTACTCATCGCCTGCCTAGAAACTGGAACTAGTAATTCCATCTATCATACATATCATACAAGAGGAGCCACACATCTATGGATCATCCAATAAAATCAGCAGACTTCTAGATGTTACTACTGCTCGGCTTAGACTCGGTTACAAGTATCTCTGGGAATTCTCATTATCTGCTGATGTAGACCTGACCAAATGTAAACTGTGTCAACAAAATTATTCGCACACCCTCCGTCACTATGTGATGGAGTGCGAAAAGATACATGAATTTAGAGACAATTCTATAACCAATGTTCCAGCGATGTGTCAATATTTCATTCAAAATGATCTGCTACCAGAAATTTTAGCCAAATATCCCCAGTTTGCTAACTGTAGATAACAACTAAGTGATTGTAACCTATCCACCGCTGCCCACTGGATGGGGGACGGTGTGCAGGACAAACATATAAATTTTGATACTAGCTCTCCACATATGTCAGTTGCTTAATTTAGAACCTGTACTTGAGGTCGATCTCGAACCCATTGTTGATGTGATGACTTATATTGAATTTTGTAACTAGCTCATCAAGATTGTAACTTGCTTAGCTAAATGAATTGTGGGGTTCAGTCCCTGAGCCCATTATGTGCCTCTGTAACCCTTTCCACAACCGCCCACAAGATGGGTATGGGGTGCATAATGGGGTGGGGTGTCTTGGCCAAACGTGCCACATCAAAACCACAAGTTGACATTGAATGTGAATTAACAATGAGACAAGTAAGATTTATACTAATACATTTATACTAACTCTGTTGAGCGTTGACCATTTATACATCAAATCTGTTGATGTGAGCACTTTAGTTTAGTCTGCCGTTTAAAGAAAAAAAGAGCATATCAATGGTATATCACAGAAAACGAATTTATCATAAACTCATGTATTTGTCTTATCATATTGAACTGCATTCATATTTTTAATATATAACAATATGAATATACAAATTTCTGTAAATCCCCTACCTTGTTGGAATCTGTGGAAATGAATGAGCAAATGTGCTGGCTGAAGGCGCTGAAGGAAACCACATTGGTTTCATTTTGGATACAAATGTCCATGGAAATTCAAAATGGAAACTAATTATATAGTTGAAACTGCAGAGACGAGTTTAAGAATCTGTGTTGAGAGTGATGGACACAGCCTTCACAATTATACTTCAGAGAATGTAAACATCTAAGAGTCATTAGAAATATGTGTAGAATAATAAACCCTACATTGTTTGAGTTAGGGAAAACACCATTTGTGATATATAGATACTATAGCTGTTCCTAAAGATTCACCCTTTTTTGCACCAGCAAGATAACATATAAGATTTTAAGAGTTGACGAATGTTAATATTCTTGTTTGATAAACTGTGAACTTGAGACATAGTTAATAAGAACATATTAACACAACAAAATGTTTTCAAAATCCTTAACACCACTTTCCAGCAACTTATATAATTTATATAAATTATTTTAGAGAATAATACATAAATTATATATTTAAACATGATATAGTGTTTAGTGGAATGTATAAGGAGTCAAATTGTGTTAAAAAGAGCAATTTTTAGAAAATTTGGAAAAATACTTTTTTCTGTTCAAATTATAACTAAATGGATTATAAAGGTTTCACTCAGCCAATATATATCATTCACAATTTATTAATGAATTTTACAAAAAAACACCATAAATTTTATATTTAAACATGTAAAAACTATTTGTTTTACATTTGGAAGAAAATAATTGTAGAAAAACAATTTATAATTAAACCTTTGTGTTTGGATTTTTTGAGTAAAAGTTTCTCAAAGGCTCTCCTGCACCATTCTCAATGCAAATCATTCCCACACCTATGGCAAGAGATAGGCGAACGTTGTGTAGATGATTTGTGTTTGCTGGGCACCCGCCGCCACCCGCCACCCACCACCAGCCGCCACCCGCCACCACCCACCACCAGCCGCCACCCGCCACCACCCACCACCAGCCGCCACCCGCCACCCACCACCAGCCGCCACCCGCCGCCACCCACCGCCACCCACCACCAGCCGCCACCCGCCGCCACCCGCCACCCACCACCAGCCGCCACCCACCACCAGCCCCCACCCGCCACCACCCACCACCAGCCGCCACCCGCCACCACCCACCACCCGCCGCCACCCGCCACCCACCACCAGCCGCCACCCGCCACCACCCACCACCAGCCGCCACCCACCACCAGCTGCCACCCGCCACCACCCACCACCAGCCGCCACCCACCACCAGCCGCCACCCACCACCAGCCGCCACCCACCGCCACCCACCACCAGCCGCCACCACCCGCCACCCACCACCAGCCGCCACCCACCACCAGCCGCCACCCACCACCAGCCGCCACCCGCCACCACCCACCACCAGCCGCCACCCGCCACCACCCACCACCACCCACCACCAGCCGCCACCACCCACCACCAGCCGCCACCCGCCACCACCCACCACCAGCCGCCACCCGCCACCCACCACCAGCCGCCACCCGCCGCCACCCACCGCCACCCACCACCAGCCGCCACCCGCCGCCACCCACCACCAGCCGCCACCCACCACCAGCCGCCACCCACCACCAGCCGCCACCCGCCACCACCAGCCGCCACCCGCCACCACCCACCACCACCCACCACCAGCCGCCACCACCCACCACCAGCCGCCACCCGCCACCACCCACCACCAGCCGCCACCCGCCACCACCCACCACCAGCCGCCGCCACCCTCCACCGCCACTCACCACCCGCCGCCACCACCCACCACCCGCCGCCACCCGCCACCCACCACCAGCCGCCACCCGCCACCACCCACCACCAGCCGCCACCCGCCACCACCCACCACCAGCCGCCACCCGCCACCACCCACCACCAGCCGCCACCCGCCACCACCCACCACCAGCCGCCACCCGCCACCACCCGCCACCACCCGCCACCCGCCACCAGCCACCGCCACCCACCACCGCCACTCACCACCCGCCGCCACCACCCACCACCAGCCGCCACCCGCCACCAGCCACCACCAGCCGCCACCTGCCACCACCCACCACCAGCCGCCACCCGCCGCCACCCGCCACCCACCACCAGCCGCCACCCGCCGCCACCCGCCACCCACCAACAGCCGCCACCCACCACCAGCCGCCACCCGCTACCACCAGCCGCCACCTGCCACCACCCACCACCAGCCGCCAGCCGCCACCACCACCACCACCAGCCGCCATCACCGCTACCAGCTGCCACCACCACCAGCCGCCATCACCGCCACCAGCTGCCACCACCACCAGCCGCCACCTCCAGCCGCCACCACCGCCACCACCACCTGCCACCAGCCGCCACCACCGCCCGCTATCAGCCGTCACCGCCCGTTGCCACAGTCGTCACCGCAAGCCGCCACCGCCAGCCGCCACCAGCCCCCCCCCCACCGCCGATCGTCACCACCCACCACAGCCGCCGCCGCCGCCCGCCACCGCCCGCCACCGCCCGCCACCACCCACCACAGCCGCCACCACCCACCACCACCAGCCGCCGCCGCCACCCACCACCCGCCGCCACCACCACCAGCCGCCGCCGCCACCACCACCCACCACCACCGCCGCCACCACCACCACCACCAGCCGCCGCCGCCACCACCACCCACCACCACCGCCGCCACCACCACCCACCACCACCAGCCGCCGCCGCCACCACCACCCACCACCACCGCCGCCACCACCCTCCACCACCAGCCGCCGCCGCCACCACCACCCACCACCGCCGCCGCCATCACCCACCACCGCCAGCCGCCACCACTCATCACAGACGCCGCCACCCGCCACCGCCCGCCACCACCGCCAGACACAGCCGCCAGTGTCCGCCACCGCCGCCACTGTCCGCCACCGCCGCCACTGTCCGCCACCGCCGCCACTGTCCGCCACCGCCGTCACTGTCCGCCACCGCCGCCACTGTCCGCCACCGCCACCACTGTCCGCCCGCCGCCACCACTGTCCGCCCGCCGCCACCACTGTCCGCCCGCCGCCACCACTGTCCGCCCGCCGCCTCCACTGTCCGCCCGCCGCCTCCACTGTCCGCCCGCCGCCGCCACTATCCGCCACAGCCGCCACTGTCCGCCCGCCGCCACTGTCCGCCCGCCGCCACTGTCCGCCCGCCGCCACTGTCCGCCCGACGCCACTGTCCGCCCGCCGCCACTATCCGCCACCGCCGCCACTGTCCGCCCGCTGCCACTATCCGCCACCGCCACCACTGTCCGCCACCGCCACCACTGTCTGCCACCGCCACCACTGTCTGCCACCGCCACCACTGTCTGCCACCGCCACCACTGTCCGCCCGCCGCCACCACTGTCCGCCCGCCGCCACCACTGTCCGCCCGCCGCCACCACTGTCCGCCCGCCGCCACCACTGTCCGCCCGCCGCCACCACTGTCCGCCCGCCGCCACCACTGTCCGCCCGCCGCCTCCACTGTCCGCCCGCCGCCACCACTGTCCGCCCACCGCCGCCACTGTCCGCCCGCCGCCACCACTGTCCGCCCGCCGCCACCACTGTCCGCCCACCGCCGCCACTGTCCGCCCGCCGCCGCCACTGTCCGCCCGCCGCCGCCACTGTCCGCCCGCCGCCACTGTCCACCACCGCCGCCAAAGCCGCCACGGTCCGCCCGCCGCCACTATCCGCCACAGCCGCCACTGTCCGCCCGCCGCCACTGTCCGCCCGCCCGCCGCCACCATCCGCCACCGCCGCCACTGTCCGCCCGCCGCCACTATCCGCCACCGCCGCCACTGTCCGCCCGCCGCCACTGTCCGCCCGCCGCCGCCACTGTCCGCCCGCCGCCACTGTCCGCCCGCCGCCACTATCCGCCACCGCCGCCACTGTCCGCCACTCTCCGCCGTCCAGCCTCCCCTCTCTCCGTTAGTAAATAATTATAATTGTTAGTAAATAATAAAAGAAATATAAATTATTAGATTTTTTTTACCCTTAAATTGGTTTTAATATTTAAATTGAAAATAATAATATAATATAAAATATAATAAAAATAATATAATATAAAATATAATTTAATTTCAAGAAACTTAACTTTAAACAAAAAGATGTGAAAATGGTTCAGATTATTGGCTCAAACCTTTCATAAGAGATTCATATGAATGGATTATGAATGACTCATGTTAGGAGTGTAAAGTTGCCACAACATCTCAAATTAGTGTTAGATACATATGTCTTGGTTATAAGTTTTGGAAACCTATTTAAGTCCACACACAATATCGTATCTGATACGATAAAACAAACGTTTCCAATACTTTCAAATACTTTCTAGATATGTTGTGGCAACCTAAAATTGTTTGCTGGGATGTGATTTGGCCTTCAAATCTCAGAATTTCGCAAATTTTGCATTTTGAAGCAAGTTTTCTTACATTTTGTTTTGTACTAAATATCATCGAATTTAGCAATATTTTGACCTTTATCATCTCCTTTTCCTTTATGTGATTTAAACAAAATATCATCGAATTAGGCAATATTTTGCCGTTTTTCCACGTTTTTGTGAATTTTCAGTTTATTGTTATTAACTCATTAAATATAAGAGAAAAATTATGCAAACACATAATTGATCAGAAAATAACCTTAAATACTTCATTTTCAATCATCTTTTTGTTTCTCGGTAAAATACTGAGTAAGATATTGAAAAGGGGAGAAGTTCTGTCTTTATTGCATATATCGACGTTTCAGCCGGATTAGAGTGGTTTTACGTGTACATCTTCCATCGGTAATATAAACGGAAAATTAGGAACATTTTAGTTAATTCTAATGAAAACACATTAATTTTTATCATTTGTATTGGAAGCAACATCTTTATACGTCTTTTCTAGGGTCTAAAAAATACGAAACGTTGCTCTATGATTCGAAGTTAAAATCCTCAAATTTGGCATAATAATGACTTTTTTCACGTTTTTGATGTAGTTTGATATTACGTAAATATATTTATTTTTACCAATATTTCGATACTATTTCTTGTAGTATCACGATATGTGCTTTGGCCTTCAAATCTCAGATTTTCGAATAAAATTGCATTTTAAGCAAGTTTTCTTGCATTTTGTTTCGTACTAAAAATAATCGAATTCAGCAATATTTTGACGTTTATCATCCCCTTTTCCTTTATGTGATATAAACAAAATTTCATCGAATTAGGCAATATTTTGCTGTTTTTCTACGTTTTTGTCAGTTTTCACTTTATTGCTATTAATTCATTAAATATACGATAAAAATGATGCAAACACATAATTGATCAGAAAATAACCTTAAATACTTAATTTTCAATCATCTATTTGTTTTTCGTTAAAATACTGAGTAAGATATTGAAAAGGGGAGAAGTTCTGTTTTTATTGCATATATAGACGTTTCAGCCGGATTAGAGCGGTTTTACGTGTACATCTTCCATCGGTAATATAAACGGAAAATCAGGAACATTTTAGTTAATTCTAATGAAAACACATTGATTTTTATCATTTGCATTTGAAACAACATTGTCATATGTCTTTTCTTGGATCTAAATAATACGTAACCTCGCTCTATGATTTGAAGTTAAAGTCCTCAAATATGGTAATATAGTGACTTTTTTCATGTAGTGTGATTTTACGTATATATATTCGTTTTTACCAATATTTCGATACTACTTCATGTTTTCTAACAATATGTGATTTGGCCTTCAAATCTCAGAATTTCGCAAATTTTGCATTTTGAAGCAAGTCTTCTTACATTTTGTTTTGTACTAAATATCATCGAATTTAGCAATATTTTGACCTTTATCATCTCCTTTTCCTTTATGTGATTTAAACAAAATATCATCGAATTAGGCAATATTTGGCCGTTTTTCCACGTTTTTTTGAATTTTCAGTTTATTGTTATTAACTCATTAAATATAAGAGAAAAATTATGCAAACACATAATTGATCAGAAAATAACCTTAAATACTTCATTTTCAATCATCTTTTTGTTTCTCGGTAAAATACTGAGTAAGATATTAAAAAGGGGAGAAGTTCTGTCTTTATTGCATATATCGACGTTTCAGCCAGATTAGAGTGGTTTTACGTGTACATCTTCCATCGGTAATATAAACGGAAAATTAGGAACATTTTAGTTAATTCTAATGAAAACACATTGATTTTTATCATTTGTATTGGAAGCAACATCTTTATACGTCTTTTCTAGGGTCTAAAAAATACGAAACGTTGCTCTATGATTCGAAGTTAAAATCCTCAAATTTGGCATAATAATGACTTTTTTCACGTTTTTGATGTAGTTTGATATTACGTAAATATATTTATTTTTACCAATATTTCGATACTATTTCTTGTAGTATCACGATATGTGCTTTGGCCTTCAAATCTCAGATTTTCGAATAAAATTGCATTTTAAGCAAGTTTTCTTGCATTTTGTTTCGTACTAAAAATAATCGAATTCAGCAATATTTTGACGTTTATCATCCCCTTTTCCTTTATGTGATATAAACAAAATTTCATCGAATTAGGCAATATTTTGCTGTTTTTCTACGTTTTTGTGAGTTTTCACTTTATTGCTATTAATTCATTAAATATACGATAAAAATGATGCAAACACATAATTGATCAGAAAATAACCTTAAATACTTAATTTTCAATCATCTATTTGTTTTTCGTTAAAATACTGAGTAAGATATTGAAAAGGGGAGAAGTTCTGTTTTTATTGCATATATAGACGTTTCAGCCGGATTAGAGCGGTTTTACGTGTACATCTTCCATCGGTAATATAAACGGAAAATCAGGAACATTTTAGTTAATTCTAATGAAAACACATTGATTTTTATCATTTGCATTTGAAACAACATTGTCATATGTCTTTTCTTGGATCTAAATAATACGAAACCTCGCTCTATGATTTGAAGTTAAAGTCCTCAAATATGGTAATATAGTGACTTTTTTCATGTAGTGTGATTTTACGTATATATATTCGTTTTTACCAATATTTCGATACTACTTCATGTTTTCTAACAATATGTGATTTGGCCTTCAAATCTCAGAATTTCGCAAATTTTGCATTTTGAAGCAAGTCTTCTTACATTTTGTTTTGTACTAAATATCATCGAATTTAGCAATATTTTGACCTTTATCATCTCCTTTTCCTTTATGTGATTTAAACAAAATATCATCGAATTAGGCAATATTTGGCCGTTTTTCCACGTTTTTTTGAATTTTCAGTTTATTGTTATTAACTCATTAAATATAAGAGAAAAATTATGCAAACACATAATTGATCAGAAAATAACCTTAAATACTTCATTTTCAATCATCTTTTTGTTTCTCGGTAAAATACTGAGTAAGATATTGAAAAGGGGAGAAGTTCTGTCTTTATTGCATATATCGACGTTTCAGCCAGATTAGAGTGGTTTTACGTGTACATCTTCCATCGGTAATATAAACGGAAAATTAGGAACATTTTAGTTAATTCTAATGAAAACACATTGATTTTTATCATTTGTATTGGAAGCAACATCTTTATACGTCTTTTCTAGGGTCTAAAAAATACGAAACGTTGCTCTATGATTCGAAGTTAAAATCCTCAAATTTGGCATAATAATGACTTTTTTCACGTTTTTGATGTAGTTTGATATTACGTAAATATATTTATTTTTACCAATATTTCGATACTATTTCTTGTAGTATCACGATATGTGCTTTGGCCTTCAAATCTCAGATTTTCGAATAAAATTGCATTTTAAGCAAGTTTTCTTGCATTTTGTTTCGTACTAAAAATAATCGAATTCAGCAATATTTTGACGTTTATCATCCCCTTTTCCTTTATGTGATATAAACAAAATTTCATCGAATTAGGCAATATTTTGCTGTTTTTCTACGTTTTTGTGAGTTTTCACTTTATTGCTATTAATTCATTAAATATACGATAAAAATGATGCAAACACATAATTGATCAGAAAATAACCTTAAATACTTAATTTTCAATCATCTATTTGTTTTTCGTTAAAATACTGAGTAAGATATTGAAAAGGGGAGAAGTTCTGTTTTTATTGCATATATAGACGTTTCAGCCGGATTAGAGCGGTTTTACGTGTACATCTTCCATCGGTAATATAAACGGAAAATCAGGAACATTTTAGTTAATTCTAATGAAAACACATTGATTTTTATCATTTGCATTTGAAACAACATTGTCATATGTCTTTTCTTGGATCTAAATAATACGAAACCTCGCTCTATGATTTGAAGTTAAAATCCTCAAATATGGTAATATAGTGACTTTTTTCATGTAGTGTGATTTTACGTATATATATTCGTTTTTACCAATATTTCGATACTACTTCATGTTTTCTAACAATATGTGATTTGGCCTTCAAATCTCAGAATTTCGCAAATTTTGCATTTTGAAGCAAGTTTTCTTACATTTTGTTTTGTACTAAATATCATCGAATTTAGCAATATTTTGACCTTTATCATCTCCTTTTCCTTTATGTGATTTAAACAAAATATCATCGAATTAGGCAATATTTTGCCGTTTTTCCACGTTTTTGTGAATTTTCAGTTTATTGTTATTAACTCATTAAATATAAGAGAAAAATTATGCAAACACATAATTGATCAGAAAATAACCTTAAATACTTCATTTTCAATCATCTTTTTGTTTCTCGGTAAAATACTGAGTAAGATATTGAAAAGGGGAGAAGTTCTGTCTTTATTGCATATATCGACGTTTCAGCCGGATTAGAGTGGTTTTACGTGTACATCTTCCATCGGTAATATAAACGGAAAATTAGGAACATTTTAGTTAATTCTAATGAAAACACATTGATTTTTATCATTTGTATTGGAAGCAACATCTTTATACGTCTTTTCTAGGGTCAAAAAAATACGAAACTTTGCTCTATGATTCGAAGTTAAAATCCTCAAATTTGGCATAATAATGACTTTTTTCACGTTTTTGATGTAGTTTGATATTACGTAAATATATTTATTTTTACCAATATTTCGATACTATTTCTTGTAGTATCACGATATGTGCTTTGGCCTTCAAATCTCAGATTTTCGAATAAAATTGCATTTTAAGCAAGTTTTCTTGCATTTTGTTTCGTACTAAAAATAATCGAATTCAGCAATATTTTGACGTTTATCATCCCCTTTTCCTTTATGTGATATAAACAAAATTTCATCGAATTAGGCAATATTTTGCTGTTTTTCTACGTTTTTGTCAGTTTTCACTTTATTGCTATTAATTCATTAAATATACGATAAAAATGATGCAAACACATAATTGATCAGAAAATAACCTTAAATACTTAATTTTCAATCATCTATTTGTTTTTCGTTAAAATACTGAGTAAGATATTGAAAAGGGGAGAAGTTCTGTTTTTATTGCATATATAGACGTTTCAGCCGGATTAGAGCGGTTTTACGTGTACATCTTCCATCGGTAATATAAACGGAAAATCAGGAACATTTTAGTTAATTCTAATGAAAACACATTGATTTTTATCATTTGCATTTGAAACAACATTGTCATATGTCTTTTCTTGGATCTAAATAATACGAAACCTCGCTCTATGATTTGAAGTTAAAGTCCTCAAATATGGTAATATAGTGACTTTTTTCATGTAGTGTGATTTTACGTATATATATTCGTTTTTACCAATATTTCGATACTACTTCATGTTTTCTAACAATATGTGATTTGGCCTTCAAATCTCAGAATTTCGCAAATTTTGCATTTTGAAGCAAGTCTTCTTACATTTTGTTTTGTACTAAATATCATCGAATTTAGCAATATTTTGACCTTTATCATCTCCTTTTCCTTTATGTGATTTAAACAAAATATCATCGAATTAGGCAATATTTTGCCGTTTTTCCACGTTTTTGTGAATTTTCAGTTTATTGTTATTAACTCATTAAATATAAGAGAAAAATTATGCAAACACATAATTGATCAGAAAATAACCTTAAATACTTCATTTTCAATCATCTTTTTGTTTCTCGGTAAAATACTGAGTAAGATATTGAAAAGGGGAGAAGTTCTGTCTTTATTGCATATATCGACGTTTCAGCCGGATTAGAGTGGTTTTACGTGTACATCTTCCATCGGTAATATAAACGGAAAATTAGGAACATTTTAGTTAATTCTAATGAAAACACATTGATTTTTATCATTTGTATTGGAAGCAACATCTTTATACGTCTTTTCTAGGGTCTAAAAAATACGAAACGTTGCTCTATGATTCGAAGTTAAAATCCTCAAATTTGGCATAATAATGACTTTTTTCACGTTTTTGATGTAGTTTGATATTACGTAAATATATTTATTTTTACCAATATTTCGATACTATTTCTTGTAGTATCACGATATGTGCTTTGGCCTTCAAATCTCAGATTTTCGAATAAAATTGCATTTTAAGCAAGTTTTCTTGCATTTTGTTTCGTACTAAAAATAATCGAATTCAGCAATATTTTGACGTTTATCATCCCCTTTTCCTTTATGTGATATAAACAAAATTTCATCGAATTAGGCAATATTTTGCTGTTTTTCTACGTTTTTGTCAGTTTTCACTTTATTGCTATTAATTCATTAAATATACGATAAAAATGATGCAAACACATAATTGATCAGAAAATAACCTTAAATACTTAATTTTCAATCATCTATTTGTTTTTCGTTAAAATACTGAGTAAGATATTGAAAAGGGGAGAAGTTCTGTTTTTATTGCATATATAGACGTTTCAGCCGGATTAGAGCGGTTTTACGTGTACATCTTCCATCGGTAATATAAACGGAAAATCAGGAACATTTTAGTTAATTCTAATGAAAACACATTGATTTTTATCATTTGCATTTGAAACAACATTGTCATATGTCTTTTCTTGGATCTAAATAATACGAAACCTCGCTCTATGATTTGAAGTTAAAGTCCTCAAATATGGTAATATAGTGACTTTTTTCATGTAGTGTGATTTTACGTATATATATTCGTTTTTACCAATATTTCGATACTACTTCATGTTTTCTAACAATATGTGATTTGGCCTTCAAATCTCAGAATTTCGCAAATTTTGCATTTTGAAGCAAGTCTTCTTACATTTTGTTTTGTACTAAATATCATCGAATTTAGCAATATTTTGACCTTTATCATCTCCTTTTCCTTTATGTGATTTAAACAAAATATCATCGAATTAGGCAATATTTTGCCGTTTTTCCACGTTTTTGTGAATTTTCAGTTTATTGTTATTAACTCATTAAATATAAGAGAAAAATTATGCAAACACATAATTGATCAGAAAATAACCTTAAATACTTCATTTTCAATCATCTTTTTGTTTCTCGGTAAAATACTGAGTAAGATATTGAAAAGGGGAGAAGTTCTGTCTTTATTGCATATATCGACGTTTCAGCCAGATTAGAGTGGTTTTACGTGTACATCTTCCATCGGTAATATAAACGGAAAATTAGGAACATTTTAGTTAATTCTAATGAAAACACATTGATTTTTATCATTTGTATTGGAAGCAACATCTTTATACGTCTTTTCTAGGGTCTAAAAAATACGAAACGTTGCTCTATGATTCGAAGTTAAAATCCTCAAATTTGGCATAATAATGACTTTTTTCACGTTTTTGATGTAGTTTGATATTACGTAAATATATTTATTTTTACCAATATTTCGATACTATTTCTTGTAGTATCACGATATGTGCTTTGGCCTTCAAATCTCAGATTTTCGAATAAAATTGCATTTTAAGCAAGTTTTCTTGCATTTTGTTTCGTACTAAAAATAATCGAATTCAGCAATATTTTGACGTTTATCATCCCCTTTTCCTTTATGTGATATAAACAAAATTTCATCGAATTAGGCATTATTTTGCTGTTTTTCTACGTTTTTGTGAGTTTTCACTTTATTGCTATTAATTCATTAAATATACGATAAAAATGATGCAAACACATAATTGATCAGAAAATAACCTTAAATACTTAATTTTCAATCATCTATTTGTTTTTCGTTAAAATACTGAGTAAGATATTGAAAAGGGGAGAAGTTCTGTTTTTATTGCATATATAGACGTTTCAGCCGGATTAGAGCGGTTTTACGTGTACATCTTCCATCGGTAATATAAACGGAAAATCAGGAACATTTTAGTTAATTCTAATGAAAACACATTGATTTTTATCATTTGCATTTGAAACAACATTGTCATATGTCTTTTCTTGGATCTAAATAATACGAAACCTCGCTCTATGATTTGAAGTTAAAATCCTCAAATATGGTAATATAGTGACTTTTTTCATGTAGTGTGATTTTACGTATATATATTCGTTTTTACCAATATTTCGATACTACTTCATGTTTTCTAACAATATGTGATTTGGCCTTCAAATCTCAGAATTTCGCAAATTTTGCATTTTGAAGCAAGTTTTCTTACATTTTGTTTTGTACTAAATATCATCGAATTTAGCAATATTTTGACCTTTATCATCTTCTTTTCCTTTATGTGATTTAAACAAAATATCATCGAATTAGGCAATATTTTGCCGTTTTTCCACGTTTTTGTGAATTTTCAGTTTATTGTTATTAACTCATTAAATATAAGATAAAAATTATGCAAACACATAATTGATCAGAAAATAACCTTAAATACTTCATTTTCAATCATCTTTTTGTTTCTCGGTAAAATACTGAGTAAGATATTGAAAAGGGGAGAAGTTCTGTCTTTATTGCATATATCGACGTTTCAGCCGGATTAGAGTGGTTTTACGTGTACATCTTCCATCGGTAATATAAACGGAAAATTAGGAACATTTTAGTTAATTCTAATGAAACACATTGATTTTTATCATTTGTATTGGAAGCAACATCTTTATACGTCTTTTCTAGGGTCTAAAAAATACGAAACGTTGCTCTATGATTCGAAGTTAAAATCCTCAAATTTGGCATAATAATGACTTTTTTCACGTTTTTGATGTAGTTTGATATTACGTAAATATATTTATTTTTACCAATATTTCGATACTATTTCTTGTAGTATCACGATATGTGCTTTGGCCTTCAAATCTCAGATTTTCGAATAAAATTGCATTTTAAGCAAGTTTTCTTGCATTTTGTTTCGTACTAAAAATAATCGAATTCAGCAATATTTTGACGTTTATCATCCCCTTTTCCTTTATGTGATATAAACAAAATTTCATCGAATTAGGCAATATTTTGCTGTTTTTCTACGTTTTTGTCAGTTTTCACTTTATTGCTATTAATTCATTAAATATACGATAAAAATGATGCAAACACATAATTGATCAGAAAATAACCTTAAATACTTAATTTTCAATCATCTATTTGTTTTTCGTTAAAATACTGAGTAAGATATTGAAAAGGGGAGAAGTTCTGTTTTTATTGCATATATAGACGTTTCAGCCGGATTAGAGCGGTTTTACGTGTACATCTTCCATCGGTAATATAAACGGAAAATCAGGAACATTTTAGTTAATTCTAATGAAAACACATTGATTTTTATCATTTGCATTTGAAACAACATTGTCATATGTCTTTTCTTGGATCTAAATAATACGAAACCTCGCTCTATGATTTGAAGTTAAAGTCCTCAAATATGGTAATATAGTGACTTTTTTCATGTAGTGTGATTTTACGTATATATATTCGTTTTTACCAATATTTCGATACTACTTCATGTTTTCTAACAATATGTGATTTGGCCTTCAAATCTCAGAATTTCGCAAATTTTGCATTTTGAAGCAAGTCTTCTTACATTTTGTTTTGTACTAAATATCATCGAATTTAGCAATATTTTGACCTTTATCATCTCCTTTTCCTTTATGTGATTTAAACAAAATATCATCGAATTAGGCAATATTTTGCCGTTTTTCCACGTTTTTGTGAATTTTCAGTTTATTGTTATTAACTCATTAAATATAAGAGAAAAATTATGCAAACACATAATTGATCAGAAAATAACCTTAAATACTTCATTTTCAATCATCTTTTTGTTTCTCGGTAAAATACTGAGTAAGATATTGAAAAGGGGAGAAGTTCTGTCTTTATTGCATATATCGACGTTTCAGCCAGATTAGAGTGGTTTTACGTGTACATCTTCCATCGGTAATATAAACGAAAAATTAGGAACATTTTAGTTAATTCTAATGAAAACACATTGATTTTTATCATTTGTATTGGAAGCAACATCTTTATACGTCTTTTCTAGGGTCTAAAAAATACGAAACGTTGCTCTATGATTCGAAGTTAAAATCCTCAAATTTGGCATAATAATGACTTTTTTCACGTTTTTGATGTAGTTTGATATTACGTAAATATATTTATTTTTACCAATATTTCGATACTATTTCTTGTAGTATCACGATATGTGCTTTGGCCTTCAAATCTCAGATTTTCGAATAAAATTGCATTTTAAGCAAGTTTTCTTGCATTTTGTTTCGTACTAAAAATAATCGAATTCAGCAATATTTTGACGTTTATCATCCCCTTTTCCTTTATGTGATATAAACAAAATTTCATCGAATTAGGCAATATTTTGCTGTTTTTCTACGTTTTTGTGAGTTTTCACTTTATTGCTATTAATTCATTAAATATACGATAAAAATGATGCAAACACATAATTGATCAGAAAATAACCTTAAATACTTAATTTTCAATCATCTATTTGTTTTTCGTTAAAATACTGAGTAAGATATTGAAAAGGGGAGAAGTTCTGTTTTTATTGCATATATAGACGTTTCAGCCGGATTAGAGCGGTTTTACGTGAACATCTTCCATCGGTAATATAAACGGAAAATCAGGAACATTTTAGTTAATTCTAATGAAAACACATTGATTTTTATCATTTGCATTTGAAACAACATTGTCATATGTCTTTTCTTGGATCTAAATAATACGAAACCTCGCTCTATGATTTGAAGTTAAAATCCTCAAATATGGTAATATAGTGACTTTTTTCATGTAGTGTGATTTTACGTATATATATTCGTTTTTACCAATATTTCGATACTACTTCATGTTTTCTAACAATATGTGATTTGGCCTTCAAATCTCAGAATTTCGCAAATTTTGCATTTTGAAGCAAGTTTTCTTACATTTTGTTTTGTACTAAATATCATCGAATTTAGCAATATTTTGACCTTTATCATCTCCTTTTCCTTTATGTGATTTAAACAAAATATCATCGAATTAGGCAATATTTTGCCGTTTTTCCACGTTTTTGTGAATTTTCAGTTTATTGTTATTAACTCATTAAATATAAGAGAAAAATTATGCAAACACATAATTGATCAGAAAATAACCTTAAATACTTCATTTTCAATCATCTTTTTGTTTCTCGGTAAAATACTGAGTAAGATATTGAAAAGGGGAGAAGTTCTGTCTTTATTGCATATATCGACGTTTCAGCCGGATTAGAGTGGTTTTACGTGTACATCTTCCATCGGTAATATAAACGGAAAATTAGGAACATTTTAGTTAATTCTAATGAAAACACATTGATTTTTATCATTTGTATTGGAAGCAACATCTTTATACGTCTTTTCTAGGGTCTAAAAAAAACGAAACGTTGCTCTATGATTCGAAGTTAAAATCCTCAAATTTGGCATAATAATGACTTTTTTCACGTTTTTGATGTAGTTTGATATTACAATAATATATTTATTTTTACCAATATTTCGATACTATTTCTTGCAGTATCACGATATGTGCTTTGGCCTTCAAATCTCAGATTTTCGAATAAAATTGCATTTTAAGCAAGTTTTCTTGCATTTTGTTTCGTACTAAAAATAATCGAATTCAGCAATATTTTGACGTTTATCATCCCTTTTTCCTTTATGTGATATAAACAAAATTTCATCGAATTAGGCAATATTTTGCTGTTTTTCTACGTTTTTGTCAGTTTTCACTTTATTGCTATTAATTCATTAAATATACGATAAAAATGATGCAAACACATAATTGATCAGAAAATAACCTTAAATACTTAATTTTCAATCATCTATTTGTTTTTCGTTAAAATACTGAGTAAGATATTGAAAAGGGGAGAAGTTCTGTTTTTATTGCATATATAGACGTTTCAGCCGGATTAGAGCGGTTTTACGTGTACATCTTCCATCGGTAATATAAACGGAAAATCAGGAACATTTTAGTTAATTCTAATGAAAACACATTGATTTTTATCATTTGCATTTGAAACAACATTGTCATATGTCTTTTCTTGGATCTAAATAATACGAAACCTCGCTCTATGATTTGAAGTTAAAGTCCTCAAATATGGTAATATAGTGACTTTTTTCATGTAGTGTGATTTTACGTATATATATTCGTTTTTACCAATATTTCGATACTACTTCATGTTTTCTAACAATATGTGATTTGGCCTTCAAATCTCAGAATTTCGCAAATTTTGCATTTTGAAGCAAGTCTTCTTACATTTTGTTTTGTACTAAATATCATCGAATTTAGCAATATTTTGACCTTTATCATCTCCTTTTCCTTTATGTGATTTAAACAAAATATCATCGAATTAGGCAATATTTTGCCGTTTTTCCACGTTTTTGTGAATTTTCAGTTTATTGTTATTAACTCATTAAATATAAGATAAAAATTATGCAAACACATAATTGATCAGAAAATAACCTTAAATACTTCATTTTCAATCATCTTTTTGTTTCTCGGTAAAATACTGAGTAAGATATTGAAAAGGGGAGAAGTTCTGTCTTTATTGCATATATCGACGTTTCAGCCGGATTAGAGTGGTTTTACGTGTACATCTTCCATCGGTAATATAAACGGAAAATTAGGAACATTTTAGTTAATTCTAATGAAAACACATTGATTTTTATCATTTGTATTGGAAGCAACATCTTTATACGTCTTTTCTAGGGTCTAAAAAATACGAAACGTTGCTCTATGATTCGAAGTTAAAATCCTCAAATTTGGCATAATAATGACTTTTTTCACGTTTTTGATGTAGTTTGATATTACGTAAATATATTTATTTTTACCAATATTTCGATACTATTTCTTGTAGTATCACGATATGTGCTTTGGCCTTCAAATCTCAGATTTTCGAATAAAATTGCATTTTAAGCAAGTTTTCTTGCATTTTGTTTCGTACTAAAAATAATCGAATTCAGCAATATTTTGACGTTTATCATCCCCTTTTCCTTTATGTGATATAAACAAAATTTCATCGAATTAGGCAATATTTTGCTGTTTTTCTACGTTTTTGTCAGTTTTCACTTTATTGCTATTAATTCATTAAATATACGATAAAAATGATGCAAACACATAATTGATCAGAAAATAACCTTAAATACTTAATTTTCAATCATCTATTTGTTTTTCGTTAAAATACTGAGTAAGATATTGAAAAGGGGAGAAGTTCTGTTTTTATTGCATATATAGACGTTTCAGCCGGATTAGAGCGGTTTTACGTGTACATCTTCCATCGGTAATATAAACGGAAAATCAGGAACATTTTAGTTAATTCTAATGAAAACACATTGATTTTTATCATTTGCATTTGCAACAACATTGTCATATGTCTTTTCTTGGATCTAAATAATACGAAACCTCGCTCTATGATTTGAAGTTAAAGTCCTCAAATATGGTAATATAGTGACTTTTTTCATGTAGTGTGATTTTACGTATATATATTCGTTTTTACCAATATTTCGATACTACTTCATGTTTTCTAACAATATGTGATTTGGCCTTCAAATCTCAGAATTTCGCAAATTTTGCATTTTGAAGCAAGTCTTCTTACATTTTGTTTTGTACTAAATATCATCGAATTTAGCAATATTTTGACCTTTATCATCTCCTTTTCCTTTATGTGATTTAAACAAAATATCATCGAATTAGGCAATATTTTGCCGTTTTTCCACGTTTTTGTGAATTTTCAGTTTATTGTTATTAACTCATTAAATATAAGAGAAAAATTATGCAAACACATAATTGATCAGAAAATAACCTTAAATACTTCATTTTCAATCATCTTTTTGTTTCTCGGTAAAATACTGAGTAAGATATTGAAAAGGGGAGAAGTTCTGTCTTTATTGCATATATCGACGTTTCAGCCAGATTAGAGTGGTTTTACGTGTACATCTTCCATCGGTAATATAAACGAAAAATTAGGAACATTTTAGTTAATTCTAATGAAAACACATTGATTTTTATCATTTGTATTGGAAGCAACATCTTTATACGTCTTTTCTAGGGTCTAAAAAATACGAAACGTTGCTCTATGATTCGAAGTTAAAATCCTCAAATTTGGCATAATAATGACTTTTTTCACGTTTTTGATGTAGTTTGATATTACGTAAATATATTTATTTTTACCAATATTTCGATACTATTTCTTGTAGTATCACGATATGTGCTTTGGCCTTCAAATCTCAGATTTTCGAATAAAATTGCATTTTAAGCAAGTTTTCTTGCATTTTGTTTCGTACTAAAAATAATCGAATTCAGCAATATTTTGACGTTTATCATCCCCTTTTCCTTTATGTGATATAAACAAAATTTCATCGAATTAGGCAATATTTTGCTGTTTTTCTACGTTTTTGTGAGTTTTCACTTTATTGCTATTAATTCATTAAATATACGATAAAAATGATGCAAACACATAATTGATCAGAAAATAACCTTAAATACTTAATTTTCAATCATCTATTTGTTTTTCGTTAAAATACTGAGTAAGATATTGAAAAGGGGAGAAGTTCTGTTTTTATTGCATATATAGACGTTTCAGCCGGATTAGAGCGGTTTTACGTGTACATCTTCCATCGGTAATATAAACGGAAAATCAGGAACATTTTAGTTAATTCTAATGAAAACACATTGATTTTTATCATTTGCATTTGAAACAACATTGTCATATGTCTTTTCTTGGATCTAAATAATACGAAACCTCGCTCTATGATTTGAAGTTAAAATCCTCAAATATGGTAATATAGTGACTTTTTTCATGTAGTGTGATTTTACGTATATATATTCGTTTTTACCAATATTTCGATACTACTTCATGTTTTCTAACAATATGTGATTTGGCCTTCAAATCTCAGAATTTCGCAAATTTTGCATTTTGAAGCAAGTTTTCTTACATTTTGTTTTGTACTAAATATCATCGAATTTAGCAATATTTTGACCTTTATCATCTCCTTTTCCTTTATGTGATTTAAACAAAATATCATCGAATTAGGCAATATTTTGCCGTTTTTCCACGTTTTTGTGAATTTTCAGTTTATTGTTATTAACTCATTAAATATAAGAGAAAAATTATGCAAACACATAATTGATCAGAAAATAACCTTAAATACTTCATTTTCAATCATCTTTTTGTTTCTCGGTAAAATACTGAGTAAGATATTGAAAAGGGGAGAAGTTCTGTCTTTATTGCATATATCGACGTTTCAGCCGGATTAGAGTGGTTTTACGTGTACATCTTCCATCGGTAATATAAACGGAAAATTAGGAACATTTTAGTTAATTCTAATGAAAACACATTGATTTTTATCATTTGTATTGGAAGCAACATCTTTATACGTCTTTTCTAGGGTCTAAAAAATACGAAACGTTGCTCTATGATTCGAAGTTAAAATCCTCAAATTTGGCATAATAATGACTTTTTTCACGTTTTTGATGTAGTTTGATATTACGTAAATATATTTATTTTTACCAATATTTCGATACTATTTCTTGTAGTATCACGATATGTGCTTTGGCCTTCAAATCTCAGATTTTCGAATAAAATTGCATTTTAAGCAAGTTTTCTTGCATTTTGTTTCGTACTAAAAATAATCGAATTCAGCAATATTTTGACGTTTATCATCCCCTTTTCCTTTATGTGATATAAACAAAATTTCATCGAATTAGGCAATATTTTGCTGTTTTTCTACGTTTTTGTCAGTTTTCACTTTATTGCTATTAATTCATTAAATATACGATAAAAATGATGCAAACACATAATTGATCAGAAAATAACCTTAAATACTTAATTTTCAATCATCTATTTGTTTTTCGTTAAAATACTGAGTAAGATATTGAAAAGGGGAGAAGTTCTGTTTTTATTGCATATATAGACGTTTCAGCCGGATTAGAGCGGTTTTACGTGTACATCTTCCATCGGTAATATAAACGGAAAATCAGGAACATTTTAGTTAATTCTAATGAAAACACATTGATTTTTATCATTTGCATTTGAAACAACATTGTCATATGTCTTTTCTTGGATCTAAATAATACGAAACCTCGCTCTATGATTTGAAGTTAAAGTCCTCAAATATGGTAATATAGTGACTTTTTTCATGTAGTGTGATTTTACGTATATATATTCGTTTTTACCAATATTTCGATACTACTTCATGTTTTCTAACAATATGTGATTTGGCCTTCAAATCTCAGAATTTCGCAAATTTTGCATTTTGAAGCAAGTCTTCTTACATTTTGTTTTGTACTAAATATCATCGAATTTAGCAATATTTTGACCTTTATCATCTCCTTTTCCTTTATGTGATTTAAACAAAATATCATCGAATTAGGCAATATTTTGCCGTTTTTCCACGTTTTTGTGAATTTTCAGTTTATTGTTATTAACTCATTAAATATAAGAGAAAAATTATGCAAACACATAATTGATCAGAAAATAACCTTAAATACTTCATTTTCAATCATCTTTTTGTTTCTCGGTAAAATACTGAGTAAGATATTGAAAAGGGGAGAAGTTCTGTCTTTATTGCATATATCGACGTTTCAGCCAGATTAGAGTGGTTTTACGTGTACATCTTCCATCGGTAATATAAACGAAAAATTAGGAACATTTTAGTTAATTCTAATGAAAACACATTGATTTTTATCATTTGTATTGGAAGCAACATCTTTATACGTCTTTTCTAGGGTCTAAAAAATACGAAACGTTGCTCTATGATTCGAAGTTAAAATCCTCAAATTTGGCATAATAATGACTTTTTTCACGTTTTTGATGTAGTTTGATATTACGTAAATATATTTATTTTTACCAATATTTCGATACTATTTCTTGTAGTATCACGATATGTGCTTTGGCCTTCAAATCTCAGATTTTCGAATAAAATTGCATTTTAAGCAAGTTTTCTTGCATTTTGTTTCGTACTAAAAATAATCGAATTCAGCAATATTTTGACGTTTATCATCCCCTTTTCCTTTATGTGATATAAACAAAATTTCATCGAATTAGGCAATATTTTGCTGTTTTTCTACGTTTTTGTGAGTTTTCACTTTATTGCTATTAATTCATTAAATATACGATAAAAATGATGCAAACACATAATTGATCAGAAAATAACCTTAAATACTTAATTTTCAATCATCTATTTGTTTTTCGTTAAAATACTGAGTAAGATATTGAAAAGGGGAGAAGTTCTGTTTTTATTGCATATATAGACGTTTCAGCTGGATTAGAGCGGTTTTACGTGTACATCTTCCATCGGTAATATAAACGGAAAATCAGGAACATTTTAGTTAATTCTAATGAAAACACATTGATTTTTATCATTTGCATTTGAAACAACATTGTCATATGTCTTTTCTTGGATCTAAATAATACGAAACCTCGCTCTATGATTTGAAGTTAAAATCCTCAAATATGGTAATATAGTGACTTTTTTCATGTAGTGTGATTTTACGTATATATATTCGTTTTTACCAATATTTCGATACTACTTCATGTTTTCTAACAATATGTGATTTGGCCTTCAAATCTCAGAATTTCGCAAATTTTGCATTTTGAAGCAAGTTTTCTTACATTTTGTTTTGTACTAAATATCATCGAATTTAGCAATATTTTGACCTTTATCATCTCCTTTTCCTTTATGTGATTTAAACAAAATATCATCGAATTAGGCAATATTTTGCCGTTTTTCCACGTTTTTGTGAATTTTCAGTTTATTGTTATTAACTCATTAAATATAAGAGAAAAATTATGCAAACACATAATTGATCAGAAAATAACCTTAAATACTTCATTTTCAATCATCTTTTTGTTTCTCGGTAAAATACTGAGTAAGATATTGAAAAGGGGAGAAGTTCTGTCTTTATTGCATATATCGACGTTTCAGCCGGATTAGAGTGGTTTTACGTGTACATCTTCCATCGGTAATATAAACGGAAAATTAGGAACATTTTAGTTAATTCTAATGAAAACACATTGATTTTTATCATTTGTATTGGAAGCAACATCTTTATACGTCTTTTCTAGGGTCTAAAAAATACGAAACGTTGCTCTATGATTCGAAGTTAAAATCCTCAAATTTGGCATAATAATGACTTTTTTCACGTTTTTGATGTAGTTTGATATTACGTAAATATATTTATTTTTACCAATATTTCGATACTATTTCTTGTAGTATCACGATATGTGCTTTGGCCTTCAAATCTCAGATTTTCGAATAAAATTGCATTTTAAGCAAGTTTTCTTGCATTTTGTTTCGTACTAAAAATAATCGAATTCAGCAATATTTTGACGTTTATCATCCCCTTTTCCTTTATGTGATATAAACAAAATTTCATCGAATTAGGCAATATTTTGCTGTTTTTCTACGTTTTTGTCAGTTTTCACTTTATTGCTATTAATTCATTAAATATACGATAAAAATGATGCAAACACATAATTGATCAGAAAATAACCTTAAATACTTAATTTTCAATCATCTATTTGTTTTTCGTTAAAATACTGAGTAAGATATTGAAAAGGGGAGAAGTTCTGTTTTTATTGCATATATAGACGTTTCAGCCGGATTAGAGCGGTTTTACGTGTACATCTTCCATCGGTAATATAAACGGAAAATCAGGAACATTTTAGTTAATTCTAATGAAAACACATTGATTTTTATCATTTGCATTTGAAACAACATTGTCATATGTCTTTTCTTGGATCTAAATAATACGAAACCTCGCTCTATGATTTGAAGTTAAAGTCCTCAAATATGGTAATATAGTGACTTTTTTCATGTAGTGTGATTTTACGTATATATATTCGTTTTTACCAATATTTCGATACTACTTCATGTTTTCTAACAATATGTGATTTGGCCTTCAAATCTCAGAATTTCGCAAATTTTGCATTTTGAAGCAAGTCTTCTTACATTTTGTTTTGTACTAAATATCATCGAATTTAGCAATATTTTGACCTTTATCATCTCCTTTTCCTTTATGTGATTTAAACAAAATATCATCGAATTAGGCAATATTTTGCCGTTTTTCCACGTTTTTGTGAATTTTCAGTTTATTGTTATTAACTCATTAAATATAAGAGAAAAATTATGCAAACACATAATTGATCAGAAAATAACCTTAAATACTTCATTTTCAATCATCTTTTTGTTTCTCGGTAAAATACTGAGTAAGATATTGAAAAGGGGAGAAGTTCTGTCTTTATTGCATATATCGACGTTTCAGCCAGATTAGAGTGGTTTTACGTGTACATCTTCCATCGGTAATATAAACGGAAAATTAGGAACATTTTAGTTAATTCTAATGAAAACACATTGATTTTTATCATTTGTATTGGAAGCAACATCTTTATACGTCTTTTCTAGGGTCTAAAAAATACGAAACGTTGCTCTATGATTCGAAGTTAAAATCCTCAAATTTGGCATAATAATGACTTTTTTCACGTTTTTGATGTAGTTTGATATTACGTAAATATATTTATTTTTACCAATATTTCGATACTATTTCTTGTAGTATCACGATATGTGCTTTGGCCTTCAAATCTCAGATTTTCGAATAAAATTGCATTTTAAGCAAGTTTTCTTGCATTTTGTTTCGTACTAAAAATAATCGAATTCAGCAATATTTTGACGTTTATCATCCCCTTTTCCTTTATGTGATATAAACAAAATTTCATCGAATTAGGCAATATTTTGCTGTTTTTCTACGTTTTTGTGAGTTTTCACTTTATTGCTATTAATTCATTAAATATACGATAAAAATGATGCAAACACATAATTGATCAGAAAATAACCTTAAATACTTAATTTTCAATCATCTATTTGTTTTTCGTTAAAATACTGAGTAAGATATTGAAAAGGGGAGAAGTTCTGTTTTTATTGCATATATAGACGTTTCAGCCGGATTAGAGCGGTTTTACGTGTACATCTTCCATCGGTAATATAAACGGAAAATCAGGAACATTTTAGTTAATTCTAATGAAAACACATTGATTTTTATCATTTGCATTTGAAACAACATTGTCATATGTCTTTTCTTGGATCTAAATAATACGAAACCTCGCTCTATGATTTGAAGTTAAAATCCTCAAATATGGTAATATAGTGACTTTTTTCATGTAGTGTGATTTTACGTATATATATTCGTTTTTACCAATATTTCGATACTACTTCATGTTTTCTAACAATATGTGATTTGGCCTTCAAATCTCAGAATTTCGCAAATTTTGCATTTTGAAGCAAGTTTTCTTACATTTTGTTTTGTACTAAATATCATCGAATTTAGCAATATTTTGACCTTTATCATCTCCTTTTCCTTTATGTGATTTAAACAAAATATCATCGAATTAGGCAATATTTTGCCGTTTTTCCACGTTTTTGTGAATTTTCAGTTTATTGTTATTAACTCATTAAATATAAGAGAAAAATTATGCAAACACATAATTGATCAGAAAATAACCTTAAATACTTCATTTTCAATCATCTTTTTGTTTCTCGGTAAAATACTGAGTAAGATATTGAAAAGGGGAGAAGTTCTGTCTTTATTGCATATATCGACGTTTCAGCCGGATTAGAGTGGTTTTACGTGTACATCTTCCATCGGTAATATAAACGGAAAATTAGGAACATTTTAGTTAATTCTAATGAAAACACATTGATTTTTATCATTTGTATTGGAAGCAACATCTTTATACGTCTTTTCTAGGGTCTAAAAAATACGAAACGTTGCTCTATGATTCGAAGTTAAAATCCTCAAATTTGGCATAATAATGACTTTTTTCACGTTTTTGATGTAGTTTGATATTACGTAAATATATTTATTTTTACCAATATTTCGATACTATTTCTTGTAGTATCACGATATGTGCTTTGGCCTTCAAATCTCAGATTTTCGAATAAAATTGCATTTTAAGCAAGTTTTCTTGCATTTTGTTTCGTACTAAAAATAATCGAATTCAGCAATATTTTGACGTTTATCGTCCCCTTTTCCTTTATGTGATATAAACAAAATTTCATCGAATTAGGCAATATTTTGCTGTTTTTCTACGTTTTTGTCAGTTTTCACTTTATTGCTATTAATTCATTAAATATACGATAAAAATGATGCAAACACATAATTGATCAGAAAATAACCTTAAATACTTAATTTTCAATCATCTATTTGTTTTTCGTTAAAATACTGAGTAAGATATTGAAAAGGGGAGAAGTTCTGTTTTTATTGCATATATAGACGTTTCAGCCGGATTAGAGCGGTTTTACGTGTACATCTTCCATCGGTAATATAAACGGAAAATCAGGAACATTTTAGTTAATTCTAATGAAAACACATTGATTTTTATCATTTGCATTTGAAACAACATTGTCATATGTCTTTTCTTGGATCTAAATAATACGAAACCTCGCTCTATGATTTGAAGTTAAAGTCCTCAAATATGGTAATATAGTGACTTTTTTCATGTAGTGTGATTGTACGTATATATATTCGTTTTTACCAATATTTCGATACTACTTCATGTTTTCTAACAATATGTGATTTGGCCTTCAAATCTCAGAATTTCGCAAATTTTGCATTTTGAAGCAAGTCTTCTTACATTTTGTTTTGTACTAAATATCATCGAATTTAGCAATATTTTGACCTTTATCATCTCCTTTTCCTTTATGTGATTTAAACAAAATATCATCGAATTAGGCAATATTTTGCCGTTTTTCCACGTTTTTGTGAATTTTCAGTTTATTGTTATTAACTCATTAAATATAAGATAAAAATTATGCAAACACATAATTGATCAGAAAATAACCTTAAATACTTCATTTTCAATCATCTTTTTGTTTCTCGGTAAAATACTGAGTAAGATATTGAAAAGGGGAGAAGTTCTGTCTTTATTGCATATATCGACGTTTCAGCCGGATTAGAGTGGTTTTACGTGTACATCTTCCATCGGTAATATAAACGGAAAATTAGGAACATTTTAGTTAATTCTAATGAAAACACATTGATTTTTATCATTTGTATTGGAAGCAACATCTTTATACGTCTTTTCTATGGTCTAAAAAATACGAAACGTTGCTCTATGATTCGAAGTTAAAATCCTCAAATTTGGCATAATAATGACTTTTTTCACGTTTTTGATGTAGTTTGATATTACGTAAATATATTTATTTTTACCAATATTTCGATACTATTTCTTGTAGTATCACGATATGTGCTTTGGCCTTCAAATCTCAGATTTTCGAATAAAATTGCATTTTAAGCAAGTTTTCTTGCATTTTGTTTCGTACTAAAAATAATCGAATTCAGCAATATTTTGACGTTTATCATCCCCTTTTCCTTTATGTGATATAAACAAAATTTCATCGAATTAGGCAATATTTTGCTGTTTTTCTACGTTTTTGTCAGTTTTCACTTTATTGCTATTAATTCATTAAATATACGATAAAAATGATGCAAACACATAATTGATCAGAAAATAACCTTAAATATTTAATTTTCAATCATCTATTTGTTTTTCGTTAAAATACTGAGTAAGATATTGAAAAGGGGAGAAGTTCTGTTTTTATTGCATATATAGACGTTTCAGCCGGATTAGAGCGGTTTTACGTGTACATCTTCCATCGGTAATATAAACGGAAAATCAGGAACATTTTAGTTAATTCTAATGAAAACACATTGATTTTTATCATTTGCATTTGAAACAACATTGTCATATGTCTTTTCTTGGATCTAAATAATACGAAACCTCGCTCTATGATTTGAAGTTAAAGTCCTCAAATATGGTAATATAGTGACTTTTTTCATGTAGTGTGATTTTACGTATATATATTCGTTTTTACCAATATTTCGATACTACTTCATGTTTTCTAACAATATGTGATTTGGCCTTCAAATCTCAGAATTTCGCAAATTTTGCATTTTGAAGCAAGTCTTCTTACATTTTGTTTTGTACTAAATATCATCGAATTTAGCAATATTTTGACCTTTATCATCTCCTTTTCCTTTATGTGATTTAAACAAAATATCATCGAATTAGGCAATATTTTGCCGTTTTTCCACGTTTTTGTGAATTTTCAGTTTATTGTTATTAACTCATTAAATATAAGAGAAAAATTATGCAAACACATAATTGATCAGAAAATAACCTTAAATACTTCATTTTCAATCATCTTTTTGTTTCTCGGTAAAATACTGAGTAAGATATTGAAAAGGGGAGAAGTTCTGTCTTTATTGCATATATCGACGTTTCAGCCAGATTAGAGTGGTTTTACGTGTACATCTTCCATCGGTAATATAAACGGAAAATTAGGAACATTTTAGTTAATTCTAATGAAAACACATTGATTTTTATCATTTGTATTGGAAGCAACATCTTTATAGGTCTTTTCTAGGGTCTAAAAAATACGAACGTTGCTCTATGATTCGAAGTTAAAATCCTCAAATTTGGCATAATAATGACTTTTTTCACGTTTTTGATGTAGTTTGATATTACGTAAATATATTTATTTTTACCAATATTTCGATACTATTTCTTGTAGTATCACGATATGTGCTTTGGCCTTCAAATCTCAGATTTTCGAATAAAATTGCATTTTAAGCAAGTTTTCTTGCATTTTGTTTCGTACTAAAAATAATCGAATTCAGCAATATTTTGACGTTTATCATCCCCTTTTCCTTTATGTGATATAAACAAAATTTCATCGAATTAGGCAATATTTTGCTGTTTTTCTACGTTTTTGTGAGTTTTCACTTTATTGCTATTAATTCATTAAATATACGATAAAAATGATGCAAACACATAATTGATCAGAAAATAACCTTAAATACTTAATTTTCAATCATCTATTTGTTTTTCGTTAAAATACTGAGTAAGATATTGAAAAGGGGAGAAGTTCTGTTTTTATTGCATATATAGACGTTTCAGCCGGATTAGAGCGGTTTTACGTGTACATCTTCCATCGGTAATATAATCGGAAAATCAGGAACATTTTAGTTAATTCTAATGAAAACACATTGATTTTTATCATTTGCATTTGAAACAACATTGTCATATGTCTTTTCTTGGATCTAAATAATACGAAACCTCGCTCTATGATTTGAAGTTAAAATCCTCAAATATGGTAATATAGTGACTTTTTTCATGTAGTGTGATTTTACGTATATATATTCGTTTTTACCAATATTTCGATACTACTTCATGTTTTCTAACAATATGTGATTTGGCCTTCAAATCTCAGAATTTCGCAAATTTTGCATTTTGAAGCAAGTTTTCTTACATTTTGTTTTGTACTAAATATCATCGAATTTAGCAATATTTTGACCTTTATCATCTCCTTTTCCTTTATGTGATTTAAACAAAATATCATCGAATTAGGCAATATTTTGCCGTTTTTCCACGTTTTTGTGAATTTTCAGTTTATTGTTATTAACTCATTAAATATAAGATAAAAATTATGCAAACACATAATTGATCAGAAAATAACCTTAAATACTTCATTTTCAATCATCTTTTTGTTTCTCGGTAAAATACTGAGTAAGATATTGAAAAGGGGAGAAGTTCTGTCTTTATTGCATATATCGACGTTTCAGCCGGATTAGAGTGGTTTTACGTGTACATCTTCCATCGGTAATATAAACGGAAAATTAGGAACATTTTAGTTAATTCTAATGAAAACACATTGATTTTTATCATTTGTATTGGAAGCAACATCTTTATACGTCTTTTCTAGGGTCTAAAAAATACGAAACGTTGCTCTATGATTCGAAGTTAAAATCCTCAAATTTGGCATAATAATGACTTTTTTCACGTTTTTGATGTAGTTTGATATTACGTAAATATATTTATTTTTACCAATATTTCGATACTATTTCTTGTAGTATCACGATATGTGCTTTGGCCTTCAAATCTCAGATTTTCGAATAAAATTGCATTTTAAGCAAGTTTTCTTGCATTTTGTTTCGTACTAAAAATAATCGAATTCAGCAATATTTTGACGTTTATCATCCCCTTTTCCTTTATGTGATATAAACAAAATTTCATCGAATTAGGCAATATTTTGCTGTTTTTCTACGTTTTTGTCAGTTTTCACTTTATTGCTATTAATTCATTAAATATACGATAAAAATGATGCAAACACATAATTGATCAGAAAATAACCTTAAATACTTAATTTTCAATCATCTATTTGTTTTTCATTAAAATACTGAGTAAGATATTGAAAAGGGGAGAAGTTCTGTTTTATTGCATATATAGACGTTTCAGCCGGATTAGAGCGGTTTTACGTGTACATCTTCCATCGGTAATATAAACGGAAAATCAGGAACATTTTAGTTAATTCTAATGAAAACACATTGATTTTTATCATTTGCATTTGAAACAACATTGTCATATGTCTTTTCTTGGATCTAAATAATACGAAACCTCGCTCTATGATTTGAAGTTAAAGTCCTCAAATATGGTAATATAGTGACTTTTTTCATGTAGTGTGATTTTACGTATATATATTCGTTTTTACCAATATTTCGATACTACTTCATGTTTTCTAACAATATGTGATTTGGCCTTCAAATCTCAGAATTTCGCAAATTTTGCATTTTGAAGCAAGTCTTCTTACATTTTGTTTTGTACTAAATATCATCGAATTTAGCAATATTTTGACCTTTATCATCTCCTTTTCCTTTATGTGATTTAAACAAAATATCATCGAATTAGGCAATATTTTGCCGTTTTTCCACGTTTTTGTGAATTTTCAGTTTATTGTTATTAACTCATTAAATATAAGAGAAAAATTATGCAAACACATAATTGATCAGAAAATAACCTTAAATACTTCATTTTCAATCATCTTTTTGTTTCTCGGTAAAATACTGAGTAAGATATTGAAAAGGGGAAAAGTTCTGTCTTTATTGCATATATCGACGTTTCAGCCGGATTAGAGTGGTTTTACGTGTACATCTTCCATCGGTAATATAAACGGAAAATTAGGAACATTTTAGTTAATTCTAATGAAAACACATTGATTTTTATCATTTGTATTGGAAGCAACATCTTTATACGTCTTTTCTAGGGTCTAAAAAATACGAAACGTTGCTCTATGATTCGAAGTTAAAATCCTCAAATTTGGCATAATAATGACTTTTTTCACGTTTTTGATGTAGTTTGATATTACGTAAATATATTTATTTTTACCAATATTTCGATACTATTTCTTGTAGTATCACGATATGTGCTTTGGCCTTCAAATCTCAGATTTTCGAATAAAATTGCATTTTAAGCAAGTTTTCTTGCATTTTGTTTCGTACTAAAAATAATCGAATTCAGCAATATTTTGACGTTTATCATCCCCTTTTCCTTTAAGTGATATAAACAAAATATCATCGAATTAGGCAATATTTTGCCGGTTTTTTACGTTTTTTGAATTTTCAGTTTATTGTTATTAACTCATTAAATATACGAGAAAAATTATGCAAACACATAATTGATCAGAGAATAACCTTAAATACTTCATTTTCAATCATCTATTTGTTTCTCGTTAAAATACTGAGTAAGATATTGGAAAGGGGAGAAGTTCTGTTTTTATTGCATATATCGACGTTTCAGCCGGATTAGAGCGGTTTTACGTGTACATCTTCCATCGGTAATATAAATGGAAAATCAGGAACATTTTAGTCAATTCTAATGAAAACACATTGATTTTTATCATTTGCATTTGAAACAACATTGTCATATGTCTTTTCTTGGAACTAAATAATACGAAACCTCGCTCTATGATTTGAAGTTAAAATCCTCAAATATGGTAATATAGTGACTTTTTTCACGTTATTCATGTAGTGTGATTTTACGTATATATATTCGTTTTTACCAATATTTCGATACTACTTCATGTTTTCTAACAATATGTGATTTGGCCTTCAAATCTCAGATTTTCGAATAAAATTGCATTTTAAGCAAGTTTTCTTGCATTTTGTTTTGTACCAAAAATCATCGAATTTAGCAATATTTTGACCTTTATCATCCCCTTTTCCTTTATGTGATTTTAACAAAATATCATCGAATTAGGCAATATTTTGCCGTTTTTCCACGTTTTTGTGAATTTTCAGTTTATTGTTATTAACTCATTAAATATACGAGAAAAATTATGCAAACACATAATTGATCAGAAAATAACCTTAAATACTTCATTTTCAATCATCTATTTGTTTCTTGTTAAAATACTGAGTAAGATATTGAAAAGGGGAGAAGTTCTGTTTTTATTGCATATATCGACGTTTCAGCCGGATTAGAGCAGTTTTACGTGTACATCTTCCATCGGTAATATAAACGGAAAATCAGGAACATTTTAGTTAATTCAAATGAAAACACATTGACTTTTATCATTTGTAATGGAAGCAACATCTTTATACGTCTTTTCTAGGGTCTAAAAAATACGAAACGTCGCTCTATGATTCGAAGTTAAAATCCTCAAATTTGGTATAATAATGAATTTTCACGTTTTTGATGTAGTTTGATATTATGTAAATATATTCATTTTTACCAATATTTCGATACTATTTCATGTAGTATCATGATATGTGCTTTGGCCTTCAAATCTCAAATTTTCGCATAAAATTGCATTTTAAGCAAGTTTTCTTGCATTTTGTTTCGTACTAAAAATCATCGAATTCAGCAATATTTTGACGTTTATCATCCCCTTTTCCTTTTTTGTGATATAAACAAAATTTCATCGAATTAGGCAATATTTTGCTGCTTTTCCACGTTTTTGTGAGTTTTCACTTTATTGCTATTAATTCATTAAATATACGATAAAAATGATGCAAACACGTAATTGATCAGAAAATAACCTTAAATACTTCATTTTCAATCATCTATTTGTTTTTCGTTAAAATACTGAGTAAGATATTGAAAAGGGGAGAATTTCTGTTTTTATTGCATATATAGACGTTTCAGCCGGATTAGAGCGGTTTTACGTGTACATCTTCCATCGGTAATATAAACGGAAAATCAGGAACATTTTAGTCAATTCTAATGAAAACACATTGATTTTTATCATTTGTATTGCAAACAACATTGCCATATGTCTTTTCTTGGATCTAAATAATACGGAACCTCGCTCTATGATTTGAAGTTAAAATCCTCAAATATGGTAATATAGTGACTTTTTTCACGTTATTCATGTAGTGTGATTTTACATATTGTGACGGAGTTCCCCCCTTATAATTCTCCCACGCCTGCAGTAAGAGTCATGTCTACTTTCCCAAGCGTTCTCTACGTTGCAGGCTACAATTTGATATATGGGAGAGAGTGAAGTGTTCTCGGTGAGCCGAGAAATTTGTGAAATAGTAATATTTTGGCCTGTGGTATAGGCCCTTTAGGGAGCCAAGATGGCGCTTGCCTCCCTGATTTCCCGCTAAAACCGTGTGACGTCAGTGGCACCGGATTGATCACCGACAGCAATGTGGCACCGGGAGCCAATGAAAACTTCCCGTAGCGAAAGTGACGTCACGAAGGAAGGGGGTCCAGGCCGCGCGCCACTCTGGCGCCATCAGTCAGACACGACACGTCATAGAGGTCGGACGTGCGACGGTTGGTCCTGTCAGTTGGACAGTTGTTTCCCGCTCCCGTGGATTTACGCGTCACCTGAAGTCCGCCAGTACTCTGAGAAGTCTTCCCTAGTTCATGTGTTGAACCAGAAGAGGGAATTGACGGTTATTTGAGCAACAAGTGCTCCAGTCAGGTGCTGTGCAAGAAGCAGTGAAGCCGTGCAGTGACGTATGTGACGTCTGTGGCAATTCACCAGTTCGTGACAGCGTAGTGGCAGACAGAGCCACTGGGTAGCTGAGGAAGAGAGGACTATTTGGGGAAACCGGACGACTGTAGCTGAGACGTAGGCGACAGCCGTTGCTGGGAGAAGACGACGGCCAGGAGACCGACTCCAACCTTCAAGAAGTTAAGAAGGAGGACGGACCTGCAGTGAGGAGGCACGGAGACGACGCGCTAAACGGTGGGACGACGAGAGGCTCTGCTAGGAAACGACGACGTGTGTGTGGGGGCGTTCCCGACACGAGGACCAGGAGCTACATCTCGACTCTCATCGGAGGATAGGGTGAAGTAGGTGTTTCTAGTTCCCTCCCCATTCCCCTTTAGTTAGCTATATTATTCGGCTATATTATCTAGCCTGAGGACTTTATATGTCGTGAGCAAGTCTCACCCATGTCACGGTAAAGCACCAGTGTGCTAGACAGTACTATCAAGAGTACTTGTAATATTCATGTTGATTATTGGTGTGTACAGGCACCAGGAACAAGTGATAAATTTACTGTGTTGTGTATATCTTTCTATAGATTTTGATATGAACATATAGTGGTAAATTATATATAATATTATGCCAGTATTTGAAAGTTAGGCTGTGTGCCCAGAAATCATTTATTTTCCATGTATTGATATTTGATGTATCTACATTATATATGCTATGTTCATGCAGTGATTATTCATTTGTGAGTACAGTGAATTATTGCGTTATCGCCCACGAGAGAAAGTACTGAAAACTCCAGTGTTAATATGTCATAATATATTGTTGGATGAATAACAGTGCAAGACCAATACAGTGAGTCATGGTAGCATTGATTGTAGAAAAGACTGTTTGAGTCTGAGTACAGTGTAACCAAGTGATACGTGCTATTGTAGCCAATATCGTGTGTGCGAGTTCATAGTAATATTGGAGAACTTAAAGAAACAGCGCGCGTGAATCTGAAAACAAGCAAAGAGCTTCCGCGCGAGGGCCAGGCGATCAGCTGTTCTTGACACTTGATGAGGAGGGGAGGTGTTGCCACCTAGTTATCGCATACTAATCGTGGGAATTACCGGCCACGTCAGGATCAGTTGATTTATTGATTATTGTTTGGCCTTGTGATATCTTTCATGCCTTTTAAGTAAAATACAAAACTATCTTTGTGTTTATATCATCCCCTCCATTGATCTTGTGGCTATATTATACCGGTAAGCATAGAGTGATAACAATAAGTACCTGCTTGATTCCTGATCTTTTGAGTGTGACCTTGCCAAGGCTACAACTAATTCCACCAGTCCACTGATGGTGTTACTGGCCCCCTAAAACACCAGTTGGCGACCTTGTGGTTAACCGTAGAGCCCTATTGTTGGGGAGGGCACACGACAGTCAAGTGAACGAGTCGTGTTCCCACTCTTTCTTAATTAGAGGCCGTTAAGATTGACTGGGAGACTCTCCTGGCGTGCAGTGGCGCCGTGAGGATCGAGTGAAGACCCGCAGGGCTTCGGTGAGTGACCTTGAGCATAACTACTGCTCACCCCAGAGTAAGAGTGAAGTGAGGTAAACCCCAACAGTATATATATTCGTTTTTACTAATATTTCGATACTACTTCATGTTTTCTCAAGATATGTGATTTGGCCTTCATATCTCAGAATTTCGCAAATTTTGCATTTTAAAGCAAGTTTTCTTGCATTTTGTTTTGTACTAAAAATCATCGAATTTAGCAATATTTTGACCTTTATCATCCCCTTTTCCTTTATGCGATTTAAATAAAATGTCATCGAATTAGGTAATATTTTGCCGTTTTTCCACGATTTTGTGAATTTTCAGTTTATTGTTATTAATTCATTAAATATACGAGAAAAATTATGCAAACACATAATTGATCAGAAAATAACCTTAAATACTTCATTTTCAATCATCTATTTGTTTCTCGTCAAAATACTGAGTAAGATATTGAAAAGGGGAGAAGTTCTGTTTTTTATTGCATATATCGACGTTTCAGCCGGATTAGAGCGGTTTTACATGTACATCTTCCATCGGTAATATAAACGGAAAATCAGGAACATTTTAGTTAATTCTAATGAAAACACATTGATTTTCATCATTTGCATTTGAAACAACATTGTCATATGTCTTTTCTTGGATCTAAATAATACGAAACCTCGCTCTATGATTTGAAGTTAAAATCCTCAAATATGGTAATATAGTGACTTTTTTCACGTTATTCATGTAGTGTTATTTAACGCATATATATTCGTTTTTTCCAATATTTCGATACTACTTCATGTTTTCTAACAATATGTGATTTGGCCTTCAAATCTCAGAATTTCGCAAATTTTGCATTTTAAGCAAGTTTTCTTGCATTTTGTTTTGTACTTGAGCCTCTGAATCGCTCTCTTGAGTCTTTGCATCACTCTTTCGAGCCTCTGCATTACTGTCCTGATCCTCTGCATCACTCTCTAGAGCCTCTGCATCACTCTCTTAAACCTCTGCATCTCTCTCTTCAGCCTCTGCATCCCTCTCTTGAGCCCCTGCATCCCTCTCTTAAGCCTCTGCATCACTCTCTTAAGCCTCTGCATCAATCTCTTATGCCTCTGCATCACTCTCTTCGGCCTCTGCATCACTCTCTTAAGCCTCTGCTTCCCTCTCTTGATTCTCTGAATCCCTCTCTTGAGGCCTCTGCATCACACTCTCGAGCGTTTGCATCACTCTCTTGATCCTCTGCATCACTCTCTGGAGCCTTTGCATCACTCTCTTGAGCCTCTGTATCACTCTCTAGAGTATCTGCATCACTCTCTTCAGCTTCTGCATCACTCTCTTAAGCCTCTGCTTCCCTCTCTTGATCCTCGGCATCACTCTCTTTAGCCTCTGCATCACTCTCTTGATCCACTGTATCACTCTCTTGAGCCTCTGCATCCCTCTCTTGAACCCCTGCATCCCTCTCATGAGCCTCTGCATCCCTCTCTTGAGCCTTTGCATCATTCTCTTAAGCCTCTGCATCCCTCTCTTGAGCCTCTGCATCACTCTCAAGAGCCTCTGCATCCCTCTCTTGAGCCTCTGCATCCCTCTCATGGGCCTCTGGCTCATTCTCTTAAGCCTCTGTATCACTCTCTTGAGCCTCTGCATCCCTCTCTTGAGCCTCTGCATCACTCTCTTCAGCCTCTTCATCCCTCTCCTGAGCCTCTGCAACACTCTACAGCCTCTGCATCACTCTCTTAAGCCTCTGAATCACTCTCTTGATTCTCTGCATCACTCTCGTGGGCCTCTGAATCACTCTCTTGAGCCTTTGCGTCACTCTATTGATCCTCTGCATCACTCTCCTGAGCCACTGCATCACTCTCTTGAGCCATTTCCTCTCTTGAACTCCTGCATCCTTCTCGTGAGCCTTTGCATCCCTCTCATGAGTCTTTGCATCCTTCTCATGAGCCTTTGCATCACTCGCTTAAGCCTCTTAATCCCTCTCTTGAGCCTCTGCATCACTCTCAAGAGCCTCTGAATCCCTCTCTTAAACCTCTGCATCACTTTCTTAAGCCTCTGCATCACACTCGCAAGCCTCTGAATCACTCTCTTGAGCCTCTGCATCACTCTCCTGAGCCTCTACATCCCTCTCTTGAGCCTCTAATTCACTCTCTTCAGCCTCTGCATCCCTCTCTTGAGCCTCTGCATCACTCTCTTGAGCCTCTACATCCCTCTCTTGAGCCTCTGCATCCCTCTCTTAAGCCTCGGCATCATTCTCTTGAGCCTCTGCATCCCTCTCTTGAACTCCTGCATCTCTCTCATGAGCCTCTGCATCCCTCTCATGAGCCTTTGCATCCCTCTCATGAGCCTTTGCATCACTCGCTTAAGCCTCTGCATCCCTCTCTTGAGCCTCTGCATCACTCTCAGGAGCCTCTGCATCCCTCTCTTGTGCCTCTGCATCTCTCACTTGAGCCTCTACATCCCCCTCTTGATCCCCTGCATCCCTCTCTTGAGCCTCTGCATCCCTATCTTGAGCCTCTGCATCCCTCTCTTAAACCTCTGAATCCCTCTCTTGAGGCCTCTGCATCACACCCGCAAGCCTCTGAATCACTCTCTTGAGCCTCTGCATCACTCTCCTGAGCCTCTACATCCCTCTCTTGAGCCTCTAATTCACTCTCTTCAGCCTCTGCATCCCTCTCTTGAGCCTCTGCATCACTCTCTTGAGCCTCTGCATCACTCTCTTGAGCCTCTACATCCCTCTCTTGAGCCTCTGCATCCCTCTCTTAAACCTCGGCATCATTCTCTTGAGCCTCTGCATCACTCTCTTGAACCTCTACATCACTCTTTTGAGCCTCATCCCTCTCTTAAGCCTCTGCAACACTCTCTTCAGCCTCTGCATCACTCTCTTAAGCCTCTGCATCCCTCTCCTAATCATCTGCATCACTCTCGTAAGCCTCTGCATCACTCTCTCGAGCCTCTGCATCACTCTCTTGATCCTCTGCATCACTCTCTTGAGCCTCTGCATCCCTCTCTTGAAAACACTCTTCAGCCTCTGCAACACTCTTCAGCCTCTGCATCACTCTCTTAAGCCTCTGAATCCCTCTCTTGAGGCCTCTGCATAACTCTCTCGAGCCTATGTATCACTCTCGTGATTCTCTGCATCACTCTCGTGGGCCTCTGAATCACTCTCTTGAGCCTTTGCGTCACCCTATTGATCCTCTGCATCACTCTCCTGAGCCACTGCATCACTCTCTTCAGCCATCCCTCTCTTGAACTCCTGCATCCATCTCATGAGCCTTTGCATCCCTCTCTTGACCCTTTCCAGCTTTCTCATGAGCCTTTGCTTCACTCGCTTAATCCTCTTAATCCCTCTCTTGAGCCTCTGCATCACTCTCAAGAGCCTCTGAATCCCTCTCTTAAACCTCTGCATCACTTTCTTAAGCCTCTGCATCACACTCGCAAGCCTCTGAATCACTCTCTTGAGCCTCTGCATCACTCTCCTGAGCCTCTGCATCACTCTCTTGAGCCTCTACATCCCTCTCTTGAGCCTCTGCATCCCTCTCTTAAGCCTCGGCATCATTCTCTTGAGCCTCTGCATCACTCTCTTGAACCTCTACATCACTCTCTTGAGCCTCTGCATCCCTCTCTTAATCCTCTGCAACTCTCCTCAGCCTCTGCATCACTCTCGTATGCCTCTGCATCCCTCTCCTGTTCATCTGCATCACTCTCGTAAGCCTTTGCATCACTATCTTGAGCCTCTGCATCACTCTCTTGATCCTCTGCATCACTCTCTTGAGCATCTGCTTCCCTCTCTTGAGCCTCTGCAACACTTTCTTCAGCCTCTGCATCACTCTCTTAAGCCTCTGAATCCCTCTCTTGAGGCCTCTGCATCACTCTCTCGAGCCTCTGCATCACTCTCTTGATCCTCTGCATCACTCACTTGAGCCTCTAATTCACTCTCTTCAGCCTCTGCATGCCTCTCTTGAGCCTCTGCATCACTCTCTTGAGCCTCTGCATCACTCTCTTGAGCCTCTACATCCCTCTCTTGAGCCTCTGCATCCCTCTCTTAAGCCTCGGCATCATTCTCTTGAGCCTCTGCATCACTCTCTTGAACCTCTACATCACTCTCTTGAGCCTCTGCATCCCTCTCTTAATCCTCTGCAACACTCTCTTCAGCTTCTGCATCACTCTCGTATGCCTCTGCATCCCTCTCCTGTTCATCTGCATCACTCTCGTAAGCCTTTGCATCACTATCTTGAGCCTCTGCATCACTCTCTTGATCCTCTGCATCACTCTCTTGAGCATCTGCTTCCCTCTCTTGAGCCTCTGCAACACTTTCTTCAGCCTCTGCATCACTCTCTTAAGCCTCTGAATCCCTCTCTTGAGGCCTCTGCATCACTCTCTCGAGCCTCTGCATCACTCTCTTGATCCTCTGCATCACTCTCTTGAGCCTCTGCATCACTCTCTTGAGCCTCTGTATCACTCACTAGAGCCTCTGCATCACTCTCGTCAGCTTCTGCATCACTCTCTTTAGCCTCTGCTTCCCTCTCTTGATCCTCTGCATCACTCTCTTGAGCCTCTGCATCACTCTCTTGATCTTCTGCATCACTCTCTTGAGCCTCTGCATCTCTCTCTTGAACCCCTGCATCCCTCTCATGAGCCTCTGCATCCCTCTCTTGAGCCTTTGCATCACTCTCTTAAGCCTCTGCATCCCTCTGTTGAGCCTCTGCATCCCTCTCTTGAACCTCTGCATCACTCCCAAGTGAATCTGCATCTTTCTCTTGTGCGTATGCATCCCTCACTTTAGCCTCTGCATCCCTCTCTTGAGCCCCTGCATCCCTCTCTTGAGCCTCTGCATCACTCGCTTGAGCCTCTGCATCCCTTTCCTGAGCCTCTGCATCTCTCTCTTGAACTCCTGCATCCATCTCATGAGCCTTTGCATCCCTCTCTTGAGCCTTTGCATCACTAGCTTAAGCCTTTGCATCCCTCTCTTGATCCTCTGCATCACTTTCAAGAGCCTCTGCATCCCTCTCATGTGCCTCTGCATCCCTCACTTGAGCCTCTGCATCCCTCTCTTGAGCTCCTGCATCCCTCTCGTAAGCCTCTTCATCCCTCTTTTGATCATCTGCATCACTCTCGTAAGCCTCTGCATCACTCTCTTGAGCCTCTGCATCACTCTCTTCAGCCTCTGCATCACTCTCTTAGGCCTCTGCATCCCTCTCTTGATCCTCTGCATCACTCTCATGAGCCTCTGCATCATTCTCTTGAGCTTCTGCATCCCTTTCTTAAGCCTCTACATCATTCACTTGAGCCTCTGCATCACTCTCTTGAGCCTCTGCATCACTCTCTTAAGCCTCTGCATCTCTCTCTTCAGCATCTGAATCACTCTCTTCAGCCTCTGCATCCCTCCTTTGAGCCATTGCATCACTCTCTTAAGCCTCTGCATCCCTCTCTTGAGCCTCTGCATCACTCTCAAGAGCCGCTGCATCCCTCTCTTGTGGCTCTGCATCCCTCACTTGAGCCTCCACTTCCCTCTCCTGAGCCTTTGCATCACTCAATTGCGCCTCTGCATCCCTCACTTAATCCTCTGCATCACTCTCTTAAGCCTCTGCATCACTCTCGTCAGCCTCTGAATCACTCTCTTGAGCCTCTGCATTCCTCTTTTGAACTCCTGCATCCCTCTCAAGACCCTCTGCATCCCTCTCCTGAACCTTTGCATCACTCTATTAAGCCTCTGCATCCCTCTCTTAAGCCTCTGCTTCACTCTCTTATGCCACTGCATCACTCTCGTAAGCCTCTGAATCACTCTTTTGAGCCTCTGCATCCCTCTCTTGAACTCCTGCATCTCTCTCATGAGCCTCTGCATCCCTCTCATGATCCTTTGCATCCCTCTCATGAGCCTTTGAATCACTCGATTAAGCCTCTGCATCCCTCTCTTGAGCCTCTTCATCACTCTCAGGAGCCTCTGCATCCCTCTCTTGTGCCTCTGCATCTCTCACTTGAGCCTCTACATCCCCCTCTTGATCCCCTGCATCCCTCTCTTGAGCCTCTGCATCCCTATCTTGAGCCTCTGCATCCCTCTCTTAAGCCTCTGAATCCCTCTCTTGAGGCCTCTGCATCACACCCGCAAGCCTCTGAATCACTCTCTTGAGCCTCTAATTCACTCTCTTGAGCCTCTGCATCCCTCTCTTGAGCCTCTGCATCACTCTCTTGAGCCTCGGAATCCCTCTCTTGAGGCCTCTGCATCACTCTCTCGAGCCTCTGCATCACTCTCTTGAGCCTCTGCATCACTCTCTTCAGCCTCTGTATCACTCTCTAGAGCCTCTACATCACTCTCTTCAGCTCCTGCATCACTCTCTTAAGCCTCTGCTTCCCTCTCTTGATCCTCTGCATCACTATCTTGAGCCTCTGCATCACTCTCTTGATCCTCTGCATCACTCTCTTGAGCCTCTGCATCCCTCTCTTGAACCCCTGCATCCCTCTCATGAGCCTCTGCATCCCTCTCTTGAGCCTTTGCATCACTCTCTTAAGCCTTTGCATCCCTCTCTTGAGCCTCTGCATCACTCTTAAGAGCCTCTGCATCCCACTCTTGTGCCTCTGCATCCCTCACTTGAGCCTCTGCATCCCTCTCTTGTTCCTCTGCATCCCTCTCTTGAGACTCTGCATCACTCCCAAGTGAATGTGCATCTTTCTCTCGTGCCTATGCATCCCTCACTTTAACCTCTGCATCCCTCTCTTGAGCCCTTGCATCCCTCTCTTGAGCCTCTGCAACACTCTCTTCAGCCTCTGCATCACTCTTTTAATCCTCTGAATCCCTCTCTTGAGGCCTCTGCGTCACTCTCGAGAGCCTCTGCATCATTCTCATGATCCTCTGCATCACTCCCTTGAGCCTCTGCCGCACTCTCTTGCGCCTCTGCATCACTCTCTACAGCCTCTGCATCACTCTCTTCAGTCTCTGCATCACTCTCTTAAGCCTCTGCTTCCCTCTCTTGATCCTCTGCATCACTCACTTGATCCTCTGCATCACTCTTTTGATCCTCTGCATCACTCTCTTGAGCCTCTACATCACTCTCTTGAGGCTCTGCATCACTCTCTTCAGCCTCTGCATCCCTCTCTTAGGCCTCTGCATCCCTCTCTTGATCCTCTGCATCACTCTCTTGAGCCTCTGCATCATTCTCTTGAGCCTCTGCTTCCCTCTCTTAAGCCTCTACATCATTCACTTGAGCCTCTGCATCACTCGCTTGAGCCTCTGCATCACTCTCTTAAGCCTCTGCATCTCTCTCTTCAGCCTCTGAATCACTCTCTTCAGCCTCTGCATCCCTCCTTTGAGCCTTTGCATCACTCTCTTAAGCCTCTGCATCCCTGTCTTGAGCCTCCGCATCACTCTCAAGAGCCTCTGCATCCCTCTCTTGCGCCTCTGCATCTCTCACTTTAGCCTCCACTTCCCTCTCCTGAGCCTTTGCATCAATCTCCTATGCCTCTGCATCCCTCTCTTGAGCCTCTGCGTCACTCTCAAGAGCCTCTGCATCCCTCTCCTGTGCGTCTGCATCTCTCACTTGAGCCTCTGCATCCCTCTTTTGAACTCCTGCATCCCTCTCATGACCCTCTGCATCCCTCTCCTGAGCCTTTGCATCACTCTCATGAGCCTTTGCATCACTCGCTTAAGCCTCTGCATCCCCTCTCTTGAGCCTCTGCATCACTCTCAAGAGCCTCTGCATCCCTCTCTCTTTTGCCTCTGCATCTCTCACTTGAGCCTCTACATCCCCCTCTTGATCCCCTGTATCCCTCTCTTGAGCCTCTGCATCCATGTCTTGAGCCTCTGCATCCCTCTCTTAAGCCTCTGCATCACTCTCTTAAGCCTCTGCATCACACTCGCAAGCCTCTGAATCACTCTCTTGAGCCTCTGCATCACTCTTCTGAGCCTCTACATCCCTCTCTTGAGCCTCTAATTCACACTCTTCAGCCTCTGCATCCCTCTCTTGAGCCTCTGCTTCACTCTTTTGAGCCTCTGCATCACTCTCTTGAGCCTCTACATCCCTCTCTTGAGCCTCTGCATCCCTATCTTAAGCCTCGGCATCATTCTCTTGAGCCTCTGCATCACTCTCTTGAACCTCTACATCACTCTTTTGAGCCTCTGGATCCCTCTCTTAAGCCTCTGCAACACTCTCTTCAATCTCTGCATCACTCTCTTAAGCCTCTGCATCCCTCCCCTGATCATCTGCATCACTCTCGTAAGCCTCTGCATCACTCTCTTGAGCCTCTGCATAACTCTCTTGATCCTCTGCATCACTCTCTTGAGCATCTGCATCCCTCTCTTGAGCCTCTGCATCACTTTCTTCAGCCTCTGCATCACTCTCTTAAGCTTTGGAATCCCTCTCTTGAGGCCTCTGCATCACTCTCTCGAGCCTCTGCATCACTCTCTTGATCCTCTGCATCACTCTCTTCAGCCTCTGCATCACTCTCTTGAGCCTCTGTATAACTCTCTAGAGCCTTTGCATCACTCTCTTGAACCCCTGCATCCCTCTCATGAGCCTCTGCATCCCTCTCTTGAGCCTTTGCATCACTCTCTTAAGCCTCTGCATCCCTCTGTTGAGCCTCTGCATCCCTCTCTTGAACCTCTGCATCACTCCCAAGTGAATCTGCATCTTTCTCTTGTGCGTATGCATCCCTCACTTTAGCCTCTGCATCCCTCTCTTGAGCCCCTGCATCCCTCTCTTGAGCCTCTGCATCACTCGCTTGAGCCTCTGCATCCCTTTCCTGAGCCTCTGCATCTCTCTCTTGAACTCCTCCATCCATCTCATGAGCCTTTGCATCCCTCTCTTGAGCCTTTGCATCACTAGCTTAAGCCTTTGCATCCCTCTCTTGATCCTCTGCATCACTTTCAAGAGCCTCTGCATCGCTCTCATGTGCCTCTGCATCCCTCACTTGAGCCTCTGCATCCCTCTCTTGAGCTCCTGCATCCCTCTCGTAAGCCTCTTCATCCCTCTTTTGATCATCTGCATCACTCTCGTAAGCCTCTGCATCACTCTCTTGAGCCTCTGCATCACTCTCTTCAGCCTCTGCATCACTCTCTTAGGCCTCTGCATCCCTCTCTTGATCCTCTGCATCACTCTCATGAGCCTCTGCATCATTCTCTTGAGCTTCTGCATCCCTTTCTTAAGCCTCTACATCATTCACTTGAGCCTCTGCATCACTCTCTTGAGCCTCTGCATCACTCTCTTAAGCCTCTGCATCTCTCTCTTCAGCATCTGAATCACTCTCTTCAGCCTCTGCATCCCTCCTTTGAGCCATTGCATCACTCTCTTAAGCCTCTGCATCCCTCTCTTGAGCCTCTGCATCACTCTCAAGAGCCGCTGCATCCCTCTCTTGTGGCTCTGCATCCCTCACTTGAGCCTCCACTTCCCTCTCCTGAGCCTTTGCATCACTCAATTGCGCCTCTGCATCCCTCACTTAATCCTCTGCATCACTCTCTTAAGCCTCTGCATCACTCTCGTCAGCCTCTGAATCACTCTCTTGAGCCTCTGCATTCCTCTTTTGAACTCCTGCATCCCTCTCAAGACCCTCTGCATCCCTCTCCTGAACCTTTGCATCACTCTATTAAGCCTCTGCATCCCTCTCTTAAGCCTCTGCTTCACTCTCTTATGCCACTGCATCACTCTCGTAAGCCTCTGAATCACTCTTTTGAGCCTCTGCATCCCTCTCTTGAACTCCTGCATCTCTCTCATGAGCCTCTGCATCCCTCTCATGATCCTTTGCATCCCTCTCATGAGCCTTTGAATCACTCGATTAAGCCTCTGCATCCCTCTCTTGAGCCTCTTCATCACTCTCAGGAGCCTCTGCATCCCTCTCTTGTGCCTCTGCATCTCTCACTTGAGCCTCTACATCCCCCTCTTGATCCCCTGCATCCCTCTCTTGAGCCTCTGCATCCCTATCTTGAGCCTCTGCATCCCTCTCTTAAGCCTCTGAATCCCTCTCTTGAGGCCTCTGCATCACACCCGCAAGCCTCTGAATCACTCTCTTGAGCCTCTAATTCACTCTCTTGAGCCTCTGCATCCCTCTCTTGAGCCTCTGCATCACTCTCTTGAGCCTCGGAATCCCTCTCTTGAGGCCTCTGCATCACTCTCTCGAGCCTCTGCATCACTCTCTTGAGCCTCTGCATCACTCTCTTCAGCCTCTGTATCACTCTCTAGAGCCTCTACATCACTCTTCAGCTCCTGCATCACTCTCTTAAGCCTCTGCTTCCCTCTCTTGATCCTCTGCATCACTATCTTGAGCCTCTGCATCACTCTCTTGATCCTCTGCATCACTCTCTTGAGCCTCTGCATCCCTCTCTTGAACCCCTGCATCCCTCTCATGAGCCTCTGCATCCCTCTCTTGAGCCTTTGCATCACTCTCTTAAGCCTTTGCATCCCTCTCTTGAGCCTCTGCATCACTCTTAAGAGCCTCTGCATCCCACTCTTGTGCCTCTGCATCCCTCACTTGAGCCTCTGTATCCCTCTCTTGTGCCTCTGCATCCCTCTCTTGAGACTCTGCATCACTCCCAAGTGAATGTGCATCTTTCTCTCGTGCCTATGCATCCCTCACTTTAACCTCTGCATCCCTCTCTTGAGCCCCTGCATCCCTCTCTTGAGCCTCTGCAACACTCTCTTCAGCCTCTGCATCACTCTTTTAATCCTCTGAATCCCTCTCTTGAGGCCTCTGCGTCACTCTCGAGAGCCTCTGCATCATTCTCATGATCCTCTGCATCACTCCCTTGAGCCTCTGCCGCACTCTCTTGCGCCTCTGCATCACTCTCTACAGCCTCTGCATCACTCTCTTCAGTCTCTGCATCACTCTCTTAAGCCTCTGCTTCCCTCTCTTGATCCTCTGCATCACTCACTTGATCCTCTGCATCACTCTTTTGATCCTCTGCATCACTCTCTTGAGCCTCTACATCACTCTCTTGAGGCTCTGCATCACTCTCTTCAGCCTCTGCATCCCTCTCTTAGGCCTCTGCATCCCTCTCTTGATCCTCTGCATCACTCTCTTGAGCCTCTGCATCATTCTCTTGAGCCTCTGCTTCCCTCTCTTAAGCCTCTACATCATTCACTTGAGCCTCTGCATCACTCTCTTGAGCCTCTGCATCACTCTCTTAAGCCTCTGCATCTCTCTCTTCAGCCTCTGAATCACTCTCTTCAGCCTCTGCATCCCTCCTTTGAGCCTTTGCATCACTCTCTTAAGCCTCTGCATCCCTGTCTTGAGCCTCCGCATCACTCTCAAGAGCCTCTGCATCCCTCTCTTGCGCCTCTGCATCTCTCACTTGAGCCTCCACTTCCCTCTCCTGAGCCTTTGCATCAATCTCCTATGCCTCTGCATCCCTCTCTTGAGCCTCTGCGTCACTCTCAAGAGCCTCTGCATCCCTCTCCTGTGCGTCTGCATCTCTCACTTGAGCCTCTGCATCCCTCTCTTGAGCCCCTGCATCCCTCTCTTGTGCCTGAGCATCCCTCTCTTGCGCCTCTGCATCCCTCTCTTAAGCCTCTGCATCACTTTCTTAAGCCTCTGCATCACTCTCGTCAGCCTCTGAATCACTCTATTGAGCCTCTGCATCCCTCTTTTGAACTCCTGCATCCCTCTCATGACCCTCTGCATCCCTCTCCTGAGCCTTTGCATCACTCTCATGAGCCTTTGCATCACTCGCTTAAGCCTCTGCATCCCCTCTCTTGAGCCTCTGCATCACTCTCAAGAGCCTCTGCATCCCTCTCTCTTTTGCCTCTGCATCTCTCACTTGAGCCTCTACATCCCCCTCTTGATCCCCTGTATCCCTCTCTTGAGCCTCTGCATCCATGTCTTGAGCCTCTGCATCCCTCTCTTAAGCCTCTGCATCACTCTCTTAAGCCTCTGCATCACACTCGCAAGCCTCTGAATCACTCTCTTGAGCCTCTGCATCACTCTTCTGAGCCTCTACATCCCTCTCTTGAGCCTCTAATTCACACTCTTCAGCCTCTGCATCCCTCTCTTGAGCCTCTGCTTCACTCTTTTGAGCCTCTGCATCACTCTCTTGAGCCTCTACATCCCTCTCTTGAGCCTCTGCATCCCTATCTTAAGCCTCGGCATCATTCTCTTGAGCCTCTGCATCACTCTCTTGAACCTCTACATCACTCTTTTGAGCCTCTGGATCCCTCTCTTAAGCCTCTGCAACACTCTCTTCAATCTCTGCATCACTCTCTTAAGCCTCTGCATCCCTCCCCTGATCATCTGCATCACTCTCGTAAGCCTCTGCATCACTCTCTTGAGCCTCTGCATAACTCTCTTGATCCTCTGCATCACTCTCTTGAGCATCTGCATCCCTCTCTTGAGCCTCTGCATCACTTTCCTCAGCCTCTGCATCACTCTCTTAAGCTTTGGAATCCCTCTCTTGAGGCCTCTGCATCACTCTCTCGAGCCTCTGCATCACTCTCTTGATCCTCTGCATCACTCTCTTCAGCCTCTGCATCACTCTCTTGAGCCTCTGTATAACTCTCTAGAGCCTTTGCATCACTCTCTTGAGCCTCTGCATCCCTCTCTTGAACCCCTGCATCCCTCTCATGAGCCTCTGCATCCCTCTCTTGAGCCTTTGCATCACTCTCTTAAGCCTCTGCATCCCTCTCTTGAGCCTCTGCATCACTGTCAAGAGCCACTGCATCCTCTCTTGTGCCTCTGCATCCCTCACTTGAGCCTCTGCATCCCTCTCTTGAGCCTCTGCATCCCTCTCTTTAGCCTCTGCATCACTCCCAAGTGAATCTGCATCTTTCTCTTGTGCCTATGCATCCCTCACTTCACCCTCTGCATCCCTCTCCTGAGCCCCTGCGTCCCTCTCTTGAGCCTCTGCATCACTCGCTTGAGCCTCTGCATCCCTTTCTTGATCCTCTGCATCACTCTCAAGAGCCTCTGCATCCCTCTCTTCCCAGCAAACAATTTTAGGTTGCCACAACATATCTGGAAAGTATTTGAAAGTATTGGAAACGTTTGTTTTATCGTATCAGATACGATATTGTGTGTGGACTTAAATAGGTTTCCAAAACTTATAACCAAGACATATGTATCTAACACTAATTTGAGATGTTGTGGCAACTTTACACTCCTAACATGAGTCATTCATAATCCATTCATATACCAATATGAATCTCTTATGAAAGGTTTGAGCCAATAATCTGAATCCTTTTCACATCTTTGTGTTTAAAGTTAAATTTCTTGAAATTAAATTATATTTTATATTATATTATTTTTATTATATTTTATATTATATTATTATTTTCAATTTAAATGTTAAAACCAATTTAAGGGTAATAAAATCTAATAATTTATATTTCTTTTATTATTTACTAACAATTATAATTATTTACTAATGGAGAGAGGGGAGGCTGTACGGCGGAGAGTGGCGGCTGTGGCGGACAGTGGCGGCGGTGGCGGATAGTGGCGGTGGGCGGACAGTGGCGGCGGGCGGACAGTGGCGGCGGCGGGCGGACAGTGGCGGCGGGCGGACAGTGGCGGCGGTGGCGGATAGTGGCGGCGGGCGGACAGTGGCGGCGGTGGCGGACAGTGGCGGCTGTGGCGGATAGTGGCGGCGGGCGGACCGTGGCGGCTTTGGCGGCGGTGGTGGACAGTGGCGGCGGGCGGACAGTGGCGGCGGCGGGCGGACAGTGGCGGCGGCGGGCGGACAGTGGCGGCGGTGGGCGGACAGTGGCGGCGGCGGGCGGACAGTGGCGGCGGCGGGCGGACAGTGGCGGCGGCGGGCGGACAGTGGTGGCGGCGGGCGGACAGTGGAGGCGGCGGGCGGACAGTGGAGGCGGCGGGCGGACAGTGGAGGCGGCGGGCGGACAGTGGAGGCGGCGGGCGGACAGCGGAGGCGGCGGGCGGACAGCGGTGGCGGCGGGCGGACAGTGGTGGCGGCGGGCGGACAGTGGTGGCGGCGGGCGGACAGTGGTGGCGGCGGCCGGACAGTGGTGGCGGTGGCAGACAGTGGTGGCGGTGGCGGACAGTGGCGGACAGTGGCGGACAGTGGCGGCGGTGGCGGACAGTGGCGGCGGTGGCGGACAGTGGCGGCGGTGGCGGACACTGGCGGCTGTGTCTGGCGGTGGTGGCGGGCGGTGGCGGGTGGCGGCGTCTGTGATGAGTGGTGGCGGCTGGCGGTGGTGGGTGGTGGCGGCGGTGGTGGTGGGTGGTGGTGGCGGCGGTGGTGGTGGCGGCGCCGGCTGGTGGTGGTGGGTGGTGGCGGCGGTGGTGGTGGGTGGTGGTGGCGGCGGTGGTGGTGGCGGCGGCGGATGGTGGTGGTGGGTGGTGGCGGCGGTGGTGGTGGGTGGTGGTGGCGGCGGCGGCTGGTGGTGGTGGGTGGTGGCGGCGGGTGGTGGGTGGCGGCGGCGGCTGGTGGTGGTGGGTGGTGGCGGCGCGTGGTGGGTGGTGGCGGCGGTGGTGGGTGGTGGCGGGCGGTGGCGACTGTGGTAACGGGCGGTGACGGCTGATAGCGGGCGGTGGTGGCGGCTGGTGGCAGGTGGTGGTGGCGGTGGTGGCGGCTGGTGGTGGCGGCTGGTGGTGGTGGCAGCTGGTGGCGGTGATGGCGGCTGGTGGTGGTGGCAGCTGGTGGCGGTGATGGCGGCTGGTGGTGGTGGCAGCTGGTGGCGGTGATGGCGGCTGGTGGTGGTGGTGGTGGCAGCTGGTGGCGGTGATGGCGGCAGGTGGTGGTGGTGGTGGCAGCTGGTGGCGGCTGGTGGCGGCCGGTGGCGGGCGGTGGCGGCTTGTGGCGTCTGGTGGTGGCGGCGGTGGTGGGTGGTGGTGGTGGTGGTGGGTGGTGGTGGCGGCTGTGGTGGGGGTGGCGGTGGTGTCGGCGGCGGCTGTGGTGGGTGGTGGCGGCGGCGGCGGCGGTGATGGGTGGTGGCGGCGGCGGTGGTGGTGGGTGGTGGTGGCGGCGGCGGTGATGGGTGGTGGCGGCGGTGGTGGTGGGTGGTGGTGGCGGCGGCGGCTGGTGGTGGTGGGTGGTGGTGGTGGGTGGTGGCGGCGGGTGGCGGTGGTGGGTGGCGGTGGCTGGTGGCGGGTGGCGGCTGGTGGTGGGTGGCGGCGGCGGGTGGTGAGTGGCGGTGGTGGGTGGTGGCGGCTGGTGGTGGGTGGTGGCGGCGGGTGGTGAGTGGCGGTGGTGGGTGGCGGTGGCTGGTGGCGGGTGGCGGTGGCTGGTGGTGGGTGGTGGCGGGTGGTGGCTGGTGGTGGGTGGTGGCGGCTGGTGGCGGGTGGTGGCGGGTGGCGGCTGGTGGTGGGTGGTGGCGGGTGGCGGCTGGTGGTGGGTGGTGGCGGGTGGCGGCTGGTGGTGGGTGGCGGGTGGCGGCGGGTGGTGGGTGGTGGCGGCGGGTGGTGAGTGGCGGTGGTGGGTGGCGGTGGCTGGTGGCGGGTGGCGGCTGGTGGTGGGTGGTGGCGGGTGGCGGCTGGTGGTGGCGGGTGGCGGCTGGTGGTGGGTGGTGGCCGGTGGCGGCTGGTGGTGGGTGGTGGCAGGTGGCGGCTGGTGGTGGGTGGCGGCTTGTGGTGGGTGGTGGCGGGTGGCGGCTGGTGGTGGGTGGCGGCTGGTGGTGGGTGGCGGGTGGCGGCGGGTGGCGGCTGGTGGTGGGTGGCGGGTGGCGGCGGGTGGCGGCTGGTGGTGGGTGGCGGGTGGCGGCGGGTGGCGGCTGGTGGTGGGTGGTGGTAGGTGGCGGCTGGTGGTGGGTGGTGGCGGGTGGCGGCTGGTGGTGGGCGGCGGGTGGCTGGGACACTCCCTTCACCACTGAAGGTCTGAGCACAACTAACCATATGTCTCTCTCACCCACCAGAACAGTGTTGCCAGCTCGCGCTCTCAAAATGTTTCCTTCAAAGATTGTATATTATCTTTGAACAACAAGTTTGATTATCAAGGAAATAATGCATATATTATTGTCACATTAATACTGTGCAATATCTTATTACATTCCTGCTAAATAATTATAATTTGAAACAGGACAAAAAATCCAACATATATATAAAAACCAACATTAGAGATCACGAGGCCTAGGCCTCGCCTGTGACCACACATCCTGCCTCCCTGGCCTGCTACCCTCTCACACCTCACACTCTTAACTCTCTCATAATCACTCTCACTCTCTTACTCTGTCACTCTTACTCTCTGTCACTCTTACTCTCTGTCACTCTTACTCTCTGTCACTCTTACTCTCTGTCACTCTTACTCTCTGTCACTCTTACTCTCTGTCACTCTTACTCTCTGTCACTCTTACTCTGTCACTCTTACTCTCTGTCACTCTTACTCCCAGCAAACAATTTTAGGTTGCCACAACATATCTGGAAAGTATTTGAAAGTATTGGAAACGTTTGTTTTATCGTATCAGATACGATATTGTGTGTGGACTTAAATAGGTTTCCAAAACTTATAACCAAGACATATGTATCTAACACTAATTTGAGATGTTGTGGCAACTTACACTCCTAACATGAGTCATTCATAATCCATTCATACACCAATATGAATCTCTTGTGAAAGGTTTGAGCCTTATCTGAACCCTTTTCACATCTTTGTGTTTAAAGTTAAATTTCTTGAAAATAAATTATATTGTTATATTATATTATATTTTATAATTTATTATTATTTTTCTTATAAAAAAATATATTATATTAGTGTTTTCAATTTAAATATTAAAACCAATTTAAGGGTAAAAAAATCAAATAATTTATATTTCTTTTATTATTTACTAACAAATCAGCAAAAATACAAAAACATATGACCTATATAATTATATATATAATATATATATAAATAATTTATATAATATATATATATATATATATATATATATATATATATATATATATATATATATATATATATATATATATATATATATATATATATATATATATATATTAGTGTAATACATAAGAATGTAGTGTAATAGTATATATATTATATATATATATATTTATATATAAATAATATATTTATATGTAAATAATATATTTATATATAAATAATATATTTATATATAAATAATATATATATATAAATAATATATATATATATAAATAATATATATATATATAAATAATATATATATATAAATAATATATATATGATAACCATCTTTGTAACCTATATGTAACTCCCTCTTTGTAACAAAGTTCAAATAAAGCAAATATATGTGTACATACAAAAGAATGGGGGTGGTAGAAGATAATATTAGTGTTTAGTGAGTGACCACAAGGTCTCCTCTGAATACTTTTTATTTTCTTCTCCTATGCTATGGGTCCCCACATTGGCACCAGAGGTCTTCCTCACAAACTTTTTATATAATATATATATATATAAATATTATATATATAAAGGTAAAACTAGCTAGTTATACATAGATATATGATAACTAACCAACCCTACCAAACCTAACCTAATATATATATATAAATATATATATATATATATATATATATATATATAAATATATATATATATATATATAAATATATATATATATATAAATATATATATATATATATATATAAATATATATATATATATATAAATATATATATATATATAAATATATATATATATATATATATATATAAATATATATATATATATATAAATATATATATATATAAATATATATATATATATATAAATATATATATATATATATATATATATATATATATATATATATATATATATATAAATATATATATATATATATAAATATATATATATATATATATATAAATATATATATATATATATATATATAAATAAATATATATATATATATATAAATATATATATATATATAAATATATATATATATATATATAAATATATATATATATATATAAATATATATATATATATATATATATATAAATATATATATATATAAATATATATATATATAAATATATATATATATATATATAAATATATATATATATATATAAATATATATATATATATAAATATATTGTGACGATAATCTCCTTCAAGAGATTGAGCCTGCTCTTCCCTCCAAAATTACGTCTTCACAATTATATAAAAAGACTATGGAAGAAATGTCCAACAACGACACCAGCACCAGCAAGGCTTGCAAGGGTGAGCAGAAACGTATGCAGCCCGCCACCTGTTCGGACCCAAATCACCAAACTACCCTTTGATCGCTACGGCTCCGCTGATTGGTCGCCGGTCTGGCTGCACCTGCACTCGCCCCCCAATACTACCCGATGTCTGGGGTCGCCCCAACATCAGTCTTCAGAATGTTCCGTGCTTTCGTAGCCAGCACACCTCCCAGCTAGACTCTAGAGTGTACTGAGAGAGGTGGTGGCTTTAAGCCAATATTCCAGCACCTCCCACTTACTGTTGTATTGCACTTCTTGTTATTTTGCCTTAACGTAACTTTTCATTTTGTCATTTAAGAATTCTTATTATTTTGATTCATTGATTTTATTATACATATTTGTTTGTGCATTATTTTCATGTTTTGATTTATTTAACGTAATTAAAATTTCATTGTTAAAGTTTACTTGTGTTTTGTGTGTCTTCTCCTTACCTTACCACAGACGAAGTTCCAGTTTTTCTATTTTTTTTTATAACTATGTGACGAGGCCATACCCCTAGCCTTAAACAGCCGAACACCAACGCGTTACCGTCACAAGTTATATGGGGGCCTGTCCTAGGAGCTTCACTCAGGTACTGGTGCCAAGTGGTAATTTATGGTAAGCGTATTTAACTTTGTTAACGTAGCTTTACTATTTTTCATTCAATTTCATTTTTTATAAGGTGCGGTGTATTGTGCATTACGAGAGTAACATATAGTGAAGGTGAGACAACTTTGGATTACGTGGTGACTGTAGGCCGCAGTCATACTCTTAATTGGTCATCTCTCCCTCCATGTTATTACTCGTATTTACCATCTATGTCCCTTGAATATTTCTCATTCTGACAGATCATCATATTGGTACCCTGGTACTGTGGTCTGCCCCGGGTCAAGAGTACCCAATCTTCTGCAATCTGACTGTAGGAGGATAAAGAGGGCCATAGTTCCTCTAGCTCGAACTTTAGTTGTTGAATTGGGACCTCAGCAGCAGTTCTCGTCACCAGTTGACACCTCGCACCCCTACACGTCAGTCAGAGATGATGATACATACAACGGTAGGGAATTAGCTTATTTTTTCAGAGCACAAAAGTTCGCTAATTCTGTAAGTATCATATTAAATTCAGTGGGAAAAACTTGCTTTATGTCCTATAGAGACTTGGCAAGGTATGCCTACATCCTTGGACTACCAATTTTACTTTTGAAGCATTTAACTGTTTCATTTGTTTTCGAAACTTTGTTTCATTTGTTAGTAGGATTTTCTTGCCCTTATTCTCTTACATGAGTACCGGGTACAAGATTTCCTGCGCCCTTGATTTAATTTAATCATTTAATATCTTTCACTTAACGTTAATTGTTAAAGATCACACAGGATAGGTACCAGTTGCCACGTTGTCCTGTTTCTGACATTTCATTATTGAACATTCGTGTACCTTTATTTGCTAATTTCACCATGTTTCGTCTCCAAACTTTCCGTGCAAATCCAGCAGGTGAAATAGGGACTTTGAGTCGTGCCAAGAGGACTGAACTACAAACTCTTGCACATGAGTATCAACTAGAAGTTCCCTACCAAGCCAACAAAAATGACCTACACAACCTGTTGCTGGATTACTATTTAGAGCAAGGTAAGATAGACTCTGAAACTCATGAAACTTACTATATTGCAGAGAAAACTGACTTGGCTACGATGAAACTTAAACTAGAGCTGGCCAAGATTGAACGTGAGCAGCAAAGAGAAGCAGCTGCCATACGAAGGGAAGAGCACGAACGCGAAGCTGCTTTGAGGAGAGACGAACAAGAACGTGAAGCTGCCTTGAGGAGAGACGAACAAGAACGCGAAGCTGCCTTGAGGAGAGAAGAACACGAACGCGAGGTCGCATTACTCCGTGAACGTGAAAGAGTACAGCTTGAAACCAAACAACGCGAGTTGGAAATACAACGCGAACATGACAAGCAACAAGCGACTCTGGCTCTAGAGTGTCGTCAACGCGAAATCTCCTTGGAAACTTCACACCTCGCTCAACGCCAGCAAGCTACTGCCAATCTTCCCGTCAGTTTTAATATATCACATGCAAGTAAGTTAATGCCATCCTTTGTAGAAGCAGAAGTTGATGTGTTCTTTACCACCTTTGAAACCCTTGCTAATCAACTCAGTTGGCCTGTCGACCAATGGGCAACACTTCTCAGAGTCCATCTTACAGGTAGAGCTGCAGTCACACTCAGTACTTTGGCGTCTGAGAATGACTACTACACTCTGAAACAAGCAGTGTTGGACGCCTACCTACTTTCCACAGAAAGTTATAGAAGGAAATTCCGTGACCACCTGAAGGCAAGTACCACTACCTTCCTCGAGTTTGCTAACACGAAACGGAGGTATTTCATGAAATGGCTGGAAGCAGCACATGTCTCTACTTTTACAGAACTCGTGAACCTGATGCTTGTTGAAGAATTCTTGAGACGTGTGCCGCCTCCTGTCCGCCTCTACTTAGCAGATAAAGAAGAAACCGACTACCTGAAGTGTGCTAAGTCGGCTGACACTTACAGCCTCATCCACCGGCTGACACCTGAACCATCCTCCAGTAAGAAGTCGTGGTACAGTTACGAGAAGGTGAGCCCCGATCAAGCTGGTTCACAACTGTACTGCAAGTATTGTAGACTCTATGGACATACCATAGACAAGTGTGGTAAGTCTCAATACAAGGGAACCACTGACCAACAACGACCCAAACCAACTCCTCCTAAGTCCGGTAAGCCTGTGATGAATGTTGGTGTTAATGTTAATGATCTTTCTCTTTTCAGTAACCACCTGTATACTGGAACTGTCTCTGCCAACGGTTCAAATCCGGAGGGACGTTTCAAATTGAAGATCTTGAGGGACACAGCGGCTCTACAATCGATCATCTTGAAGTCGGCTGTGCCCAACATAGTCTACACCGGGGAAACGGTCTTCATCACTGACCTCACTGCTACTACTCCATACCCTCTCGCCAGAGTCCACCTGGATTGTCCCTACGTGAACGGGGAAGTCCAAGTCGCCGTCAGGGAAAAGCCTTTTCCCATGCCTGGAGTGCAACTTCTCCTAGGCAACGACTTGGCAGAAGACCTGCAACCAACCAACCTGATCGTCATGGACAAACCCCAGGTGTGTAACTCTGTGCCCATAAATCCTATTCTCGAGTATGTTCCAGCAGAGGTTCAAGAGAGTGATGAAGTTTCTCCTCCGGTTCTCGTGACCACCCGTGCACAAGCCGCACGTCCACAGCCAGCTGACTCTACTGCCACCGCTGTCCCTCAAGACCCTCAGAAACTACCCCCGCATCTGACCAAGTTGGAGTTCCGTAAGTTGCAGAGGGAAGATCTTACTTTAACACCATTGTTTTTCCAGGCTGAGACTCAACCCGACAGTATTCCTGGGTTCTTCCTAGAGAACGACTTGCTCTACCGCCGATATAGACCCAGTAAACTGAAGGAGGAGGACGATTGGGCCAACACCGAACAACTTGTGATTCCCACCAGCCTGCGGCCCACTATTCTACACCTGGCCCATGGAGCATTCTCCCACTACGGCTTCAACAAGACTTACCATGGGATTCGTCAAGACTACTACTGGCCAGGTATGGTAAACAACGTCAAACAGTACGTAAAACAGTGTCATACATGTCAGATGGCAGGCAAACCGAACGTCTCCATTCCCAGAGCACCACTGATTCCCATACAGGTGCCTGCGGAACCTTTCCACAGACTCATAATAGACTGTGTTGGTCCTTTACCTCGGACCAGTTCAGGTAACGCCTACATCCTAACCATCCTGTGTCCTACCACCAGATTTCCCATAGCAGTTCCAGTGAAGAACATCACGGCTGCTACGGTTATCAAACATCTACTGAAGATCTTCACTCAATACGGATTTCCCAGGGAGATTCAAAGTGACTGTGGCACCAACTTCACCAGTGATCTCTTCAAAAGAACACTGGAGGAGTTCAACATCAAACAGGTATTGTCCAGCCCCTATCATCCTGCTTCACAGGGTTCTCTTGAACGTAGTCATCAGACCATCAAAGCACTCTTGAAAAAGTTTTGTAGTGAAACCTCAAAGGATTGGGATAAGCAGATTGACCTAATAATGTGTATTTTCAGAAGTCTCCCCAATGAGTCCCTAGGAGTATCTCCTTATGAGATGCTCTACGGCCGTAAGTGCCGTACTCCCCTTAAGGCTTTCAAAGACTCTCTCAGAGATGCCACCTTCAGTGAGCATCAGAATGTGCCCCAGTTTCTTCAAAACCTTCAGCACATTCTAGAGAGAGTCCACCGCTTTGCCCATGATAATCTATTGAAAGCCCAGGTGAGAATGAAGACTCATTACGACCAGACCAGCAAAGTAAGAAAATTCAAGCCGGGAGACTTCGTCCTTGCTTATTTCCCTATCCCAGGTTCACCTTTACAAAACAGATTTTCAGGACCCTACTGCGTCAAAGAGTGCAGGAATAATAATAATTATGTGATAGAGACTCCAGATAGGCGGCGGAAGACCCAGCTGTGCCACGTCAACCTCCTGAAGCAATATAATGGTACTCCTCCCACTGTCTTGACTAATTATTCCACATTCACAGAACCCTACATCCACAGTGAGACCTTCCCAGCTTCTCCTCCCGAAAGCACTGACAAGGAGTCAGCGCTTTCTAATTCCGAAATCCTTAATGATCTTCCCAAATACTTTCAGGATAATCATAGTGCACCTCTCGTCAAGATCTTCAGAGAACATCAAGAGTTGTTCAGAGATGATCCCCAAGAGTGTAATGTTACCCAGCACGACATCCAACTGCTCCCCGACACCCGGCCGATTCGTCAACCCTTCTACCGAATCAGCCCGAGCAAGAAGGAAGTCATGCGTGCTGAGGTGCAATACCTCTTGGATCATGGACTGGCTACACCTTGTGAGTCCCCCTGGGCCTCACCTTGTATCTTGGTGCCCAAACCCCAAGGTAAGGTGCGGTTGTGCACTGACTATCGAAAACTGAACTCTGTCACTGTCAAGGATGCTTACCCCTTGCCAAGGATAGATGACATCCTTGATGCCATTGGTAGTGCCCAGTACTTGTCCCAAGTGGACTTGCTTAAGGGGTACTATCAAGTGTGTCTAACGGAGCGCGCTAAAGAGATATCTGCCTTCATCACTCCTTTTGGACTTTTCAGATATGAACGCCTTCCTTTCGGACTATGTAATGCCCCGGCCACCTTTCAAAGAGCTGTCAACCGTGTCATCCAGGGCTTGGATAACACATACGCCTACCTGGACGATATCGTCGTAGCCTCCAACTCCTGGAGTGAACATCTGCTCCAGCTGCGACGTCTGTTCTCCAAGCTCCTGACAGCCGGCCTCACCATCAACCTGGGCAAGTCCACTTTCGCGAAAGGTAAAGTGCGTTATCTGGGTCATGTTATTGGGAGTGGCAGCATAGCTCCGTTAGACTCACACACTCAAGCCATCCTACAGTATCCACAGCCTACCACCAGGAAGCAGCTCCTGCGCTTCCTTGGTCTTGCCTCTTACTACCGTAGGTTTGTGAGGAATTTCAGTACAGTCGCCACACCTCTAATTCTATTAACCAGTCCC
>NC_091203.1:8352977-8485477 GCF_040958095.1 Procambarus clarkii | reverse complement strand
AAATGAACAGAATGGTTAACAACGCAGCTCAATTGCAATGCAATGTCACAATAACATTTAAATATACTTTAAGATATAATCTAGAAGAAAATAAGGATATTGAAACGGTTCATGAACTCTATTTCAATAAAGGACACTATGGGGAACTTTGAAAAATAGTTATTGAGTATAATTAGACAGACTTGTTGCTAGGCAGAGGAGTAATGAGATATATGGCAAATTTTGCAAAATATACAATGAAGGTACACAAACATTCATACCCAAACAAAGCAAAATGCTAGGTAAGAACAAAGCATTTGGCCCGTAGGAGAAAGGAGATACCCACAAGACTAGAATACAAGTCATTAACAAGCATGCAAGTATAATACATAATACATGCAGACATATATATAATCCAAAAAAATGTCAAATTTACGTACTTATTATTACATTACAAATATCCAAGGTTTTGAAGACACGTTTCCTCTTGCGCCCAACGAGTGAATACTGAGACCAGACCCCATAGGTCCCTATCCTCCTCATCATTCGTCTCACTGTGTCTCCACAGCTTGCACCGCCCATTTGAGACAGCGTCTGGACCTGTTAAAATAATGCATAAGCTGTAAGGTAATAGAGAATAATATATATCTTTCAATCTCAACATTAGATTTTCTAATTTCCAACTGTATTAAATAAATAGCATTAAAATATTTTCCTTCTTAACTATTACAAAAATCAACGAATTTGAGTAACTTTTGCTTTTGTTTTATTTGTACCTTAAACATAACACTGAACAATCAATTATGTGCCACCCCACCTTCCTTCATCTGCAAAAAAACTAATCAAAAGATATATGTACAAGGCTAAAAAAATTCAGCAACTTTTACCATACTCAGGCTAAAAGAATTAAGCAACACTTACCATACTCTTTTTATATTCACTGTTAACTTTTAGCTCATGTGACAGACTTTCCACCTGCTCAACAGTTTCAAGTGGGGATGGAAGAATGTCTTCCAGGATTGGTATATCTCCATGTGTTTTTGACATATGGGTTTCCGTCATTTTGACAATATTCAGGATATCCCCTGATAAAAATGTCAATTTTGATAATTCCTTCATTATGTATTCCATTTTTTCTGTTACTGCAAAAAAAAAAAAGGCTTACTAGAACAAGCATTTAGTGTTGCACATATATGATATATGTATTGATCCTTAGTGGATCCTATTTTAGTGACAGACACATTGGTGTCAGGTCACTGTCAAATGGGCTACTGTCATGTAGCCTTCAATTATGTAACCTCTCCCATTCTATGATAGGGGTGACACAGGGCAGCATCCTTAGACCCCCTCCTATTTGTTATATACATCAATGATCTGCTTTATGTCTCTAACATGATTAAACCTGTATTGTTTGATGATAATACCATCATCTACTTAGTTGCTTTACAAGAATGTAAAATTTCAAGTCTGTACTCTCCCTCAATGTATTTTCTTGTATGTATAACAAAAAATAATCAACACATAATAAATCGGTACTTACTAGATTTTTCGAAAGGAGAGCTTTCAGTTCTGTCTTGTCTTGGAGTTTGAGGGGAAGGTTTTGTACTCGGCCTGTAGATAGACTTGTTGGTCCCACAAGATTCTGTCAGGGGTGGAAGCGTATTAGCATTGTATAGAAAATATTTACAAAATAGTTTTAAATACATAAAACTACAAATAGAAATTATTGAATTATTACATTAGCTTATAGCTTTTATGAATGCATTAAAAAATTTTGTTTCACACAATGGAGCGACACCATTTAAAGTGTTTCCATCACCCTGAAGGCTGGTAAAAATATATTACATTAAAATCATACACAAGTACGTTACTATCTGTGTATGTAAATGTTTCTCCAGTTACTTAAAGCTTACCAGTTCTGTCTTGTCTAGGAGTTTGAGGGGAAGGTATTTTACTGGGCCTGTAGAGAGACTTGCTGGTCCCACATGATTCTGTCAGGGGTGGAAGCGTATTAGCATTGTATAGAAAATATTTACAAAATAGTTTTAAATACATAAAACTACAAATAGTAATTATTGAATTATTACATTAGCTTATAGCTTTTATGAATGCATTAAAAAATTTTGTTTCACACAATGGAGCGACACCATTTAAAGTGTTTCCATCACCCTGAAGGCTGGTAAAAATATATTACATTAAAATCATACACAAGTACGTTACTATCTGTGTATGTAAATGTTTCTCCAGTTACTTAAAGCTTACCAGTTCTGTCTTGTCTAGGAGTTTGAGGGGAAGGTATTTTACTGGGCCTGTAGAGAGACTTGCTGGTCCCACATGATTCTGTCAGGGGTGGAAGCGTATTAGCATTGTATAGAAAATATTTACAAAATAGTTTTAAATACATAAAACTACAAATAGTAATTATTGAATTATTACATTAGCTTATAGCTTTTATGAATGCATTAAAAAATTTTGTTTCACACAATGGAGCGACACCATTTAAAGTGTTTCCATCACCCTGAAGGCTGGTAAAAATATATTACATTAAAATCATACACAAGTACGTTACTATCTGTGTATGTAAATGTTTCTCCAGTTACTTAAAGCTTACCAGTTCTGTCTTGTCTAGGAGTTTGAGGGGAAGGTATTTTACTGGGCCTGTAAAAAGACTTGCTGGTCCCACATGATTCTGTCAGGGGTGGAAGCGTATTAGCATTGTATAGAAAATATTTACAAAATAGTTTTAAATACATAAAACTACAAATAGTAATTATTGAATTATTACATTAGCTTATAGCTTTTATGAATGCATTAAAAAATTTTGTTTCACACAATGGAGCGACACCATTTAAAGTGTTTCCATCACCCTGAAGGCTGGTAAAAATATATTACATTAAAATCATACACAAGTACGTTACTATCTGTGTATGTAAATGTTTCTCCAGTTACTTAAAGCTTACCAGTTCTGTCTTGTCTAGGAGTTTGAGGGGAAGGTATTTTACTGGGCCTGTAAAAAGACTTGCTGGTCCCACATGATTCTGTCAGGGGTGGAAGCGTATTAGCATTGTATAGAAAATATTTACAAAATAGTTTTAAATACATAAAACTACAAATAGTAATTATTGAATTATTACATTAGCTTATAGCTTTTATGAATGCATTAAAAAATTTTGTTTCACACAATGGAGCGACACCATTTAAAGTGTTTCCATCACCCTGAAGGCTGGTAAAAATATATTACATTAAAATCATACACAAGTACGTTACTATCTGTGTATGTAAATGTTTCTCCAGTTACTTAAAGCTTACCAGTTCTGTCTTGTCTAGGAGTTTGAGGGGAAGGTATTTTACTGGGCCTGTAAAAAGACTTGCTGGTCCCACATGATTCTGTCAGGGGTGGAAGCGTATTAGCATTGTATAGAAAATATTTACAAAATAGTTTTAAATACATAAAACTACAAATAGTAATTATTGAATTATTACATTAGCTTATAGCTTTTATGAATGCATTAAAAAATTTTGTTTCACACAATGGAGCGACACCATTTAAAGTGTTTCCATCACCCTGAAGGCTGGTAAAAATATATTACATTAAAATCATACACAAGTACGTTACTATCTGTGTATGTAAATGTTTCTCCAGTTACTTAAAGCTTACCAGTTCTGTCTTGTCTAGGAGTTTGAGGGGAAGGTATTTGTACTCGGCCTGTAGATAGACTTGCTGGTCCCACATGATTCTGTCAGGGGTGGAAGCGTATTAGCATTGTATAGAAAATATTTACAAAATAGTTTTAAATACATAAAACTACAAATAGTAATTATTGAATTATTACATTAGCTTATAGCTTTTATGAATGCATTAAAAAATTTTGTTTCACACAATGGAGCGACACCATTTAAAGTGTTTCCATCACCCTGAAGGCTGGTAAAAATATATTACATTAAAATCATACACAAGTACGTTACTATCTGTGTATGTAAATGTTTCTCCAGTTACTTAAAGCTTACCAGTTCTGTCTTGTCTAGGAGTTTGAGGGGAAGGTATTTTACTGGGCCTGTAAAAAGACTTGCTGGTCCCACATGATTCTGTCAGGGGTGGAAGCGTATTAGCATTGTATAGAAAATATTTACAAAATAGTTTTAAATACATAAAACTACAAATAGTAATTATTGAATTATTACATTAGCTTATAGCTTTTATGAATGCATTAAAAAATTTTGTTTCACACAATGGAGCGACACCATTTAAAGTGTTTCCATCACCCTGAAGGCTGGTAAAAATATATTACATTAAAATCATACACAAGTACGTTACTATCTGTGTATGTAAATGTTTCTCCAGTTACTTAAAGCTTACCAGTTCTGTCTTGTCTAGGAGTTTGAGGGGAAGGTATTTTACTGGGCCTGTAAAAAGACTTGCTGGTCCCACATGATTCTGTCAGGGGTGGAAGCGTATTAGCATTGTATAGAAAATATTTACAAAATAGTTTTAAATACATAAAACTACAAATAGTAATTATTGAATTATTACATTAGCTTATAGCTTTTATGAATGCATTAAAAAATTTTGTTTCACACAATGGAGCGACACCATTTAAAGTGTTTCCATCACCCTGAAGGCTGGTAAAAATATATTACATTAAAATCATACACAAGTACGTTACTATCTGTGTATGTAAATGTTTCTCCAGTTACTTAAAGCTTACCAGTTCTGTCTTGTCTAGGAGTTTGAGGGGAAGGTATTTTACTGGGCCTGTAAAAAGACTTGCTGGTCCCACATGATTCTGTCAGGGGTGGAAGCGTATTAGCATTGTATAGAAAATATTTACAAAATAGTTTTAAATACATAAAACTACAAATAGTAATTATTGAATTATTACATTAGCTTATAGCTTTTATGAATGCATTAAAAAATTTTGTTTCACACAATGGAGCGACACCATTTAAAGTGTTTCCATCACCCTGAAGGCTGGTAAAAATATATTACATTAAAATCATACACAAGTACGTTACTATCTGTGTATGTAAATGTTTCTCCAGTTACTTAAAGCTTACCAGTTCTGTCTTGTCTAGGAGTTTGAGGGGAAGGTATTTTACTGGGCCTGTAAAAAGACTTGCTGGTCCCACATGATTCTGTCAGGGGTGGAAGCGTATTAGCATTGTATAGAAAATATTTACAAAATAGTTTTAAATACATAAAACTACAAATAGTAATTATTGAATTATTACATTAGCTTATAGCTTTTATGAATGCATTAAAAAATTTTGTTTCACACAATGGAGCGACACCATTTAAAGTGTTTCCATCACCCTGAAGGCTGGTAAAAATATATTACATTAAAATCATACACAAGTACGTTACTATCTGTGTATGTAAATGTTTCTCCAGTTACTTAAAGCTTACCAGTTCTGTCTTGTCTAGGAGTTTGAGGGGAAGGTTTTGTACTCGGCCTGTAGATAGACTTGTTGGTCCCACATGATTCTGTCAGGGGTGGAAGCGTATTAGCATTGTATAGAAAATATTTACAAAATAGTTTTAAATACATAAAACTACAAATAGTAATTATTGAATTATTACATTAGCTTATAGCTTTTATGAATGCATTAAAAAATTTTGTTTCACACAATGGAGCGACACCATTTAAAGTGTTTCCATCACCCTGAAGGCTGGTAAAAATATATTACATTAAAATCATACACAAGTACGTTACTATCTGTGTATGTAAATGTTTCTCCAGTTACTTAAAGCTTACCAGTTCTGTCTTGTCTAGGAGTTTGAGGGGAAGGTTTTGTACTCGGCCTGTAGATAGACTTGTTGGTCCCACATGATTCTGTCAGGGGTGGAAGCGTATTAGCATTGTATAGAAAATATTTACAAAATAGTTTTAAATACATAAAACTACAAATAGTAATTATTGAATTATTACATTAGCTTATAGCTTTTATGAATGCATTAAAAAATTTTGTTTCACACAATGGAGCGACACCATTTAAAGTGTTTCCATCACCCTGAAGGCTGGTAAAAATATATTACATTAAAATCATACACAAGTACGTTACTATCTGTGTATGTAAATGTTTCTCCAGTTACTTAAAGCTTACCAGTTCTGTCTTGTCTAGGAGTTTGAGGGGAAGGTATTTTACTGGGCCTGTAAAAAGACTTGCTGGTCCCACATGATTCTGTCAGGGGTGGAAGCGTATTAGCATTGTATAGAAAATATTTACAAAATAGTTTTAAATACATAAAACTACAAATAGTAATTATTGAATTATTACATTAGCTTATAGCTTTTATGAATGCATTAAAAAATTTTGTTTCACACAATGGAGCGACACCATTTAAAGTGTTTCCATCACCCTGAAGGCTGGTAAAAATATATTACATTAAAATCATACACAAGTACGTTACTATCTGTGTATGTAAATGTTTCTCCAGTTACTTAAAGCTTACCAGTTCTGTCTTGTCTAGGAGTTTGAGGGGAAGGTATTTTACTGGGCCTGTAAAAAGACTTGCTGGTCCCACATGATTCTGTCAGGGGTGGAAGCGTATTAGCATTGTATAGAAAATATTTACAAAATAGTTTTAAATACATAAAACTACAAATAGTAATTATTGAATTATTACATTAGCTTATAGCTTTTATGAATGCATTAAAAAATTTTGTTTCACACAATGGAGCGACACCATTTAAAGTGTTTCCATCACCCTGAAGGCTGGTAAAAATATATTACATTAAAATCATACACAAGTACGTTACTATCTGTGTATGTAAATGTTTCTCCAGTTACTTAAAGCTTACCAGTTCTGTCTTGTCTAGGAGTTTGAGGGGAAGGTATTTGTACTCGGCCTGTAGATAAGACTTGCTTGGTCCCACAATGATTCTGTCAGGGGTGGAAGCGTATTAGCATTGTATAGAAAATATTTACAAAATAGTTTTAAATACATAAAACTACAAATAGTAATTATTGAATTATTACATTAGCTTATAGCTTTTATGAATGCATTAAAAAATTTTGTTTCACACAATGGAGCGACACCATTTAAAGTGTTTCCATCACCCTGAAGGCTGGTAAAAATATATTACATTAAAATCATACACAAGTACGTTACTATCTGTGTATGTAAATGTTTCTCCAGTTACTTAAAGCTTACCAGTTCTGTCTTGTCTAGGAGTTTGAGGGGAAGGTTTTGTACTCGGCCTGTAGATAGACTTGTTGGTCCCACATGATTCTGTCAGGGGTGGAAGCGTATTAGCATTGTATAGAAAATATTTACAAAATAGTTTTAAATACATAAAACTACAAATAGTAATTATTGAATTATTACATTAGCTTATAGCTTTTATGAATGCATTAAAAAATTTTGTTTCACACAATGGAGCGACACCATTTAAAGTGTTTCCATCACCCTGAAGGCTGGTAAAAATATATTACATTAAAATCATACACAAGTACGTTACTATCTGTGTATGTAAATGTTTCTCCAGTTACTTAAAGCTTACCAGTTCTGTCTTGTCTAGGAGTTTGAGGGGAAGGTATTTTACTGGGCCTGTAAAAAGACTTGCTGGTCCCACATGATTCTGTCAGGGGTGGAAGCGTATTAGCATTGTATAGAAAATATTTACAAAATAGTTTTAAATACATAAAACTACAAATAGTAATTATTGAATTATTACATTAGCTTATAGCTTTTATGAATGCATTAAAAAATTTTGTTTCACACAATGGAGCGACACCATTTAAAGTGTTTCCATCACCCTGAAGGCTGGTAAAAATATATTACATTAAAATCATACACAAGTACGTTACTATCTGTGTATGTAAATGTTTCTCCAGTTACTTAAAGCTTACCAGTTCTGTCTTGTCTAGGAGTTTGAGGGGAAGGTTTTGTACTCGGCCTGTAGATAGACTTGTTGGTCCCACAAGATTCTGTCAGGGGTGGAAGCGTATTAGCATTGTATAGAAAATATTTACAAAATAGTTTTAAATACATAAAACTACAAATAGTAATTATTGAATTATTACATTAGCTTATAGCTTTTATGAATGCATTAAAAAATTTTGTTTCACACAATGGAGCGACACCATTTAAAGTGTTTCCATCACCCTGAAGGCTGGTAAAAATATATTACATTAAAATCATACACAAGTACGTTACTATCTGTGTATGTAAATGTTTCTCCAGTTACTTAAAGCTTACCAGTTCTGTCTTGTCTAAGAGTTTGAGGGGAAGGTTTTGTACTCGGCCTGTAGATAGACTTGTTGGTCCCACATGATTCTGTCAGGGGTGGAAGCGTATTAGCATTGTATAGAAAATATTTACAAAATAGTTTTAAATACAAAATAGTTCTGTCCAGTTCTGTCTTGTTCTGTTAAAAAGAAAACCATCATTCAAAAAGAAATAAAATGTTTTCAATTAAATTAAATTACCTGATTCCTGTATCATATTATTTTGATGTTCATCTAGAGTCTGCTTACACTCGGCAGTCTTTCGGGGCATGGAAACAGTTACTTTTCTTGGTGGTGAATCTTCACTGTCTGAAACAAAAACGTTTAATGCATTCAGAAAAACTATTAACATATATCTATATATATATTTTAATATATTACCTAGCAAAATATATTACCTAGTAAATAAGATTATTTGTTCCATTAAGCCAATCATGTTTCATTTTTTTAACAATTATTTTGAATAACTCTAAACATTCATTCCTACATACCTCTATCCACATCATTTGGTATTCTTCTGTATTTTACTGCCCTATGGTGATAACTTGTGTCTGTGTCACTTTCCATATTTGACGTTTCTTCTGCCTTTTTAAGGTGTTTTAGGGCAAGTTCCCAAGTACCTATAATAAAAATTAGAGTATATATAATTCATTATTACGAAACTTTGTATAACATCAAAACATTGAGAAATTTTTGATTTAACCATATGAATCAATGCTTGTATTTAATTACTATCAATGGAATAAATCTTGCTGATGTTGAAACGTCTCCATTTCGATGGGTCTGGTATTTCTCCTCTTTTGGCTTTCGATGATTGGTTTTCACGTGGCCAATAGCCCACGTTTGATCCCTGGAAAGGGGACATATATTTGTAAATATATGTATATGTAAATGTATGTCTCATAAATCGAGGCCCCACTGTATTTCATATATTATATACATATATATCTCTAAATCTATCAACATATATCATATACACATATTTTAAATACTAATGTTTTAATTTTGCAAATAAACAATATATATATATATTGACTTACATCAGATGCACTAAACATCCATTTGATATGGGTGATTGACAATTCTCCTTCTTCATCTTCCACAACGATGTATTTATTTTCAGATTCAGCCATCTACAAATTTAAACTGATTAGGGACATTTTCTGCAGCACATTATCAGTGTCTAAGAAAATAAGCAGTCACTAATTTTATATAGTACTAAACAACAATGTTAACCTTAATTCTAATATGTTATGATGGTGAACAATACTTTTTACTAAAGTTAAAAATTTTGCAATGTAAGCAAAGAGTATTCCTACAGCTTGCACAAGAATCAAAAACAATCACAAGAAACTTACTAGTCATAAATCATGTAGTATTGACAAGAAGATATAAGTACTTTCTGTTTTCTTGATTAACATTCCTCTGGTTGATGTGTTAATCCTATACACTTTTTTTAAAAAGTCCTTACGTGGATTAACATTGAAGGCCCCAAATATTCTTGAATCACAAGGACTAGTAAATATTGGGCTTTGAAAAGGATATACCCTAACAATGAAGTAATTTTCTTCACTTCTTCGGCTGTGTACAGTCCTTAACACTTCACAGCAATTATATCCAGGTAACGAATATACATTGTTAGGAAATTTATGAGAAATTTTATTATCTGGAGATGTTTTATAAATCATGGTATTTTCAGCCTCCTTTATTCTTTTTGTAATTTGGACAATTGGATTTTTACTTGATCTGACCATCTTTTTCAGCTGATGCAAATAATTTTCAAATGGAAAAGCTGAACAACTGTCAAGAGTACCATGTTCCTCAGCATCTGCTGTTAGGTGAATCAAACTGTGAACATTGTAGACTAGAAAATCTTTCCCATACAGATCACCACACCTTGATACAAAATTCAGCAAAAGGTCATGAGCATATTTGCCGTATTTTAAGGACATACATGTGGGCGAAACAAGAAAACTTATACCAACACTGAGAGTAAGGAAATGATCATACATCTCTTGGGGTAGAATACCTTTCAATACAAGCTTTCCTGTGTAGAGAAGAAACTGTCTGTATTCAGTTGCCTTCCATCTGTCAATTTCTTCCAAACCTCGTGGTTTACGTGCAAAAATATTGGGCACAAAATCTTTTATGCTCACCAATCTAGCACTAATTTCAGAAATCTGGCGGCTACATAATTTAAATGTGTTTTTCCGTATCCAGGTGACAAGAAGTCGCTTCATAACACCAAGGCACACCTGGTGCATATAGTCAATGGGAAACGCTGCAATTAAGTCTATGTTCAAGTCACAGAATGGTGATTTACCATGATGATGTTGCGAGTTAGATTGATTACGGAAGCGTGTGTCTGTTCTAATGGTTAAATTTGTTACTTCTGGATATGTCATTTTCCCCATCCAAGTACCTTTCTGTTCACATTTGTCACAGCCATAATAACCTGAAAACAGTTTTATGGACTTCACCATAGCCTTAGCAGGTGCATCACAAATTACACATTGTAATTTTATGTTGATAGTTCTGTTACCATACTGAATCCCATGCAACAAAAGGTCATCCATATCAGATATAAAATCATATAAGAAATTTAAATCACTTGGCTTAGAACGTCCATACATGAGGACAACTGGAAAGACTTTCAAAGGTGTAATATTCATTACTGCACAGAGAACTGGCCACAAAGCATCATTTTTGCTTCTAAATATAGGAAGGCCATCAATGTTACATGACAATAATAATTGTCTCAGTCCTTTTATAGTTGCTTTTGGATATCTACTTATGTTTTTTAACAGTTCCTCTTTTAACCCAAAGTAGACATATTTCATTCCAGATTTTTGCTGAGTTTCTATGTACCTTTCAGAACTGATTAGTGTCCGAGCTGTTTTTGGTAAGTAGTCAATTCCCATTTGCCTCAAAATTTTTAATAATTCATCAACAGCATTGTGTGTAACACCATTCTTGTTTACCCACTGAATTAATAAATTCTGTGGGTAAACAAGTGAATGATGATTATCATGGTCATCATTCTCCTCCTCACTTTGAGAATTAGATAATACATCATGAATATCAGTAAGATTCATGTGTAAATCATCAATTTCAGAGCCTAATCCATACTCTTGATTTGACTCAGCTTCAAAAGAACTAATGTCATTGTCTGACGACTCAATCTCTGAACTTGATGCTGCCTCAGTAAGATTAATGGGTTCACTAGTGTGTACAGCTGTATTTGGATGCATTTTGTGTATACGTTTTAGCCTTCTTGATACTTGCATCCATCTGTTGTTGTATTGGAGTCGCTTTTTTCGCTTATACTCGTACATTCTGTTAAAGAGTGTCAAATTTCTACATTAGACTACCATATTACCTATATTATTGTTAATAATGTATTGACAGATGCAATATGTATTAAAATTCTAAAAATAAGTCATTCATTATATACAATGTGTGATAATTAAAGCTGGTGCATATAACATCCTTGTCAGGCACATGCAAAAGTGAACACTTCCAGAATTGGAGACATGCAGAAATGTAACATATGGAAATAGAGGCATGCCAAAACAAAGACATGCATAAATTCAAATTCTTATCGAAATAATTTCTAGTGATTATTATATAAATTATTCCATCAGTACTAGATCAAATATTCAATACCATCCTCCCATTGGAAAGAGTAATCATGTCCTGTTGGACATTAATTATATGTTGAGATATAATCTAAAAGAAAATAGGGACATTGAAATTGTTGTTAAACTCTATTTCAATAAAGGACACTATAGGGAACCTATAACCCTGTATTACAAGTGTAAGTGATAATTTTGGAAAATTTAATTAAAGCTAATTGTGTAGGACACCTGGAGATATGGTGCCCATATCTAAAGAATCACATCAACTGGTAAAGGTATAGACTTGCCAATAAGTGGCTCCCAGGTTAGAGGCATAAAATGCCAAAACTAGATGGTAGAATAAAAAGAAGATATTGTAAAAGGTAACCAAACAAAGATGCCACAGAAATATTAGAAAATTAACTTTCGCAAGCAGCGTGGTAGACATGGTTGGAACAAGTTAGGTGAGAGGGTGGTGGAGGCCAAAACCATAATCATAATCATCTGTATCAAACCTTATTACAGGTAAAACCAGTAGGCAGTCTACTGTATTTTATCAAACCGTTATTAGTATAATAGATCTCGTAATAATTTTGCAAAAATAATGGCATTTACTATTTTTAAAAGATTATTAGCAAATTTACACAAATGGTGCATTCGGAAGACAAAACCAATTTTTCACTTTTGACAATTGAGCACCTGCTACATCCAGATTCTAGGGAGGAAAGGAAGGACAATCTTACTGGATCCCATAGCCTCTCCGAGGCACAAACCTGGCTTTTACATAACCCCCCCCCCCTGCACCCGAGCTTTTTAAAATAGTAAATGCCACTATTTTTGCAAAATTATTACGAGATCTATTATTCTAATAAGAGTTTGATAAAATACAAACCCTGGGGCCTTAGAACGGCTATTTAATCCCCTTGAACGGACCTGTGCATGGGCCACTGAGGCATCGAAAAAAAACAGACCGGCTTGGGAAAAAAGCAAAATTGCCGGTCTATGGCCCAGCTGATGGCTGTGCATGAATGGCTAATGGCTGTTAGTTATGGAGCTAGGTTAGACTATGTATGTTTAAATCTCTGATTTAAACAGAGCCAGTGTTCAGTCAAATAACTGAATTTATCAAATCTTATCCTTGTATAATATACAAGCTGATGTGAGATCCCTGTCTACAGGTGGACTGGAACTATTATCCAGTAGGCAGTCTACTGTATTTTATCAAACCGTTATTAGTATAATAGATCTCGTAATAATTTTGCAAAAATAATGGCTTTTACTATTTTTAAAAGATTATTAGCAAATTTACAGAAATGGTGCATTCGGAAGACAAAACCAATTTTTCACTTTTGACAATTGAGCACCTGCTACATCCAGATTCTAGGGAGGAAAGGAAGGACGATCTTACTGGATCCCATAGCCTCTCCGAGGCACAAACCAGGCTTTTACATAACCCCCCCCCCCCCTGCACCCGAGCTTTTTAAAATAGTAAATGCCACTATTTTTGCAAAATTATTACGAGATCTATTATTCTAATAAGAGTTTGATAAAATACAAACCCTGGGACCATAGAACGGCTATTTAATCCCCTTGAACGGACCTGTGCATGGGCCACTGAGGCATCGAAAAAAAACAGACCGGCTTGGGAAAAAAGCAAAATTGCCGGTCTATGGCCCAGCTGATGGCTGTGCATGAATGGTTAATGGCTAATGGCTGTTAGTTATGGAGCTAGGTTAGACTATGTATGTTTAAATCTCTGATTTAAACAGAGCCAGTGTTCAGTCAAATAACTGAATTTATCAAATCTTATCCTTGTATAATATACAAGCTGATGTGAGATCCCTGTCTACAGGTGGACTGGAACTATTATCCAGTAGGCAGTCTACTGTATTTTATCAAACCGTTATTAGTATAATAGATCTCGTAATAATTTTGCAAAAATAATGGCATTTACTATTTTTAAAAGATTATTAGCAAATTTACACAAATGGTGCATTCGGAAGACAAAACCAATTTTTCACTTTTGACAATTGAGCACCTGCTACATCCAGATTCTAGGGAGGAAAGGAAGGACGATCTTACTGGATCCCATAGCCTCTCCGAGGCACAAACCTGGCTTTTACATAACCCCCCCCCCCTGCACCCGAGCTTTTTAAAATAGTAAATGCCACTATTTTTGCAAAATTATTACGAGATCTATTATTCTAATAAGAGTTTGATAAAATACAAACCCTGGGGCCATAGAACGGCTATTTAATCCCCTTGAACGGACCTGTGCATGGGCCACTGAGGCATCGAAAAAAAACAGACCGGCTTGGGAAAAAAGCAAAATTGCCGGTCTATGGCCCAGCTGATGGCTGTGCATGAATGGCTAATGGCTGTTAGTTATGGAGCTAGGTTAGACTATGTATGTTTAAATCTCTGATTTAAACAGAGCCAGTGTTCAGTCAAATAACTGAATTTATCAAATCTTATCCTTGTATAATATACAAGCTGATGTGAGATCCCTGTCTACAGGTGGACTGGAACTATTATCCAGTAGGCAGTCTACTGTATTTTATCAAACCGTTATTAGTATAATAGATCTCGTAATAATTTTGCAAAAATAATGGCATTTACTATTTTTAAAAGATTATTAGCAAATTTACAGAAATGGTGCATTCGGAAGACAAAACCAATTTTTCACTTTTGACAATTGAGCACCTGCTACATCCAGATTCTAGGGAGGAAAGGAAGGACGATCTTACTGGATCCCATAGCCTCTCCGAGGCACAAACCAGGCTTTTACATAACCCCCCCCCCCTGCACCCGAGCTTTTTAAAATAGTAAATGCCACTATTTTTGCAAAATTATTACGAGATCTATTATTCTAATAAGAGTTTGATAAAATACAAACCCTGGGGCCATAGAACGGCTATTTAATCCCCTTGAACGGACCTGTGCATGGGCCACTGAGGCATCGAAAAAAAACAGACCGGCTTGGGAAAAAAGCAAAATTGCCGGTCTATGGCCCAGCTGATGGCTGTGCATGAATGGCTAATGGCTGTTAGTTATGGAGCTAGGTTAGACTATGTATGTTTAAATCTCTGATTTAAACAGAGCCAGTGTTCAGTCAAATAACTGAATTTATCAAATCTTATCCTTGTATAATATACAAGCTGATGTGAGATCCCTGTCTACAGGTGGACTGGAACTATTATCCAGTAGGCAGTCTACTGTATTTTATCAAACCGTTATTAGTATAATAGATCTCGTAATAATTTTGCAAAAATAATGGCATTTACTATTTTTAAAAGATTATTAGCAAATTTACACAAATGGTGCATTCGGAAGACAAAACCAATTTTTCACTTTTGACAATTGAGCACCTGCTACATCCAGATTCTAGGGAGGAAAGGAAGGACGATCTTACTGGATCCCATAGCCTCTCCGAGGCACAAACCAGGCTTTTACATAACCCCCCCCCCCTGCACCCGAGCTTTTTAAAATAGTAAATGCCACTATTTTTGCAAAATTATTACGAGATCTATTATTCTAATAAGAGTTTGATAAAATACAAACCCTGGGGCCATAGAACGGCTATTTAATCCCCTTGAACGGACCTGTGCATGGGCCACTGAGGCATCGAAAAAAAACAGACCGGCTTGGGATAAAAAGCAAAATAGCCGGTCTATGGCCCGGCTGATGGCTGTGCATGGATGGCTAATGGCTGTTAGTTATGGAGCTAGGTTAGACTATGTATGTTTAAATCTCTGATTTAAACAGAGCCGGCTAATGGCTGTTTGTTATGGAGCTAGGTTAGACTATAGGCTAGGCTAGGTTAGAGCCAGTGTTCAGTCAAATAACTGAATTTATCAAATCTTATCCTTGTATAATATACAAGCTGATGTGAGATCCCTGTCTACAGGTGGACTGGAACTTCTATCAACTAATCCATACATCAAACCTGTCCCTTACAGCCCACAATCTATCATTAGGAAAACCATGTGAGAAATCTTTAAGGAATTCTGATAAAGAAAGAGATCTAGGAGTGATTCTAAATAGAAAACTATCACCTGAGGACCACATAAAGAACATTGTGTGAGGAGCCTATGCCATGCATTCCAAGTTCAACAGCATGTTGTGGGGTGCCGATATTGTGTGCCATCACATGTAAACCAATCAAGCCCACAAATACGTCAACATGGACCAGCATTACACCGTCTAACATACTCTGTCAGATGTAACAACTAAATTTGTGAATTCAAGACCTAATCTATTGCATAACACAGTGTTAGTACGAGAAAAACATTACTTACATTCGAAGCCGTGTTTTAAAATGGCGCGGACCTTGGTCTACTGACGCTCCACACTGTGTGTTCGTTTGCGTATGATGAACGTGTGACAATTTACTACAACAATTATTTAATTATTCTTATTCTTTATTTTACTATTTTTAGGGTACATGAAATTTCCAAATTATTTGCACACAATAATATAATTGCATTGTCATAACCTTTATATATTACGGAAAATACGATGACATGAAAGAAGTCAAAGTGAAGTTGAAGTCAAAGTCATTCGCCGAACGTATTAGTCATTTTTTTTCTCCCAAACGATAAGGGATAACAAATCCACAGAGCATATAAGTCTAGAGTAAAGTCAATTTTATTCAGGAAAGTACATACATAGTTGATTTACAAACATAATGTTGGATTTATAGATAGAGCTAGTGCATACAATACCTAAAGCCAATATAGTAGGCATATAGCATTTCAGGCAACCGGGCAGTATATATGGACCCCTTACTCAAATCTCTGAATATGTTAGATATTAAGTCCCTGCACATACTCTCATGTGTATTTTATATATATAAAACGCTGCACTGTAATGTCAATCCTGACCTTAAAAGCTTCGTAGAAGGTTGTAACAGATCCCATGAGCACCACACCAGAAACAAATACCTATTTGATATTCCAAGAGTACGACTTAGTCAAACTAGAAATGCTTTACAAATCAAGAGACCTCGAATGTGGAATGACCTTCCCAATTATGTTAAAAACTGTACCTCTCCCAACCAGTTTAAGATAAATAAAGATAAATTTATAAGTTAAGAAAAATTCCACAAATCAACAACCCTGTTACTGACCCTGTATTTACCCAAGTCTTTCCTAAATCTAAACTTATCCAATTTATACCCATTGTTTCGTGTTCTATCTTGTGTTGACAATTTTAATACCCTATTAATATCCCCTTTGTTATATCTATTCAGGAAATTGTGGTTGATCTCGAACCCATTGATAATGTGACGACTTATACAGAATTTTGTAACTATATCATCAAGATTGTAACCAGCTTAGCTAAATGTAGTGTGGGGTTCAGTCCCTAAGCCCATATATGTGCCTCTCTAACCATTTAGGTTACAGGGCAAAAACATAAAAACAAAGGTAACTGCAGAAGGCCTATTGGCCCATACCAGGCAGCTCCTATCTATAACAGATAAACACTAAGTACTACCTAATTAACTCAATGTAACCTACCAACCTAACCCCCAAAATGTCAATCCATATCTTTTATTTTAAACAATGCTGTTTTGTTGACCAAATTGTATTTTTACTCTTTTTCTGTCATGTTTCTCCCACCCCTGTTTTTTCCCTTTTTTCTTATTTTTTCTCAACATAATTCATACTTTAATTATGCGGATCAGGACATCACCTGATCAAACACATCAAACATCGTTTGACCACCATCAAACACACACATTTCGTGTGTGTTTGACGCTCACTGATATGTACCAGCGTTGTTTTATATATGGTGCTATTCTATCTTACGCTTTGTTGCTCTTTTTTACCTACGGGCTCATAGAACATTCTATTGCGAAAACATTGGCACAAAAATGAATGACGTACATACAATAATAATGTCAGGACAGTGATATAATTATAAACTTTCAAAGCACTGTATCGCCCATGTGTCGTCTTGTCACCAATACTGGGTAACAGTTCCGCCACTTCCCACACTCTTGCGGGTGGGCAGCGACCATTATTCTACGTTTATATTCATATCACCGTGTTGGGAATTTCATTGCGAGTACATTGATACCAAAATTAACGCTGTAGGACAAGTGTGGAAGTGATAACAATCCCAAGAGTAAAAACATTTTGTTGCTCTTGGGCACTCACGGCGAGTCATCTACGTAGGTATTTATTGGGTGCTGGTATTCATATAACTTTTGGTGACCGTTTTTGCTGATTTTCTTCTAGAGAATGTTATTGCGAACACGTTGGTACCAAAATGAAATACATAGCTCGAGAACTAAGGTCAGGAGAGTAAAAAGAGTATACACATTTTTGTTTTGACGCTTAATTAAGGTTATTGTGAGTACTCATCGCCTGCCTAGAAACTGGAACTAGTAATTCCATCTATCATACATATCATACAAGAGGAGCCACACATCTATGGATCATCCAATAAAATCAGCAGACTTCTAGATGTTACTACTGCTCGGCTTAGACTCGGTTACAAGTATCTCTGGGAATTCTCATTATCTGCTGATGTAGACCTGACCAAATGTAAACTGTGTCAACAAAATTATTCGCACACCCTCCGTCACTATGTGATGGAGTGCGAAAAGATACATGAATTTAGAGACAATTCTATAACCAATGTTCCAGCGATGTGTCAATATTTCATTCAAAATGATCTGCTACCAGAAATTTTAGCCAAATATCCCCAGTTTGCTAACTGTAGATAACAACTAAGTGATTGTAACCTATCCACCGCTGCCCACTGGATGGGGGACGGTGTGCAGGACAAACATATAAATTTTGATACTAGCTCTCCACATATGTCAGTTGCTTAATTTAGAACCTGTACTTGAGGTCGATCTCGAACCCATTGTTGATGTGATGACTTATATTGAATTTTGTAACTAGCTCATCAAGATTGTAACTTGCTTAGCTAAATGAATTGTGGGGTTCAGTCTCTGAGCCCATTATGTGCCTCTGTAACCCTTTCCACAACCGCCCACAAGATGGGTATGGGGTGCATAATGGGGTGGGGTGTCTTGGCCAAACGTGCCACATCAAAACCACAAGTTGACATTGAATGTGAATTAACAATGAGACAAGTAAGATTTATACTAATACATTTATACTAACTCTGTTGAGCGTTGACCATTTATACATCAAATCTGTTGATGTGAGCACTTTAGTTTAGTCTGCCGTTTAAAGAAAAAAAGAGCATATCAATGGTATATCACAGAAAACGAATTTATCATAAACTCATGTATTTGTCTTATCATATTGAACTGCATTCATATTTTTAATATATAACAATATGAATATACAAATTTCTGTAAATCCCCTACCTTGTTGGAATCTGTGGAAATGAATGAGCAAATGTGCTGGCTGAAGGCGCTGAAGGAAACCACATTGGTTTCATTTTGGATACAAATGTCCATGGAAATTCAAAATGGAAACTAATTATATAGTTGAACCTGCAGAGACGAGTTTAAGAATCTGTGTTGAGAGTGATGGACACAGCCTTCACAATTATACTTCAGAGAATGTAAACATCTAAGAGTCATTAGAAATATGTGTAGAATAATAAACCCTACATTGTTTGAGTTAGGGAAAACACCATTTGTGATATATAGATACTATAGCTGTTCCTAAAGATTCACCCTTTTTTGCACCAGCAAGATAACATATAAGATTTTAAGAGTTGACGAATGTTAATATTCTTGTTTGATAAACTGTGAACTTGAGACATAGTTAATAAGAACATATTAACACAACAAAATGTTTTCAGAATCCTTAACACCACTTTCCAACAACTTATATAATTTATATAAATTATTTTAGAGAATAATACATAAATTATATATTTAAACATGATATAGTGTTTAGTGGAATGTATAAGGAGTCAAATTGTGTTAAAAAGAGCAATTTTTAGAAAATTTGGAAAAATACTTTTTTCTGTTCAAATTATAACTAAATGGATTATAAAGGTTTCACTCAGCCAATATATATCATTCACAATTTATTAATGAATTTTACAAAAAAAAAACCATAAATTTTATATTTAAACATGTAAAAACTATTTGTTTTACATTTGGAAGAAAATAATTGTAGAAAAAAAATTTATAATTAAACCTTTGTGTTTGGATTTTTTGAGTAAAAGTTTCTCAAAGGCTTTCCTGCACCATTCTCAATGCAAATCATTCCCACACCTATGGCAAGAGATAGGCGAACGTTGTGTAGATGATTTGTGTTTGCTGGGCTCTCTGTCCCTCTTACTCTCTGTCACTCTTACTCTCTGTCACTCTTACTCTCTGTCACTCTTACTCTGTCACTCTTACTCTCTGTCACTCTTACTCTCTGTCACTCTTACTCTGTCACTCTTACTCTCAATCACTCTTACTCTCAATCACTCTTACTCTCAATCACTCTTACTCTCACTAACTCTCAATCACTCTTACTCTCACTCTAACTCTCAATCACTCTTACTCTCATACTCACCCTTACTCTCAATCACTTTACTCTCACTCTTACTCATTCTGTCACCCTTAGTCTCACTCTTACTCACTCTGTCACTCTTACTCACTCTCAGTCACTCTTACTTATACTCACTCTTACTCACACTTACACACTCTCTGGCACTCTCACTCACCTTTAGTCACTCTTACTCACTCTTACCCACTCTCGCTCACTCTTACTCACTCTAGTTAATAAGAACACGCCAATATAAGACAACAAAACGTTTTCAGATTCTTTCTCACCACTTTCCAGCAACTTTTATAATTTATATAAATTATCTTAGGGAATAATACATAAATTATATATTTAAACATGATATTAGTGTTTAGTGGAATGCATAAGGAGTCAAATTGTGTTAAAAAGAGCGATTTTAGAAAATTTGGAAAACTACTTTTTTCTGTTCATATTATAACTAAATGGATTTTGAAGGTTTCACTCAGCCAATATATATCATTCACAATTTATTAATGAATTTTACAAAAAAACACCATAAATTTTATATTTAAACATGTAAAAACTATTTGTTTTACATTTGGAAGAAAATAATTGTAGAAAAACAATTTATAATTAAACCTTTGTGTTTGGATTTTTTGAGTAAAAGTTTCTCAAAGGCTCTCCTGCACCATTCTCAATGCAAATTATTCCCACACCTATGGGAAGAGATAAGCGAACGTTGTGTAGATGATTTGTGTTTATTGGGAAGAGAGGGATGCAGAGGTTTAAGAGAGTGATGCAAAGGCTCAAGAAAGTGATGCAGAGGCTCAAGAGAGTGATACAGAGGCTCAAGAGAGTGATGCATAGGCTCAAGAGAGTGATGCAGACGATCAAGAGAGTGATGCAGAGGCTCAAGAGAGTGATGCAGAGGATCAAGAGAGGGAAGCAGAGGCTTAGGAGAGTGATGCAGAGGCTAAGGAGAGTGATGCAGAGGCTCTAGAGAGTGATGCAGAGGCTTAAGAGAGTGATGCAGAGGCTTAAGAGAGGGATGCAGAGGCTTAAGAGAGGGATGCAGAGGCTCAAGAGAGTGAATCAGAGGCTTACGAGAGTGATGCAGGGAATCAAGAGAGTTTTGCAGAGGCTCGAGAGTGATGCAGAGGCTCAAGAGAGTGATGCATAGGCTCAAGAGAGTTATGCAGACGATCAAGAGAGTGATGCAGAGGCTCAAGAGAGTGATGCAGAGGATCAAGAGAGGGAAGCAGAGGCTTAGGAGAGTGATGCAGAGGCTGAGGAGAGTGATGCAGAGGCTCTAGAGAGTGATGCAGAGGCTTAAGAGAGTGATGCAGAGGCTTAAGAGAGGGATGCAGAGGCTTAAGAGAGGGATGCAGAGGCTCACGAGAGTGATTCAGACGCTTACGAGAGGGATGCAGAGGCTCACGAGAGTGATTCAGACGCTTACGAGAGTGATGCGGGGAATCAAGAGAGTTTTGCAGAGGCTCGAGAGAGTTATGCAGAGGCCTAAAGAGAGGGATTCAGAGGCTTAAGAGAGTGATGCAGAGGCTGAAGAGAGTGTTGCAGAGGCTCAAGAGAGGGATGAAGAGGCTGAAGAGATTGATGCAGAGGATCAAGAGAGGGATGCAGACTCTCAAGAGAGTGATGCAGAGGCTTAAAAGAGTGAGGCAGAGGCGTAGGAGAGGGATGCAGAGGCTACAGAGAGTAACGCAGAGGCTTAAGAGGGTGATGCAGAGGCTCAAGAGAGTGATGCAGAGACTTGAGAGAGGGATGCAGTTGCTCAAGAGAGTGATGCAGAGGCTCAAGAGAGTTATTCAGAGGCTTAAGAGAGTGATGCAGAGGCTTAAGAGAGTGATGCAGAGGCTTAAGAGAGGGATGCAGAGGCTCTAGAGAGGGGATGCAGGGGCCCAAGAGAAGGATGCAGAGGCTCAAGAGAGTGAAGCAGAGGCTCAAGTGAGGGATGCAGAGGCCCAAGAGAGGGATGCAGAGGCTCTTGAGAGTGATGCAGAGGCTTAAGAGAGGGATGCAGAGGCTTAAGAGAGTAATGCAAAGGCTCAAGAGCGGGATGCAGAGACTCATGAGAGGAATGCAGGAGTTCTAGAGAGGGATGCAGAGGCTCAAGAGAGTGATTCAGAGGCTTACGAGAGTGATGCAGAGGCTTAAGAGAGTGATACAGAGGCTTAAGAGAGGGATGCAGAGGCTCAAGCGAGGGATGCAGATTCTCAAGAGAGGGATGCAGGGGCTCAGCAGACGGATGCAGAGGCTCAAGTGAGGGATGCAGAGGCACAAGAGAGGGATGCAGAGGCTCTTGAGAGTGACGCAGAGGCTCAAGAGAGGGATGCAGAGGCTTAAGAGAGTGATGCAAAGGCTCAGGAGAATGATGCAGAGGCTTATGAGAGGGATGCAGGAATTCACGAGAGTGATGCAGGAATTCACGAGAGTGATGCAAAGGCTCAAGAAAGGGATGCAGAGGCTTAAGAAAGTGATGCAGAGGCTCAAAAAAGGGATGCAGAGGCTTAGGAGAGTGATGCAGAGGCTGAAGAGAGTGTTTCAGAGGCTTAAAAGAGGATGGTAGAAGCTCTGGAGAGTGATGGAGAGGCTCAAGAGTGATGCAGAGGCTCAACAGAGTGATTCAGAGGCTTACGAGAGTGATGCAGAGGCTTAAGAGTGGAATGCAGAGGCTGAAGAGAATGATACTGAGTAAGATATTAAAAAGGGGAGAAGTTCTGTTTTTATTGCATATATCGACGTTTCAGCCGGAATAGAGCGGTTTTACGTGTACATCTTCCATCGGTAATATAAACGGAAAATCAGGAACAATTTAGTTCATTCTAATGAAAACACATTGTTTCATTTGTATTGAAAACAACATTGTCATATGTCTTTTCTTGGATCTAAATTATACGAAACCTCGCGCTATGATTCGAAGTTAAAATCCTCAAATTTGGTATAATAGTGACTTTTTCACGTTTTTCATGTAGTTTGATATTACGTAAATGTATTCATTTTTACCAATATTTCGAATCTTTTTCATGTAGTATTACGATTTGTGATGTGGCCTTCAAATCTCAGAATTTCGCATAATATTGCATTTTAAGCAAGTTTTCTTGCATTTTGTTTTGTACTAAAAATCATCGAATTTAGCAATATTTTGACCTTTATCATTCCCTTTTCCTTTATGTGATTTAAACAAAATATCATCGAATTAGGCAATATTTTATTGTTTTTACACGTTTTTGTGAATTTTCAGTTTATTGTTATTAATTCATTAAATATTCGATAAAAATTATGCAAACACATTATTGATCAGAAAATAAACTTAAATACTTCATTTTCAATGATCTATTTGTTTTTCGTTAAATTACTGAGTAAGATATTGAAAAGGGGAGAAGTTCTGTTTTTATTGCATATATCGACGTTTCAGCCGGATTAGAGCGGTTTTACGTGTACATCTTCCATCGGTAATATAAACGGAAAATCAGGAACATTTTAGTTAATTCTAATGAAAACACCATGATTTTTATCATTTGCATTTAAAACAACATTGTCATATGTCTTTTCTTGGATCTAAATAATACGAAACCTCGCGCTATGATTCGAAGTTAAAATCCTCAAATTTGGTATAATAGTGACTTTTTCACGTTTTTCATGTAGTTTGATATTACGTAAATATATTCATTTTTACCAATATTTCGAATCTTTTTCATGTAGTATTACGATTTGAGATTTGGCCTTCAAATCTCAGAATTTCGCATAATATTGCATTTTAAGCAAGTTTTCTTGCATTTTGTTTTGTACTAAAAATCATCGAATTTAGCAAAATTTTGACCTTTATCATCCCCTTTTCCTTTATGTTATTTAAACAAAATATCATCGAATTAGGCAATATTTTGTTGTTTTTCCACGTTTTTGTGAATTTTCAGTTTATTGTTATTAATTCATTAAATATTCGATAAAAATTATGCAAACACATAATTGATCAGAAAATAAACTTAAATACTTCATTTTCAATCATCTATTTGTTTTTCGTTAAAATACTGAGTAAGATATTGAAAAGGGGAGAAGTTCTGTTTTTATTGCATATATCGACGTTTCAGCCGGATTAGAGCGGTTTTACGTGTACATCTTCCATCGGTAATATAAACGGAAAATCAGGAACATTTTAGTTAATTCTAATGAAAACACATTGATTTTTATCATTTGCATTTGAAACAACATTGTCATATGTCTTTTCTTGGATCTAAATAATACGAAACCTCGTGCTATGATTCGAAGTTAAAATCCTCAAATTTGGTATAATAGTGACTTTTTCACGTTTTTCATGTAGTTTGATATTACGTAAATATATTCATTTTTACCAATATTTCGAATCTTTTTCATGTAGTATTACGATTTGTGATTTGGCCTTCAAATCTCATAATTTCGCATAATATTGCATTTTAAGCAAGTTTTCTTGCATTTTGTTTTGTACTAAAAATCATCGAATTTAGCAATATTTTGACCTTTATCATCCCCTTTTCCTTTATGTGATTTAAACAAAATATCATCGAATTAGGCAATATTTTGTTGTTTTTCCACGTTTTTGTGAATTTTCAGTTTATTGTTATTAATTCATTAAATATACAATAAAAATTATGCAAACACATAATTGATCAGAAAATAAACTTAAATACTTCATTTTCAATCATCTATTTGTTTTTCGTTAAAATACTGAGTAAGATATTGAAAAGGGGAGAAGTTCTGGTTTTATTGCATATATCGACGTTTCAGCCGGATTAGAGCGGTTTTATGTGTACATCTTCCATCGGTAATATAAACGGAAAATCAGGAACATTTTAGTTAATTCTAATGAAAACACATTGATTTTTATCATTTGCATTTGAAACAACATTGTCATATGTCTTTTCTTGGATCTAAATAATACGAAACCTCGCTCTATGATTTGAAGTTAAAATCTTCAAATATGGTAATATAGTGACTTTTTTCACGTTATTCATGTAGTGTGATTTTACGTATATATATTCGTTTTTACCAATATTTCGATACTACTTAATGTTTTCTAACAATATGTGATTTGGACATCAAATCTCAGAATTTCGCAAATTTTGCATTTCTAAGCAAGTTTTCTTGCATTTTGTTTTGTACTAAAAATCATCGAATTTAGCAATATTTTGACCTTTATCATCCCCTTTTCCTTTATGTGATTTAAACAAAATATCATCGAATTAGGCAATATTTTTCCGTTTTTCCACGTTTTTGTGAATTTTCAGTTTATTGTTATTAACTCATTAAATATACGAGAAAAATTGTGCAAACACATAATTGATCAAAAAATAACCTTAAATACTTCATTTTCAATCATCTATTTGTTTCTCGTTAAAATACTGAGTAAGATATTGAAAAGGGGAGAATTTCTGTTTTTATTGCATATATCGACGTTTCAGCCGGATTAGAGCGGTTTTATGTGTACATCTTCCATCGGTAATATAAACGGAAAATCAGGAACATTTTAGTTAATTCTAATGAAAACACATTGATTTTTATCATTTGTATTGGAAGCAACATCTTTATACGTCTTTTCTAGGGTCTAAAAAATACGAAACGTCGCTCTATGATTCGATGTTAAAATCCTCAAATTTGGTATAATAATGACTTTTTTCACGTTTTTGATGTAGTTTGATATTACGTAAATATATTCATTTTTACCAATATTTCGATACTATTTCATGTAGTATCACGATATGTGCTTTGGCCTTCAAATCTCAAATTTTCGCATAAAATTGCATTTTAAGCAAGTTTTCTTGCATTTTGTTTTGTACTAAAAATCATCGAATTTAGCAATATTTTGACGTTTATCATCCCCTTTTCCTTTATGTGATATAAACAAAATATCATCGAATTAGGCAATATTTTGCCGTTTTTCCACGTTTTTGTGAATTTTCAGTTTATTGTTATTAATTCATTAAATATACGATAAAAATTATGCAAACACATAATTGATCAGAAAATAACCTTAAATAATTAATTTTCAATCATCTATTTGTTTCACGGTAAAATACTGAGTAAGATATTGAAAAGGGGAGAAGTTCTGTTTTTATTGCATATATCGACGTTTCAGCCGGATTAGAGCGGTTTTACTTGTACATCTTCCATCGGTAATATAAATGGAAAATCAGGAACATTTTAGTTAATTCTAATGAAAACACATTGATTTTTATCGTTTGTATTGGAAACAACATTGTCATATGTCTTTTCTTGGATCTAAATAATACGAAACCTCGCTCTATGATTTGAAGTTAAAATCCTCAAATATGGTAATATCGTGACTTTTTTCACGTTATTCATGTAGTGTGATTTTACGTATATATATTGGATTGGATTGATGTCCATAGGGAATGGAAAGGATGGGGGAGGTAGAGGGATGGGGAGATGAAATTCAGGAAGAGGATGCGGGTGTAGAGAGAGAGGAGGTTTGAAAGTTCGGTGGCCTGTCCACCATGGGTTGACATTTTTGTATGTGTTGTTTGTTTGCGTATGTGTTATGTTGGGTTGTCAGTACATTGGCTGGGGGGGCTAGTGTTTGTGACCTTGTTGGTGTCCTAAAGCACTAGAGCCGATTGAGTTGGCTGAAGGAGGCTAATCTTAGAAACATCAGGGTAGTTACACTTCTGACGCCACGACAAATGGTTTTTTGGTTTTATATTTTTTTGTAGGTGTTTTATTTATTTATATATTTTTTTATTATTATTATTATTATTTTTTTTTATTTATTTATTTATTTTATTTTATTTTTTTTTTTTTTTTTTATTTTATTTTTTTTTTCTTTCTTTCTTTATTCTTCATTTGGAGTAGATTGGGTCCGGGATGGGCCACTCATCTGGATCGTCTGGCAGACCGCTTAGTATCTGAGGGCTTGGGAAGGCCTCATCATGGATATGTCTGATCACTTTTTGTTGGAGAGTGATTCTTCTGGTTCTGTGTGGTGGTTCGTGGATCTCGTAGTCGCTGGTGGTGTTTTCTGCTACGAAGGGATCTTCTGGGTCTGGGACATACATGTTCTTCATACGGTACAGCTGTCTTCTGGCCAGGTAGCTGAGCCTAATGTTCATTGGCTTCATGTTGAGCGTCTCATGGATCAGGTCAGTTCTTACCCTGTCCCTCAGAGTCAGGCCCTCTGCAAAGCGAAGTGCTTTGTTTTGTACTCGTTGAATCTTCAACATGTTGGATTTGTTGGTGAGGTTCAGGGGAACGTAGGGGTATTCCAAGCTAGGCCTTATGATCATTCTGTACAGGTGGAGCTTGATGAGGGATGGGGCTTGGTTGAAACGGAAGAGCCTCTCCAGTGAGCCCCGGGCCATCGCTGTCTTCTGGGATACGTACTGGGAGGAGTTGAGTAGCCTGTTGAAGTTGTACCCGAGCACTGTGTTGGAGTTTGAGATGGCTATGGGTTCACCCCTGATTCTTATTCCCCCCTCATTTTCAATAGAGAAGGCCATACAGCCGACAGTGCTTAATTGGATCTTTTCTGGGTTAGTGGTGATCCTCCATTTCCTTTCCCAGTTAGCAGTCCTTGCTAGTTCTACGTTTGCCTTACGGGTTACAGTTGCATGCTTGGCCGCTTGGATGCTAGGGTTAGATGTTATTACGTGTGTTACGTCGTCCGCAAATTGTACGATAATGGTGTCCCTATACTCTGGTTGGGGTAGGTCATTTACAAAGATGTTGAAGAGAACCGGGCTCAAGCATGATCCTTGGGGGACTCCAGCTGTTGGGGTGAAGGCTGCGGCCTCTTTTGCCTTGAAGCTGGGGGTAACTTGCCTATTCTTAAGGAAATTTCTGATCAGCCTGAGGAGGGTCCAGTTTTGCGCTGGTAAGTCTGCTAATTTGTACACAAGACCATCGTGCCACAAGCTGTCGAAGGCCTTGTGTACGTCCCTCGTTGCAATCAAAGCTACCTGTTTTTGCTTTCGAATTGAGCTTACGGCGTCGTAGATGATGTTAATTGCGTGCTGGGTTGATCTATGTGCTCGAAAGCCAAACTGCTTTTCTGTGAAGAGGTTGTTGTACTCCATGTAGTAGTTAAAACGGTTTGACATGATTTTTTCAAAGCACTTGCCTATCGTGTCTAAGAGGGAGATTGGTCGGTAGTTGCCAGGTTGGTGGGGGTCTTTCTTGGGTTTGGGAATGAATATCATCTTGGCTGACTTGAATGCTACAGGAATGTGACCCGATGCCAGCATAGCGTTGAATAGGTTGAGTATGGATTGCATAAGATTGCCTGTTAGAAGTTTGATCTGCAGCGCTTTGATCCCTGATGGTCCAGGGGCCTTATCTCTGGTGCTTTTGATGACTCCTCTCATCTCTAGCATAGTTATGGGTCTTGTTAGAGGGTGGTCGTCTTCTAGGGTTGTCAGGTCAATCAGAGGGGTGCTGTTAAGGGAGGCGGCATTTTCTGTTGTCCATTGGTTGACACGTTCAAAGTGAGTGTTGTTGAAGGCTCTGCTGTTTGAAGCTGTGAGTGTCTTTTTCCAGACTGCGCCCATGAGGTCAGCCTGATCCTGTGGGTCTTCTATTTTTTCTTGCTGCTCCTCTTCATCTTCGTCAAGGAATGTGTGTACAAGGTGGGTGAGGCTGGGGTTAACTGATCCCAGGAGCTGTCTGATCTTGCGCCAGAAAGTAGCCGGCTCCCTTTTGTACTGGTTGGCCTGTCTCACTAGGGTTCCCCAAATGTGGCTCTTGTGGGTCAGCGTAAGGTCTATGGTTTCCCTTCTGAGTGTTTGTAGGGTCAACGCTGGTGGCTGGCCAGTTTGGTAGTGGCTTTGGCAGGCTCGCTGGTACTCATTCATTTTGCCTCTGATTTCTCGGATCGGCTTATATTGGTGGTAAGTCCTTGTGGTGGATATTTCACAAGTGGCCTCGGTTGCAAGCTGGATCCGGTTGTGGATGGTGTTTACTGCTTGGTCGATTGTTTGGGTTGGGAGGTTCTCGAACTCAATGATGGGGTCGTCAGCAAGGAAGGTGTCATATTCACGGGCACGTATGGTTCCCAGTCTGGGCCTGGGTGGTGCCACATATCTGAAGGGGGCTGCTTGGAGGGATGTGACCACAGGGATGTGGTCCGACCCCACGTTCTTGCCTGGGGTTACTCTGCAGTGGAACAGGTCACAATCTCTGTTGGTCAGCACTATGTCAGGGGTGCCCCTCTGGTTGCCCGCAAAGAACGTCTTAAAGTGGGGGCCTTGGAAGGAGAGGTCCCGGTTTTGCATTAGATTGAAGAGCTGCCTGCCCTTGAGGTCTGGCCTGGCAGGTGCGTTGAATAAGGCCTGATGGTGGGCATTCAGGTCTCCTGCGATGATAGTGGGGAGATTCCTGTCGAGCAGCTTGTTCAGAGGGATGGAGGGGAGGTAGGCCAGTCTAGGTGGTAGATATGCGGTGCAGACGATGAGGGGGCCGTGTGAAGTGGTGAGTTCTATTGCAAGAAAGTTGTCGTCTTTTACGAGGATGGGGCGGTAGGAGAGTCCTCTTCTTATTAGTATTGCCACCCCACTGAACCTACCCCTGTTGACTTCCCTGGTGGAATATCCCCAGATGGAGATGTGCTGGTCCTGTCTGGCCGCTGTTTCATTGAGTAAGATTACAGCTGGGTTAAGTCTGGCTACTTCCAGAGTGAGAAGGTATCTGTTGTTGAAGAAATGTCTGATGTTCACCTGAAGGATTGTGATCCCCATTATTGACTATGAGACGGAAGTGTTTGTTTGGCTGTAGTGCCAATGTTATTACATTCGGTTTGGTCGCTTCTGTTTGTGGAGGAGGGGGGTAAAGCTGTTGAGCCAGGTATCTTGTTCCTGGTTCCGGTCGGGGATTGGTTGGGGTTGGGGTTTACCATACGTTGCTGTGCCATTGAGGGGTCTTCGGTGTCACTGCTGTTCATGATGTCGACATCCGTGGTGCTAGAGTCGCTCTCTGGTGGAGAGTTGTGGGGGTTGCTTGCCCTTGCTCCGTCCACAGGGGATGGGGTTCGGCTGTAAGTGTTGGTCCTAGGCCTCTTGGTACAGCGTTGTGTGGAATATATTGTTGTGGGGCTGCGGTGTTTGAAGCGAAATTTCCTAGGGCCCCGGATGGGGTTCCGTATGGCAAGGGAGTTTGTGATAGCTTTGAGGACGATCTGATGTGGGATTGTTTCAGGAAGGGTGGACATAGGTGTTTCCCAGAATGTCGGGGTGGAGTGGCCGGGGTTGTTCAGGGAGTTTGGAGTCTCCTGGGCGTTGGTTGAGGCCTGGGGGCGAGGAGTACTAGGGTTGGGGTTGTTGGGTTGTGCTTGGGCCTGGCCGGCGGTTGTTGTGATGTTAGGAGTCAAGTAGGCAAGCGAGTCCTCGGACATATGGACAGGGGGTAGGCCATTGTCTTTCCTAAGTGAGTTCCAGAAACCTAGGAGCTTCACTGGGTTGTCTGGAAATTGGATTTGAGCAAATGTTAGGAGTTCGGCCCCTAAGCTGGGCTTGGGATCGGGGTTTGGTGCAAAAGAGTTAGGTGTTGGGGCCTGTTGTGTTTGATTCTGGGTTTGCTCTGGTATAACCGTGGGGTTATGGGGGTGTTGGGTGCTTTGGTGTCCCCCTTGGGCCACCGACTGGGCCTGTTGTTGGTTAGGGATGCCCCAGGCATTTACTGGTGGAGGAGGGGCAGGGATGGTAATAGCTGCCTGTTGGCGGGCTGCTGTCTCCGTTTCATGCAATTGCTTGATTGCCTCTTGCCTGCGAGGACAAAGATGCGAGATTGCAATGTGTGGACCATTGCATAGAGCACATTTGGGTGTTGGGTTTGTGCATTCCCTGTAGCTGTGTTCCCCTGTGCACCTGCTGCACTTGGGGGTTCCATTGTTACATGCATTGGAATAGTGGTCATACTGAAAGCATTTGAAGCATTGCTTGAGCTTGTAAAACCTCTGTGGGTTGATTTTGTCAGGTTCGGCCATGATGCCAAATGCAGAAAGGCCTTGTGTGCAGACTTGCGTTGCTTGCTCCGGTGAAGCCAGAGTAAGTTTCAGTACTTGGTTGTTGCGTTGGGTTGTGAATCTGTGGGCCTGGAGTATTTTGACATCCCTGTTTTTCCTCTCTATTTCTGCAATTATTTTATCATTTGAGTGATCCATGATGATGTCATGGATCCTATGTACAAAGATGGTGCGTTGGGCTTGGAATTCGGCAGGGGGGTAGACAGTGATATTCTTCTCCCTTAGTTTGTTCATGGTGTCTGACGAAAGGAGGTCTGGGAGGTTTGCATTGGGTACCAACAAGATGGCTCCATTCGTTATTTTGTACACATTTTTGTAGGTAATCTGGGTGGCCTCGTGAACCACCTCAAGTAGTTGGGCTGGGGTACGACCCCGGCCAGATTCGTCTGTGAATCTGACTTTGGTCGCCATAGCTTGGTGGGCCAGGCAGCCTAATCTAATCTATACTATGGTGGGTGCTGTGAAGTGTGCAGGTAGACTAAGTGGATGGTGGGTGTTAGTTAGGCCGAGGCCTCTAACTTCTAGTTGCTAGGCAACTAGAGCTACTAGACAAGGTGGTAATTGAACCTATCGATAGCCTAAGCCTGCTACAAGGCTGTTAGATGCCCGATCAAACCTCCGCGAGAATTTCAAGAACCCGGTTTTGGCTACCGCTCGGGAATGATCGTTTGGAATGGCGAAATACAAGAGGTAGAAACAGTTTAGAAAGACAGCCTTATTCACACCTTAATTCTATGATTAGTAGGTTATGCATTGTGTAATGTGTGAGTGTGTGTGTGGTGTGTCTTGGTACAGGCAGGGAGAGAATGGGGAGGAGAGGGTGGGGAATGGGGGGGGGGGGGGAGGGGGTGTGGGATGAAGGATGAGGATGGGTAGTTATTTTATTAGGACATCATACTGCTGTAAGCGTCAGTAGAGCTAGGTTGAGACACAGTACAGGTGCCCCGGCGTGTCTTGACGCCGAGAGAGCTTGTAGTCGACTGGCTGTGAGTGAGGCTGGCTGCTACGCGGCCGGCCGGCTGTGATTGGCTCGCTGGCGCACCAATCCTGAGTGAGGTGGGCGGAGCCAACGCTCAGATTTTCCTGTAGGTGGCGGGAGCTCCTGGGAGCACGTCTGCTCACGGCGGCTGCTGGCTGGCGAGTCTTTTATCTTTTATCCGTATATATATTCGTTTTTACCAATATTTCGATACTACTTCATATTTTCTAACAATATGTGATTTGGCCTTCAAATCTCAGAATTTCTCAAATTTTGCATTTTTAAGCAAGTTTTCTTGCATTTTGTTTTATACTAAAAATCATCGAATTTAGCAATATTTTGACCTTTGTCATCCCCTTTTCCTTTATGTGATTTAAACAAAATATCATCGAATTAGGCAATATTTTGCCGTTTTTCCACGTTTTTGTGAATTTTCAGTTTATTGTTATTAACTCATTATATATACGAACAAAATTATGCAAACACATAATTGATCAGAAAATAACCTTAAATACTTCATTTTCAATCATCTATTTGTTTCTCGTTAAAATACTGAGTAAGATATTGAAAAGGGGAGAAGTTCTGTTTTTATTGCATATATCGACGTTTCAGCCGGATTACAGCGGTTTTACGTGTACATCTTCCATCGGTAATATAAACGGAAAATCAGGAACATTTTAGTTAATTCTAATGAAAACACATTGATTTTTATCATTTGTATTGGAAGCAACATCTTTATACGTCTTTTCTAGGGTCTAAAAAATACTAAACGTCTCTCTATGATTCGAATTTAAAATCCTCAAATTTGGTATAATAATAACTTTTTTTCACGTTTTTGATGTAGTTTGATATTACGTAAATATATTAATTTATACCAATATTTCGATACTATTTCATGTAGTATCACGATATGTGCTTTGGCCTTCAAATCTCAAATTTTCGCATAAAATTGCATTTAAGCAAGTTTCCTTGCATTTTGTTTCGTACTAAAAATCATCGAATTCAAGAATATTTTGACGTTTATCATCCCCTTTTCCTTTATGTGATATAAACAAAATATCATCGAATTAGGCAATAATTTGCTGTTTTTCCACGTTTTTGTGAGTTTTCAGTTTATTGCTATTAATTCATTAAATATACGATAAAAATGATGCAAACACATAATTGATTAGAAATTAACCTTAAACACTTCATTTTCAATCAACTATTTTTTTCTCGTTAAAATACTGAGAAAGATATTGGAAAGGGAAGAAGTTCTGTTTTTATTGCATATATCGACGTTTCAGCCGGATTAGAGCGGTTTTAAGTGTACATCTTCCATCGGTAATATAAACGGAAAATCAGGAACATTTTAGTCAATTCTAATGAAAACACATTGATTTTTATCATTTGTATTTGAAACAACATTGTTATATGTCTTTTCTTGGATCTAAATAATACGAAACCTCGCTCGATGATTTGAAGTTAAAATCCTCAAATATGGTAATATAGTGACTTTTCACGTTATTCATGTAGTGTGATTTTACGTATATATATTCGTTTTTACCAATATTTCGATACTACTTCATGTTTTCTAACAATATGTGATTTGGCCTTCAAATCTCAGAATTTTGCATATTTTGCATTTTTGAGCAAGTTTTCTTGCATTTTGTTTTGTACTAAAAATCATCGAATTCAGCAATATTTTGACGTTTATCATCCCCTTTTCCTTTATGTGATATAAACAAAATATCATCGAATTAGGCAATATTTTGCTGTTTTTCCACGTTTTTGTGAATTTTCAGTTTATTGTTATTAATTCATTAAATATACGAGAAAAATTATGCAAACACATAATTGATCAGAAAATAACCTTAAATACTTCATTTTCAATCATCTATTTGTTTCTCGATTAAAATACGGAGTAAGATATTGAAAAGGGGAGAAGTTCTGTTTTTATTGCATATATCGACGTTTCAGCCGGATTAGAGCGGTTTTAGGTGTACATCTTCCATCGGTAATATAAACGGAAAATCAGGAACATTTTAGTTAATTCTAATGAAAACACATTGATTTTTAGTATTTGTATTGGAAGCAACATCTTTTGTAGGGTCTAAAAAATAGGAAACGTCGCTCTATGATTCGAAAGCTAAAATCCTCAAATTTGGTATAATAATGACTTTTTTCACGTTTTTGATGTAGTTTGATATTACGTAAATATATTAATTTTTACCAATATTTCGATACTATTTCATGTAGTATCACGATATGTGCTTTGGCCTTCAAATCTCAAATTTTCGCAAAAAAATGCATTTTAAGCATGTTTTCTTGCATTTTGTTTTTGCATCACTCTCCTGAGCCTCTCCATCACTCTCTTGAGCTTCTGCATCCCTCTCTTAAGCCTCTGAAACACTCTCTTCAGCCTCTGCATCACTCTCTTAAGCCTCTGCATCCCTTTTTTGAGCCACTGCATCACTTTCTTAAGCCTGTGCATCCCTTTCTTGAGCCTTTGCATCACTCTCGTGAATTCCTGCATGACTCTCGTGAATTCCTGCATCCCTCTCATAAGCCTCTGCATCATTCTCCTGAGCCTTTGCATCACTCTCTTAAGCCTCTGCATCCCTCTCTTGAGCCTCTTCGTCACTCTCAAGAGCCTCTGCATCCCTCTCTTGTGCCTCTCCATCCCTCACTTGAGCCTCTGCATCCGTCTGCTGAGCCCCTGCATCCCTCTCTTGAGAATCTGCATCCCTCGCTTGAGCCTCTGCATCCCTCTCTTAAGCTTCTGTATCACTCTCTTAAGCCTCTGCATCACTCTCGTAAGCCTCTAAATCACTTTCTTGGGCCTCTGCATCCCTCTCTTGAACTCCTGCATTCCTCTCATGAGTCTCTGCATCCCTCTCTTGAGCCTTTGCATCACTCTCGTAAGCCTCTGTATCCCTGTCTTAAGCCTCTGCATCACTCGCAAGAGCCTTTGCATCTCTCTCTTGTGCCTCTGCATCCCTCACTTGAGCCTCTGCATCCCTCTCTTGAGCCTCTGCATCATTCTCTTGGGCCCCTGCATCCCCTCTCTTAAGCCACTCTGCATCCCTCTCCTAAGCCTCTGCATCACTCTCTTAAGCCTATGCATCACTCTCTTAAGAATCTGAATAACTCTCTTGAGCCTCTGCATCACTCTCTTGAGCAACTGCATCCCTCTCTCAAGTCTCTGCATCACTCTCTTGAGCCTCTGCATCTCCCTCTTAAGCCTCTGCGTTACTCTCTTGAGCCTCTGCATCCCTCTCCTACGCCTCTGCCTCACTCTTCTAAGCCTCTGCATCACTCTCTTGATCCTTTGCATCAATCTCTTCAGCCTCTTCATCCCTCTCTTGAGCCTTTGCAACACTCTCTTCAGCCTCTGCATCACTCTCTTAAGCCTCTGAATCCCTCTCTTGAGGCCTCTGCATAACTCTCTCGAGCCTCTGCAAAACTCTCTTGATTCCCTGCATCACTCTCGTAAGCCTCTGAATCACTCTCTTGAGCCTCTGCATCCCTCTCTTAAGCCTCTGCATCCCTCTCTTAAGCCTCTGCATCACTCTCTTAAGCCTCTGCATCACTCTCTAGAGCCTCTGCATCACTCTCCTCAGCCTCTGTATCACTCCCCTAAGCCTCTGCTTCCCTCTCTTGATGATCTGCATCACTCTCTTGAGCCTATGCATCACTCTCTTGAGCCTCTCTATTACTCTCTTGAGCCTCTGCATCACTTTCTTGAGCCTTTGCATCCTTCTCTTGGGCCTATGCATCCCCTCTCTTGAGCCTCTGCATCCCTCTCTTAAGCCTCTGCATCACTCTCTTAAGCCTCTGCATCACTCTCTTAAGCCTCTGAATAACTCTCTTGAGCCTCTGTATCACTCTCTTGAGCAACTGCATCCCTCTCTCAAGTCTCTGCATCACACTCTTGAGCTTCTGCATCACCCTCTTAAGCCTCTGCGTTAGTCTCTTGAGCCTCTGCATCCCTCTTCTGCGCCTCTGCCTCACTCTTTTAAGCCTAATGCAAGAAAACAAGAAAACTTTCTTAATGCAAGAAAACTTGCTTAAAATGCAATATTATGCGAAAATCTGAGATATGAAGGCCAAACCACATATTTTGATACTACATGAAATAGTATCGAATTATTGGTAAAAATGAATATATTTACGTAAAATCAAACTACATGAAAAACATGAAAAAAGTCACTATTATTCCAAATTTGTGGATTTTAACTTCGAATCATAAAGCGAGGTTTCGTATTATTTAGATCCAAGAAAAGACATATTACAATGTTGTTTCCAATACAAATGATAAAAATCAATGTGTTTTCATTAGAATGAACTAAAATGTTCCTGATTTTCCGTTTATATTACCGATGGAAGATGTACACGTAAAACCGCTCTAATCCGGCTGAAACGTCGATATATGCAATAAAAACCAAACTTCTCCCCTTTTCAATATCTTACTCAGTATTTCAACGAGAAACAAATAGATGATTGAAGATGAAGTATATAAGTTTATTATCTAATCAATTACGTGTTTGCCCTCAATTTTATCGTATATTTAATGAATTAATACCAAAAAACTGAAAATTCACAAAAACGTGGAAAAACGGCAAAATATTGCCTAATTCGAGGATATTTTGTTTAAATCACATAAAGGAAAAGGGGTTGATAAACGTCAAAATATTGCTAAATTCGATGATGTTTAGTACGAATCAAAATGCAAGAAAACTTGCTTAAAATGTAATATTATGTGAAATACTGAGATTTGAAGGCCAAATCATATATCGTGATACTACATGAAAAAGTATCGAAATATTGGTAAAAATGAATATATTTACGTAATATCAAACTACATGAAAAACGTGAAAAAAATCACTATTATACCAAATTTTAGGATTTTAACTTCGAATCATAAAGCGGGGTTTCGTATTATTTAGATCCAAGAAAAGACATATTACAATGTTGTTTCCAATACAAATGATAAAAATCAATGTGTTTTCATTAGATTTACCTAAAATGTTCCTGATTTTCCGTTTATATTACTGACGGAAGATGTACACGTAAAACCGCACAATTCCGGCTGAAACGTCGATATATGCAATAAAAACCTAAGTTCTCCCCTTTTCAATATCTTACTCAGTATTTCAACGAGAAACAAATAGATGATTGAAGAAGACGTATATAAGTTTATTACCTAATCAATTACGTGTTTGCATCATTTTTATCGTATATTTAATGAATTAATACCAATAAACTGAAAATTCACAAAAAAGTGGAAAAACGGCAAAATATTGCCTAATTCGATGATATTTTGTTTAAATCACATAAAGGAAAAGGGGATGATAAACGTCAAAATATTGCTAAATTCGATGATGTTAAGTACGAAACAAAATGCAAGAAAACTTGCTTAAAATGCAATATTATGCGAAATTCTGTGATTTGAGGGCCAAATCACATATCGTAATACTACATGAAAAAGTATCGAAATATTGGTAAAAATGAATATATTTACGTAATATCAAACTACATGAAAAACGTGAAAAAGTCACTATTATACCAAATTTGAGGATTTTAACTTCGAATCATAAAGCGAGGTTTCGTATTATTTAGATCCAAGAAAAGACATATGACAATGTTGTTTCCAATACAAATGATAAAAATCAATGTGTTTTCATTAGACTTAAGGCTTAGGCTTAAGAGAGTGATGCAAAGGCTCAAGAGAGGGATGCATAGGGTCAAGCGAGGGATGCAGATTCTCAAGAGAGGGATGCAGGGGCTCAGCAGACGGATGCAGAGGCTCAAGTGAGGGATGCAGAGGCACAAGAGAGGGATGCAGAGGCTCTTGAGAGTGACGCAGAGGCTCAAGAGAGGGATGCAGAGGCTTAGGAGAGTGATGCAAAGGCTCAGGAGAATGATGCAGAGGCTTATGAGAGGGATGCAGGAATTCACAAGAGTGATGCAGGAATTCACGAGAGTGATGCAAAGGCTCAAGAAAGGGATGCAGAGGCTTAAGAAAGTGATGCAGAGGCTCAAAAAAGGGAAGCAGAGGCTTAAGAGAGTGATGCAGAGGCTGAAGAGAGTGTTTCAGAGGCTTAAGAGAGGGATGTAGAAGCTCAAGAGAGTGATGGAGAGGCTCAAGAGAGTGATGCAGAGGCTCAACAGAGTGATTCAGAGGCTTACGAGAGTGATGCAGAGGATTAAGAGTGGAATGCAGAGGCTGAAGAGAATGATACTGAGTAAGATATTGAAAAGGGGAGAAGCTCGGTTTTCATTGCATATAAGGACGTTTCAGCCGGAATAGAGCGGTTTTACGTGTACATCTTCCATCGGCAATATAAACGGAAAATCAGGAACATTTTAGTTTATTCTAAAGAAAACACATTGATTTTTATCATTTGTATTGGAAACAACATTGTCATATGTCTTTTCTTGGATCTAAATACTACGAAACCTCGCTTTATGATTTGAAGTTAAAATCCCCAAATATGGTAAAATAGTGACTTTTTTCACGTTTTTCATGTGGTGTGATTTTACATAAATATATTCGTTTTTACCAATATTTCAATACTACTTCATGTTTTCTCACGATATGTGATTCGGCCTTCAAATCTCAGTATTTCAAATAATATTGCATTTTAAGCAAGTTTTCTTGCATTTTGTTTCGTACTAAACATCATCGAATGTAGCAATATTTTGACGTTTATCATCCCCTTTTCCTTTATGTGATTTAAACAAAATATCATCGAATTAGGCAATATTTTGCCGTTTTTCCACGTTTTTGTGAATTTTCAGTTTTTTTTTATTAATTCATTAAATATACGATAAAACTGATGCAAACACGTAATTGATTAGATAATAAACTTATATACTTCATCTTCAATCGTCTATTTGTTTCTCGTTGAAATACTGAGTAAGATATTGAAAAGGGGAGAAGTTCGGTTTTTATTGCATATATCGACGTTTCAGCCGGATTAGAGCGGTTTTACTAGAGGGATGCAGAGGCTCAAGTGAAGGAAGCAGAGGCACAAGAGAGGGATGCAGAGGTTCTTGCGAGTGACGCAGAGGCTCAAGAGAGGGATGCAGAGGCTCTTGGGAGTGATGCAGAGGCTCAAGAGAGGGATGCAGAGGCTCAAGAGAGGGATTCGGGGGGCTTACGAGAGTGATGCAGAGGCTTAAGAGAGTGCTGCAGAGGCTTAAGAGAGTGATGCAGAGGCTCAAGCGAGGGATGCAGAGGCTCAAGAGAGGGATGCAGGATCTCAAGAGAGGGATGCAGAGGCTCAAGTGAGAGATGAAGAGGCACAAGAGAGTGATGCAGAGGCTCTTGAGAGTGACGCAGAGGCTCAAGAGAGGAATGCAGAGGCTTAAGAGAGTGATACAAAGGCTCAGGAGAGGGATGCAGAGGATCATGAGAGGGATGCAGGAGTTCAAGAGAGTGATGCAGAGGTTCAAGAAAGGGACGCGGAGGGTTAAGAAAGTGATGCAGAGGCTCAAAAAAGGGATGCAGAGGCTTACGAGAATGATGTAGAGGCTTAAGTGAGGGATGCAGAGGCTCAAGAGTATGATGCAGAGGCTAAAGAGAGTGATGCAGAGAATCAGGAGAGTGACGCAGAGGCTTAAGAGAGTGATGCAGAGTCTTAGGAGAAGGATGCAGAGGCTCAATAGAGGGATGCAGAGGCCGAAGAGAGGGATGCGGAGGCTCAAGAGAGGGATGCAGAGGCTGAAGTGAGGGATGCAGAGGCACAAGAGAGTGATGCAAAGGCTCACGAGAGGGATGCAGAGGCTCATCAGAGGGATGCAGGAGTTCAAGATAGGGATGCAGAGGCTCAAGAGAGTGATTCAGAGGATTACGAGAGTTATGCAGAGGCTTAAGAGATTGATGCAAAGGCTTAAGAGATGGATGCAGAGGCTCAAGAGAGAAATGCAGGGGCTCAGAAGAGACGGATGCAGAGTCTCAAGTGAAGGATGCAGAGGCATAAGAGAGGGATGCAGAGGCTCTTGAGAGTGACGCAGAGGCTCAAGAGAGGGATGCAGAGGGTTAGGAGAGTGATGCAAAAGCTCAGGGGAGGGATGCAAAGGCTCATGAGAGGGATGCAGGAGTTCAAGAGAGTGAGGCAAAGGCTCAAGAAAGGGATGCAGAGGTTTAAGAAAGTGATGCAAAGGCTCAAGAAAGGGATGCAGAGGCTTACGAGAGTGATGCAGAGGCTGAAGAGAGTGTTGCAGAAGCTCAAGAGAGTGATGCAAAGACTCAAGAGGGTGATGCAGAAACTGAAGAGAGTGTTGCAGAGGCTTAAGAGAGGGATGCAGAGGCTCAAGAGAGGGATGCAGAGGGTTAAGAGAGTGATGCAGAGGCTGAAGAGAGTGTTGCAGAGGCATAAGAGAGGAATGCAGAGGCTCAAGAGAGTGATGCAAAGGCTCAAGAGAGTGATGCAGAGGCTTAAGAGAGGGATGCAGAGGCTCAAGAGAGGGATGTAGAGGCTAAAGAGAGTGATGCAGAGGCTCAAGAGAGGGATGCAGAGGCTCAAGAGAGAGATGCAGAGGCTTAAGAGAGTGATGCAAAAGTTCAAGAGTGTGATGCAGAGGCACAAGAGAATGAGGTAGAGGCTTAAGAGAGGGATGCAGAGGCTCAAGAGAATGATGCAGAGGCTTAAGAGAGGGATGCAGAAGATTGAGAGAGTGATGCAAAGGCTTCAGAGAGGAATGCAGAGGCTGAAGAGAATGATGCAGAGGCATAAGAGAGGGATGCATAGGCTGAAGAGAATAATGCAGAGTCTTAAGAGAGGGATGCAGGGGCTCAAGAGAGTGATGTAGAGGCTCAAAAGAGTGATGCAGAGGCATAACAGAGTGATTCAGAGGCTTACGAGAGTGATGCAGAGGCTTAAGAGAGTGATGCAGAGGCTTAAGAGAGGTATGCAAAGGCTGAAGAGAGGGATGCAGAGGTTCAAGAGAGGGATAGTATATATTATAGGGATAGATAATAACCTTAAATACTTCATCTTCAATCATCTATTTGTTTCTCGTTGAAATACTGAGTAAGATATTGAAATGGGGAGAAGTTCGGGTTTTATTGCATATATCGACGTTTCAGCCGGAATAGAGCGGTTTTACGTGTACATTTTTCATCGGTAATATAAACGGAAAATCAGGAACAATTTAGTTCATTACTACTGAAAACACATTGTTTTTTATCATTTATATTGGAAACAACATTGTCATATGTCTTTTCTTGGATCTAAATTAAACGAAACCTAGCGTTATGATTCGAAGTTAAAATCCTCAAATTTGGTTTAATAGTGACCTTTTTAACGTTTTTCATGTAGTTTGATATTACGTAAATATATTAATTTTTATCAATATTTCGATACTTTTTCATGTAGTATTACGATATGCGATTTGGCCCACATATCTCAGAATTTCGCATAATATTGCATTTTAAGCAAGTTTTCTTGCATTTTGTTTCGTACTAAACATCATCGAATTTAGCAATATTTTGACGTTTATCATCCCCTTTTCCTTTATGTGATTTAAACAAAATATCATCGAATTAGGCAATATTTTGCCGTTTTTCAACGTTTTTGTGAATTTTCAGTTTATTGGTATTAATTCATTAAATATACGATAAAAATGATGCAAACACGTAATTGGTTAGAAATTAACCTTAAATACCTCATTTTCAATCAACTATTTGTTTCTCGTTAAAATACTCAGTAAGATATTGAAAAGGGGAGAAGTTCGGTTTTTATTGCATATATCGACGTTTCAGCTGGAATTGAACGGTTTAACGTGTATATATTCCATCGGTAATATAAACAAAAAATCAGGAACATTTTAGGTAATTCTAATGAAAACACATTGATTTTTATCATTTGTATTGGAAGCAACATTGTCATACGTCTTTTCTTATATTACCTATGGAATATGTACACTTAAAACCGCACAATTCCGCCTGAAACGTCGATATATGCAATAAAAACCGAGCTTCTCCCCTTTTCAATATCTTACTCAGTATTTCAACGAGAAACAAATAAATGATTGAAGATGAAGTTTTCAAGTTTATTATCTAATCAATTACGTGTTTGCATCATTTTTATCGTATATTTAATGAATTAATACCAAAAAACTGAAAATTCACGAAAACGTGGAAAAACGGCAAAATATTGCCTAATTCGATGATATTTTGTTTAAATCACATAAAGGAAAACGGGATGATAAACGTCAAAATATTCCTAAATTCGATGATGTTTAGTACGAAACAAAATGCAAGAAAACTTGCTTAAAATGCAATATTATGCGAAATTCTGAGATTTGAAGGCCAAATCACAAATCGTAATACTACATGAAAAAGTATCGAAATATTGGTAAAAATGAATATATTTACGTAATATCAAACTACATGAAAAACATGAAAAAGTCCCTATTATACCAAATTTGAGGATTTTAACTTCGAATCATAACGCTAGGTTTCGTTTAATTTAGATCCAAGAAAAGACATATGACAATGTTGTTTCCAATACAAATGATAAAAAACAATGTGTTTTCAGTAGTAATGAACTAAATTGTTCCTGATTTTCCGTTTATATTACCAATGGAAGATGTACACGTACAACCGCTCTATTCCGGCTGAAACGTCGTTATAAGCAATAAAAACCGAACTTCTCCCCTTTTCAATATCTTACTCAGTATCATTCTCTTCAGCCTCTGCATTCCACTCTTAAGCCTCTGCATCACTCTCGTAAGCCTCTGAATCACTCTGTTGAGCCTCTGCATCACTCTCTTGAGCCTCTCCATCACTCTCTTGAGCTTCTACATCCCTCTCTTAAGCCTCTGAAACACTCTCTTCAGCCTCTGCATCACTCTCTTAAGCCTCTGCATCCATTTTTTGAGCCTCTGCATCACTTTCTTAAGCCTCTGCATCCCTTTCTTGAGCCTTTGCATCACTCTCGTAAATTCCTGCATCACTCTCGTGAATTCCTGCATCCCTCTCATAAGCCTCTGCATCATTCTCCTGAGCCTTTGCATCACTCTCTTAAGCCTCTGCATCCCTCTCTTGAGCCTCTGCGTCACTCTCAAGAGCCTCTGCATCCCTCTCTTGTGCCTCTGCATCCCTCACTTGAGCCTCTGCATATTTCTGCTGAGCCCCTGCATCAATCTCTTGAGAATCTGCATCCCTCGCTTGAGCCTCTGCATCCCTCTCTTAAGCCTCTGTATCACTCTCTTAAGCCTCTGCATCACTCTCGTAAGCCTCTGAATCACTCTCTTGAGCCTCTGCATCCCTCTCTTGAACTCTTGCATTCCTCTCATGAGTCTCTGCATCCCTCTCTTGAGCCTTTGCATCACTCTCAAGAGCCTCTGCATCCCTCTCTTGTGCCTCTGCATCCCTCACTTGAGCCTCTGCATCCCTCTCTTGAGCCTCTGCATCCTTCACTTGGGCCCCTGCATCCCCTCTCTTGAGCCTCTGCATCCCTCTCTTAAGCCTCTGCATTACTCTCTTAAGCCTCACCATCACTCTCGTAAGCCTCTGAATAACTCTCTTGAGCCTCTGCATCACTCTCTTGAGCCACTGCATCCCTCTCTCAAGTCTCTGCATCACTCTCTTGAGCCTCTGCATCCCTCTCCAGCGCCTCTGCCTCACTCTTTTAAGCCTAATGCAAGAAAACAAGAAAATTTTCTTAATGCAAGAAAACTTGCTTAAAATGCAATATTATGCGAAAATCTGAGATATGAACGCAAAATCACATATCTTGATACTACATGAAAAAGTCTCGAAATATTGGTAAAAATTAATATATTTACGTAATATCAAATTACATGAAAAACATGATTAAGTCCCTATTATACCAAATTTGAGGATTTTAACTTCGAATCATAACGCGAGGTTTCGTTTAATTTAGATCCAAGAAAAGACATATGACAATGTTGTTTCCAATACAAATGATGTGTATTGGAAATACACATGTGTTTTCATTAGAATGAACTAAAATGTTCCTGATTTTCTGTTTATATTACCGATGGAAGATGTACACGTAAAACCGCTCTAATCCGGCTGAAACGTCGATATATGCAATAAAAACCGAACTTCTCCCCTTTTCAATATCATAGTCAGTATTTCAACGAGAAACAAATAGATGATTGAAGATGAAGTATATAAGTTTATTTTCTAATCAATTACGTGTTTGCATCAATTGTATCGTATATTTAATGAATTAATACCAAAAAACTGAAAATTCACAAAAACGTGGAAAAACGGCAAAATATTGCCAAATTCGAAGATATTTTGTTTATATCACATAAAGGAAAAGGGGGATGATAAACGTCAAAATGTTACTAAAATCGATGACTTACAGTACGAAACAAAATGCAAGAAAACTTGCTTAAAATGCAATATTATGCGAAATACTGAGATTTGAAGGCCGAATCACATATCGTGAAAAACATGAAGTAGTATCGAAATATTGGTAAAAACGAATATATTTACGTAAAATCACACCACATGAAAAACGTGAAAAAAGTCACTATTTTACCACATTTGAGGATTTTAACTTCATATCATAGAGCGAGGTTTTGTATTATTTAGATACAAGAAAATACATATAACAATGTTGTTTCCAATACAAATGATAAAAATCAATGTGTTTTCATTAGAATTACCTAAAATGTTCCTGATTTTCCGTTTACATTACTGACGGAAGATGTACACGTAAAATCGCACAATTCCGGCTGAAACGTCGATATATGCAATAAAAACAGAAATTCTCCCCTTTTCAATATCTTACTCAGTATTTTAACGAGCAACAAATAGTTGATTGAAAATGAAGTATTTAAGGTTATTTTCTAATCAATTATGTGTTTGCATCATTTTTATCGTATAATTAATGAATTAATAACAATAAACTGAAAATTTACAAAAACGTGGAAAAACAGCAAAATATTGCCTATTTCGATGATATTTTGTTTATATCACATAAATGAAAAGGGGATGATAAACGTCAAAATATTGCTAAATTCGATGATGTTTAGTTCGAAACAAAATGCAAGAAAACTTGCTTAAAATGCAATATTATGCGAAATTCTGAGATATGTGGGCCAAATCGCATATCGTAATACTACATGAAAAAGTATCGAAATATTGATAAAAATTAATATATTTACGTAATATCAAACTACATGAAAAACGTTAAAAAGGTCACTATTAAACCAAATTTGAGGATTTTAACTTCGAATCATAAAGCGAGGTTTCGTATTATTTAGATCCAAGAAAAGACATATGACAATGTTGTTTCCAATACATATGATAAAAAACAATGTGTGTTCATTAGAATGAACTAAATTGTTCCTGATTTTCGTTTATATTACCGATGGAAGATGTACACGTAAAACCGCTCTATTCCGGCTGAAACGTCGATATATGCGATAAAAAGCGAACTTCCCCCTTTTTCAATATCTTACTCTGTAATTCAACGAGAAACAAATAGATGATTGAAAATGAAGTACTTAAGGTTATTATCTAATCAATTATGTGTTTGTATCATTTTTATCGAATATTTAATGAATTAATAACAATAAATTGGAAATTCACAAAAACATGGAAAATCAGCAAAATATTGCCAAATTCGATGATATTTTGTTTATATCACATAAAGGAAAAGGGGGATGATAAACGTCAAAATATTACTAAATTCGATGATTTTTAGTACGAAACAAAATGCAAGAAAACTTGCTTAAAATGCAATATTATGCGAAATTCTGAGATTTGAAGGCCAAATCACATATCGTGATACTACATGAAATAGTATCGAAATATTGGTAAAAATGAATATATTTACGTAATATCAAACTACATGAAAAACATGAAAAAAGTCACTATTATACCAAATTTCAGGATTTTAACTTCGAATCATAGAGCGAGGTTTCGTATTATTTAGATCCAAGAAAAGACATATTACAATGTTGTTTCCAATACAAATGATAAAAATCATTGTGTTTTATTTAGATTTACCAAAAATGTTCCTGCTTTTCCGTTTATATTACTGACGGAAGATGTACACGTAAAACCGCACAATTCCGGCTGAAACGTAGATATATGCAATAAAAACCGAACTTCTCCCCTTTTCAATATCTTACTCAGTATTTCAACGAGAAACAAATAGATGATTGAAGATGAAGTATATATGTTTATTATGTAATCAATTACGTGTTTTCATCATTTTTATCGTATATTTAATGAATTAATACCAAAAAACTGAAAATTCACAAAAACGTGGAAAAACGGCAAAATATTGCCTTATTCGATGATATTTTTGTTTAAATCACATAAAGGAAAAGGGGATGATAAACGTCAAAATATTGCTAAATTCGATGATGTTTAGTACGAAACAAAATGCAAGAAAACTTGCTTAAAATGCAATATTATGCGAAATTCTGAGATTTGAAGGCCAAATCACATATCGTAAATCTACATGAAGAAGTATCGAAATATTGGTAAAAATGAATATATTTACGTAATATCAAACTACATGAAAACGTGAAAAAGTTACTATTATACCAAATTTGAGGATTTTAACTTCGAATCATAACGCGAGGTTTCGCATAATTTAGATCCAAGAAAAGACATATGACAATGTTGTTTCCAATACAAATGATAAAAAACAATGTGTTTTCATTAGAATTACCTAAAATGTTCCTAATTTTCCGTTTATATTACTGATGGAAGATGTACACGTAAAACCGTTCAATTCCAGCTGAAACGTCGATATATGCAATAAAAACCGAACTTCTTCCCTTTTCAATATCTTACTCAGTATTTTAACGAGAAACAAATAGTTGATTGAAAATGAGGTATTTAAGGTTAATTTCTAATCAATTACGTGTTTGCATCTTTTTTATCGTATATTTAATGAATTAATAACAATAGACTGAAAATTCACAGAAACGTGGAAAAACGGCAAAATATTGCCTAATTCGATGAAATTTTGTTTAAATCACATAAAGGAAAATGGGATGATAAACGTCAAAATATTGCTAAATTCGATGATGTTTAGTACGAAACAAAATGCAAGAAAACTTGCTTATAATGCAATATTATGCGAAATTCTGAGATTTGAAGGCCAAATCACATATCGTGAGAATACATGAAGTAGTATCGAAATATTGGTAAAACGAATATATTTACGTAAAATCACACCACATGAAAAACGTGAAAAAGTCACTATTTAACCATATTTGAGGATTTTAACTGCAAATCATAGAGCGAGGTTTCGTAATATTTAGGTCCAAGAAAAGACATATGACAATGATGTTTCCAATACAAATGATAAAAATTAATGTGTTTTCATTAGAATTAACTAAAATGTTCCTGATTTTTCGTTTATATTACCAATGGAAGATGTACACGTAAAACCGCTCTAATCCGGCTAAAACGTCGATATATTCAATAAAAACCGAACTTCTACCCTTTTTAATATCTTACTCAGTATTTCAACGAGAAACAAATAGATGATTGAAAATTAAGTATTTAAGGTTATTATCTAATCAATTATGTGTTTGTATCATTTTTATCGTATATTTAATGAATTAATACCAATAAACTGGAAATTCACAAAAACGTGGAAAAACAGCAAAATATTGCCAAATTCGATTATATTTTGTTTATATCACATAAAGGAAAAGAGGGATGATAAACGTCAAAATATTACTAAATTCGATGATTTTTAGTACGAAACAAAATGCAAGAAAACATGCTTAAAATGCAATATTATGCGAAAATCTGAGATTTGAAGGCCAAATCACATATCTTGATACTACATGAAATAGTATCAATATATTGGTAAAATGAATATATTTACGTAATATCAAACTACAAAAAAAACGTGAAAAAGTCACTATTATACCAAATTTGAGGATTTTAACTTCGAATCATAAAGCGAGGTTTCGTATTATTTAGATCCAAGAAGACATATGACAATGTTGTTTCCAATACAAATGATAAAAATCAATGTGTTTTCATTTGAATGAACTAAAATGTTCCTGATTTTCCGTTAATATTACCGATGGAAAATGTACACGTAAAAGCGCCCAATTCCGGCTGAAAAGTCGATATATGCAATAAAAACCGAACTTCTCCCCTTTTCAATATGTTTCTCAGTATTTTAACGAGAAACAAATAGTTGATTGAAAATGAGGTATTTAAGAAATTGATGGAGGCTCAAAAAAGGGATGCAGAGGCTTAAGAGAGTGATGCAGAGGCTTACGTGAGTGATGCAGAGGCTTATGAGAGTGATGCAGAGGCTAAAGAGAGGAATGCAGAGGCTGAAGAGAATGATGCAGAGGCTTAAGAGAGGAATGCTGTTTTTCCACGTTTTTGTAAATATCAGTTTATTGTTATTAATTCATTAATTATACGATAAAAATGATGCAAACATATAATTGATTAGAAATTAACCTTAAATACCTCATTTTCAATCAACTATTTGTTTCTCGTTAAAATACTGAGTAAGATATTGAAAAGGGGAGAATTTTTGTTTTTATTGCATATATCGACGTTACAGCCGGATAAGAGCGGTTTTACGTGTACCTCTTCCGTCGGAAATATAAACGGAAAATCAGGAAAATTTTAGTTAATTATAATGAAAACACATTCATTTTTATCATTTGTATTGGAAGAACATTGTCATATGTCTTTTCTTGGATCTAAATAATACGAAACCTCGCTCTATAATTTGAAGTTAAAATCCTCAAATATGGTAAAATAGTGACTTTTTTCACGTTTTTCATGTGGTGTGATTTTTCGTAAATATATTCGTTTTACCAATATTTCGATACTACTTCATGTTTTCTCACGATATGTGATTTGGCCTTCAAATCTCAGATTTTCGCATAATATTGCATTTTAAGCAAGTTTTCTTGCATTTTGTTTCGTACTAAACATCATCGAACTTAGCAATATTTTGACGTTCATCATCCCCTTTTCCTTTATGTGATTTAAACAAAATATCATCGAATTTAGCAATATTTTGCCGTTTTTCCACGATTCTGGGAATTTTCAGCTTATTGGTAATAATTCATTAAATATACGATAAAAATGATGCAATCATATAATTGATTAGATAATAACCTTAAGCCTCTGCATCCCTTTCTTGAGCCTTTGCATCACTCTCTTGAACTCCTGCATCCCTCTCATGAGCCTCTGCATCATTCTTCTGAGCCTTTGCATCACTCGCTTAAGCCTCTGCATCCCTCTCTTGAGCCTCTGCGTCTCTCTCTTGAGCCTCTGCATCCCTCTCTTAAGCCTCTGCAACACTCTCTTCAGCCTCTGCATCACTCTCTTAAGCCTTTGCATCCCTTTCTTGAGCCTCTGCATCACTTTCTTAAGCCTCTGCATCCCTTTCTTGAGCCTTTGCATCACTCTCTTGAACTCCTGCATCTCTTTCATGAGCCTTTGCATCATTCTCCTGAGCCTTTGCATCACTCTCCTAAGCCTCTGCATCCCTCTCTTGAGCCTCTGCGTCACTCTTAAGAGCCTCTGCATCCCTCTCTTGTGCCTCTGCATCCCTCACTTGAGCCTCTGCATCCGTCTGCTGAGCCCCTGCATCCCTCTCATGAGCCTCTGCATCATTCTTCTGAGCCTTTGCATCACTCGCTTAAGCCTCTGCATCCCTCTCTTGAGCCTCTGCGTCTCTCTCTTGAGCCTCTGCATCCCTCTCTTAAGCCTCTACAACACTCTCTTCAGCCTCTGCATTACTCTCGTAAGCCTCTGCATCCCTTTCTTGAGCCTCTGCATCACTTTCTTAAGACTCTGCATCCCTTTCTTGAGCCTTTGCATCACTCTCTTGAACTCCTGCATCCCTCTCATGAGCCTTTCCATCATTCTCCTGAGCCTTTGCATCACTCTCCTAAGCCTCTGCATCCCTCTCTTGAGCCTCTGCGTCACTCTCAAGAGCCTCTGCATCCCTCTCTTGTGCCTCTGCATCCCTCACTTGAGCCTCTGCATCCGCATGCTGAGCCCCTGCATCCCTCTCATGAGCCTCTGCATACCTCTCTTGAGCCTCTGCGTCACTCTCTTAAACCTCCCTCTCAAGTGACTTTTTTCAGGTTTTTCATGTGGTGTGATTTTACGTAAATATATTGGTTTTTACCAATATTTCGATACTACTTCATGTTTTCTCACGATATGTGATTTTGCCTTCAAATATCAGAATATCGCATAATATTGCATTTTAAGCAAGTTTTCTTGCATTTTGTTTCGTACTAAAAATCATCGATTTTAGTAATATTTTGACGGTTAACATCCCCCTTTTCCTTTATGTAATTTAAACAAAATATCATCGAATTAGGCAATATTTTGCTGTTTTTCCACGTTTTTGTTAAATGTTTTGTTTTGTTTTCATTAAATATGTATGATAAAAATGATGCAAAACACATAATTGATTAGAAATTAACCTTAAATACTTCATTTTCATTTCTGTTTTCAATCAGAATTTCTGTTTTTATTGCATATATCGACGTTTCAGCCGGATTAGAGCGGTTTTAGGTATACATATTCAGTCGGTAATATAAGCGGAAAATCAGGAATATTTTAGTTAATTTTAATGGAATCACATTGATTTTTATCATTTGTATTGGAAACAACATTGTCATATGTCTTTTCTTGGATCTAAATAATACGAAACCTCGCTCTTTGATTTGAATTTAAAATCCTCAAATATGGTAAATAATGATTTTTTTCACGTTTTTATGTGGTGTGATTTTACGTAAATATATTCGTTTTTACCAATATTTCGATACTACTTCATGTTTTCTCACGATATGCGATTCGGCCTTCAAATCTCAGAATTTCGAATAATATTGCATTTTAAGCAAGTTTTCTTGCATTTTGTTTCCTACTAAAAATCATCGAATTTAGTAATATATTGACGTTTATCATCCCCCTTTTCCATTATTGTGATATAAAGAAAATATAATCGAATTAGGCACTATTTTGCTGTTTTTTCCACGTTTTTATTGAATTTCCAGTTTATTGGTATTAATTCATTAAATATACGATAAAAATGAAACAAACACATAATTGATTAGATAATAACCTTAAATACTTAATCTTCAATCATCTATTTGTTTCTCGTTGAAATACTGGGTAAGATATTGAAAAGGGGAGAAGTTCGGTTTATATTGTATATATCGACGTTACAGCCGGAATAGAGCGGTTTTACGTGTACATCTTCCATCGGTAATATAAACGGAAAATCTGGAACATTTTAGTTCATTCTAATGAAAACACATTGTTTTTTATCATTTGTATTGGAAACAACATTGTCATATGTCTTTTCTTGTATCTAAATTATACGAAACCTCGCGTTATGATCTGAAGTTAATATCCTCAAATTTGGTATAATAATGAATTTTTCACATTTTTTATGTAGTTTGATATTACGTAAATAAATTCATTTTACCAATATTTCGATACTATTTCATGTAGTATCACAATATGTGATTTTGCCTTCAAATCTTAGAATTTCACATAATATTGCATTTTAAGCATGTTTTCTTGCATTTTGTTTCGTACTAAAAATCATCGAATTTAGTAATATGTTGAAGTTTATCATCCCCCTTTTCCTTTATGTGATATAGAGAAAATATCATCGAATTAGGCAATATTTTCCGGTTTTTTCCTCGTTTTTATTGAATTTCCAGTTTATTGGTATTAATTCATTAAATATACGATAAAAATGATACAAACACATAATTGTTTAGATAATAACCTTAAATACTTCATCTTCAATCATCTATTTGTTTCTCGTTGAAATACTGAGTAAGATATTGAAAAGGGGAGAAGTTCTGTTTTTATTGCTTATATCGACGTTTCAGCCGGAATAGAGCGGTTTTACGTGTACATTTTCCATCGGTAATATAAACGGAAAATCAGGAACAATTTAGTTCATTCTAATGAAAACACATTGTTTTTTATCATTTGTATTGGAAACAACATTGTCATATGTCTTTTCTTGGATCTAAATTAAACGAAACCTCGCGTTATGATTCGAAGTTAAAATCCTCAAATTTGGTATAATAGGGACTTTTTCATGTTTTTCATGTAATTTGATATTACGTAAATATATTCATTTTTACCAATATTTCGAAACTTTTTCATGTAGTATTACGATATGTGATTTGGCCTTAAACTCTCAGAATTTCGCAAATTATTGCATTTTAAGCAAGTTTTCTTGCATTTTGTTTCGTACAAAACATCATTGAATTTAGCAATATTTTGACGTTTATCATCCCCTTTTCCTTTATGTGATTTAAACAAAATATCATCGAAAGGCAATATTTTGCCTTTTTCAACGTTTTTGTGAATTTTCAGTTTATTGGTATTAATTCAATAAATATACGATAAAAATTATGCAAACACGTAATTGATTAGAAATTAACCTTAAATACCTCATTTTCAATCAACTATTTGTTTCTCGTTCAAATACTCAGTAAGATATTGAAAAGGGGAGAAGTTCGGTTTTTATTGCATATATCGACGTGTCAGCTGGAATTGAACGGTTTAACGTGTATATATTCCATCGGTAATATAAACAAAAAATCAGGAACATTTTAGGTAATTCTAATGAAAACACATTGATTTTTATCATTTGTATTGGAAGCAACATTGTCATACGTCTTTTCTTGGATCTAAATAATAAGAAACCTCGCTCTATGATTTGAAGTTAAAATCCTCAAATATGGTAAAATAGTGACTTTTTTCAGGTTTTTCATGTGGTGTGATTTTACGTAAATATATTCGTTTTTACCAATATTTCGATACTACTTCATGTTTTCTCACGATATGTGATTTGGCCTTCAAATATCAGAATTTCGCATAATATTGCATTTTAAGCAAGTTTTCTTTCATTTTGTTTCGTACTAAAAATCATCGATTTTAGTAATATTTTGACGTTTATCATCCCCCTTTTCATCTATTGTGATATAAAGAAAATATAATCGAATTAGGCAATATTTTGCTGTTTTTTCCACGTTTTTATTGATTTTCCAGTTTATTGGTATTAATTCATTAAATATACGATAAAAATGAAACAAACACATAATTGATTAGATAATAACCTTAAATACTTCATCTACATTCATCTATTTTTTTGTTGTTGAAATACTGGGTAAGATATTGAAAAGGGAAGAAGTTCGGTTTTTATTGTATATATCGACGTTTCAGCCGGAATAGAGCGGGTTTACGTGTACATCTTCCATTGGTAATATAAACGGAAAATCAGGAACATTTTAGTTCATTCTAATGAAAACACATTGTTTTTTATCATTTGTATTGGAAACAACATTGTCATATGTCTTTTCTTGGATCTAAATTATACGAAACCTCGCGTTATGATCCGAAGTTAAAATCCTCAAATTTTGTATAATAGTGATTTTTTTTTCACGTTTTTCATGTAGTTTTATATTACGTAAATATATTCATTTTTACCAATATTTCGATACTATTTCATGTAGTATCACGATATGTGATTTGGCCTTCAAATCTCAGAATTTCGCATATTATTGCATTTTAAGCAAGTTTTCTTGCATTTTGTTTCATACTAAAAATCATCGAATATAGTAATATTTCGACGTTTATCATCTCCCTTTTCCTTTATGTGATATAAACAAAATATCATAGAATTAGGCAATATTTTGCTGTTTTTCCACGTTTTTGTGAATTTCCAGTTTATTGGTATTAATTCATTAAATATATGTGATAAAAATGATGCAAACACATAATTGATTAGATAATAACCTTAAATACTTAATTTTCAATCAACTATTTGTTTCTCGTTAAAATACTTGATAAGATATTGAAAAGGGGAGAATTTCTCTTTTATTGCATATATCGACGTTTCAGCCGGATTAGAGCGGTTTTACGTGTACATCTTCCGTCAGTAATATAAACGGAAAATCAGGAACATTTTAGTTAATTCTAATGAAAACACATTGATTTTTATCATTTGTATTGGAAACAACATTGTCATATGTCTTTTCTTGGATCTAAATAATACGAAACCTCGTTCAATGATTTGAAGTTAAAATCCTCAAATATGGTAAAATTGTGACTTTTTCACGTTTTTCATGTGGTGTGATTTTACGTAAATATATTCGTTTTACCAATATTTCGATACTACTTCATGTTTTCACACGATATGTGATTCGGCATTCAAATATCAGAATATCGCATAATATTGCATTTTAAGCATGTTTTCTTGCATTTTGTTTCGTACTAAAAATCATCGAATTTAGTAATATTTTCACGATTATCATCCCCCTTTTCCTTTATGTGATATAAAGAAAATATCATCGAATTTGGCAATATTTTGCTGTTTTTTCCACGTTTTTATTGAATTTCCAGTTTATTGGTATTAATTCATTAAATATACGATAAAAATGATACAAACACATAATTGATTAGATAATAACCTTAAATACTTCATCTTCAATCATCTATTTGTTTCTCGTTGAAATACTGAGTAAGATATTGAAAAGGGGAGAAGTTCGGTTTTTATTGCATATATCGACGTTTCAGCCGGAATAGAGCGGTTTTACATGTACATTTTCCATCGGTAATATAAACGGAAAATCAGGAACAATTTAGTTCATTCTAATGAAAACACATGTGTATTTCCAATACACATCATTTGTATTGGAAACAACATTGTCATATGTCTTTTCTTGGATCTAAATTAAACGAAACCTCGCGTTATGATTCGAAGTTAAAATCCTCAAATTTGGTATAATAGGGACTTAATCATGTTTTTCATGTAATTTGATATTACGTAAATATATTAATTTTTACCAATATTTCGAGACTTTTTCATGTAGTATTACAATATGTGATTTGGCCTTAAACTCTCAGAATTTCGCATAATATTGCATTTTAAGCAAGTTTTCTTGCATTTTGTTTCGTACTAAACATCATCGAATTTAGCAATATTTTGACGTTCATCATCCCCTTTTACTTTATGTGATTTAAACAATATATCATCGAATTAGGCAATATTTTGCCGTTTTTCAACGTTTTTGTGAATTTTCAGTTTATTGGTATTAATTCATTAAATATACGATAAAAATAATGCAAACACGTAATTGATTAGAAATTAACCTTAAATACCTCATTTTCAATCAACTATTTGCTTCTCGTTAAAATACTCAGTAAGATATTGAAAAGGGGAGAAGTTCGATTTTTATTGCATATATCGACGTTTCAGCCGAAATAGAGCGATTTTACGTGTACATCTTCCATCGGTAATATAAACGGAAAATCAGGAACATTCTAGTTAATTCTAATGAAAACACATTGTTTTTTATCCTTTGTATTGGAAACAACATTGTCATATGTCTTTTCTTGGATCTAAATTATACGAAAACTCGCGTTATGATCCGAAGTTAAAATCCTCAAATTTGGTATAATAGTGATTTTTTTTTCACGTTTTTCATGTAGTTTTATATTACGTAAATATATTCATTTTTACCAATATTTCGATACTATTTCATGTAGTATCACGATATGTGATTTGGCCTTTACATCTCAGAATTTCGCATATTATTGCATTTTAAGCAAGTTTTCTTGCATTTTGTTTCGTACTAAAAATCATCGAATTTAGTAATATTTTGACGTTTATTATCTCCCTTTTTCTTTATGTGATTGTGACAGTAACGCGTTGGTGTTCGGCTGTTCAAAGCTAGGGGTATGGCCTCGTCACATAGAATTAAAAAAAAATAGAAAATCTGGAACTTCGTCTGTGGTAAGGTAAGGAGAAGTCACACAAAACACAAGTAAATTTTAACAATGAAATTTTAATTACGTTAAATAAACAAAACATGAATAAAATGGACATACAAATTCGTATAATAAAATCAATCAATCAAAATAATAAGAAGAATTAAATGACAAAATGAAAAGTTACGTTAAGACAAGTGAGTAATAACAGGCTGTGCAATATACAATAAAATGAGAGGTGCAGGAATATTGGCTTTAAGCTATCACCTCTCTTAGTACACGTAAGCCAAAGCTTAGTCTACCAGGAAGAAGTGTTAACCGTATGAAAGCACTGAATATTCTGAGGACTGAGGTCGTGGCGGCCCCAGACATCAAGTAGTATGGTGGGTGGAGTGCAGTTGCAGCTAGACCGGCGGCCAATCAGCGAGGAGCCGGCAACAAGACAGGTAGTTTGGCGGTTTGAGGTGAAGCAGGTGTTCCTGGCTGCATACGTTTTGCGCTCTGGCAAACCTTGGAGATGTTGTTGTCGTTGTTGGACATTTCTTCCATAGTAGTTTTATATATTTGTAACGACGTATTTTTGGAGGGAAGAGCAGGCTCAATCTCTGGAAGGAGATTATCGTCACAGTGATATAAATAAAATATCATAGAATTAGGCAATATTTTGCTGTTTTTCCACGTTTTTGTGAATTTCCAGTTTATTGGTATTAATTCATTAAATATATATGATAAAAATGATGCAAACACATAATTGATTAGATAATAACCTTAAATACTTCATTTTCAATCAACTATTTGTTTCTCGGTAAAATACTTGATAAGATATTGAAAAGGGGAGAATTTCTCTTTTATTGCATATATCGACGTTTCAGCCGAATTATAGCGGTTTTACGTGTACATCTTCCGTCGGTAATATAAACGGAAAATCAGGAACATTTTAGTTAATTCTAATGAAAACACATTGATTTTTATCATTTGTATTGGAAACAACATTGTCATATGTCTTTTCTTGGATCTAAATAGTACGAAACCTTGTTCTATGATTTGAAGTTAAAATCCTCAAATATGGTAAAATTGTGACTTTTTTCACGTTTTTCATGTGGTGTGATTTTACGTAAATATATTCGTTTTACCAATATTTTGATACTACTTCATCTTTTCCCACGATATGTGATTCGGCATTCAAATCTCAGAATATCGCATAATATTGCATTTTAAGCATGTTTTTGCATCACTCACTTAAGCCTCTGCATCACTCCCATAAACTTTTGAATCACTCTCTTGAGCCTCTCCATCACTCTCCTGAGCCCCTGCATCCTTCTATTGAGCCTCTGCATCACTCTCTTCATCCTCTGCATCACCCTCTTAAACTTCTGCATCCCTCTTTTGAGCCTCTGCATCAATTTCTTAAGCCTCTGCATCCCCTTCATGAGCCTTTGCATCACTTTCTTAAGCCTCTGCATCCCTTTCATGAGCTTTTGCACCTCTCTCTTGACCTCCTGCATCCCTCTTACGAGCCACTGCATCCCTCTCCTGAGCCTCTGCATCACTCTCTTTAGCCTGTGCATCCCTCTCTTGAGCCTCTGCATCACTCTCTTAAGACTGTGCATCCCTCTCTTCTGTCTCTGCATCCCTCACGTGAGCCTCTGCATTCCTCTCTTATGCCATTGCAACCCTCTCTTGAGCCTCTGCATCTTTCTCTTGAACCTCTGCATTCCTCTCTTAAGCCTCTGAATCACTCTCTTGAGCCACTGTGTCCCTCTCTTAAGCCTCTGCATCACTCTCTTCAGCCTCTGCATCCCTCTCTTCAGCCTCTGCATCACTCTCTTCAGCCTCTGCATCACTCTCATGAGCCTCTGCATCACTCTCTTGAAACTCTGCATCACTCTCCTGAGCCTCTGCATCACTCTCTTAAGCCTCTGCAACACTCTCTTCAACCTCTGCATCATTCTCTTAAGCCTCTGCTTCCCTCTTATGATCCTCTGCATCACTCCCTTGAGACTCTGCATCACTCTCTTGAGCCTCTGCATCACTCTCTTGAGCCTCTGCATGACTCTCCAGAGCCTCTACATCACTCCCTTGAGCCACTACATCACTCGATTCAGCCTCTGCATCACTCTCGTAAGCCTCTGCATCACTCTCGTAAGCCTCTGCATTCCTCTCTTGAGCCTCTGCATCACTCTCTTGAGCCTCTGCATCATTCTCTTTAGCGTCTGTATCCCTCTCATAAGCCTATACATCATTCTCTTGAGCCTCTGCATCACTCTCTTCTGCCCCTGCATCACTCTCTTAAGCCTCTGCATCTCTCTCTTCAGCATCTGCATCACTCTCCAGAGCCTCTGCATCCCTCTCTGGAGCCTCAGCATCCCTCTCTTGAGCCTCTGCAGCACTCTTTTGAGCCTCTTAATCATTCTCTTGAGCCTCTGCATCCCTCTCTTATGCCTCTGCATCACTCTCTTGAGCCTTTGCATCCCTCTCTTAAGCCTCTGCATCACTCTCTTGAGCCTCTGAAATCCCTCTCTTGAACTCCTGCATCCCTCTCGTAAGCCTCTGCATCCCTCTCTTGAGCCTTTGCATCACTCTCTTAAGCCTCTGCATCCCTCTCTTGAGCCTCTGCATCCCTCTCTTGAGCCTCTGCATCCCTCCCTTGAGCCTCTGCATCCCTCTCTTCAGCCTCTGCATCCGTCTCTTAAGCCTATGCATCATTTTCTTAAGCCTCTGCATCACTCCCGTAAACGTCTGCATCCCTCTCTTGAGCCATTGCATCCCTCTCTTGAGCCTCTGCATCCCTCTCTTGAGCCTCTGCATCCCTCTCTTAAGCCTCTGCCTCACTCTCTTAAGCCTCTGCCTCACTCTCGTAAGCCTCTGAATTACTCTCTTGAGCCTCTGCATCCCTCTCTTGAGGCCCTGCATCCCTCTCTTGAGCCTCTGCATCACCCTTTTAAGCCTCTGCATCTCTCATTTGAGCCTCTGCATCACTTTCTTAAGCCTCAGCATCACTCTCTTAAGCCTCTGCATCACTCTCGTAAGCCTCTGAACCACTCTCTTGAGCCTCTGCATCCCTCTCTTGCGCCTCTGCATCCCTCACTTAAGCCTCTGCAGCCCTCTCTTATACCATTGCATCCCTCTCTTGAGCCTCTGCATCCCTCTCTTGAGCCTCTGCATCCCTCTCTTAAGCCTCTGCATCACTCTCTTAAGCCTCTGCATCACTCTCGTAAGCCTCTGAATCACTCTCTTGAGCCTTTGCATTCCTCTCTTGAACCTCTTCTTCCCTCTCATGATCCTCTGCATCACTCTTTTGAGCCTTTGTATCAGTCGCTTAAGCCTCTGCATCCCTCTCATGAGCCTCTGCATCACTCTCAAGAGCCTCTGCATCCCTCTCTTGTTCCTCTGCATCTCTCACTTGAGCCTCTACATCCCTCTCTTGAGCCTCTGCTTCCTTCTCTTGAGCCTTTGTGTCACTCTCTTAAGCCCATGCATCCCTCTCTCAAGCCTCTGCATCACTCTCTGGGAGCCTCTGCATCACACTAATAAGCCTTTGCATTACTCTCTTGAGCCTCTGCATCCCTCTCCTAAGCCTCTGCCTCACTCTCTTAAGCCTCTCCATCACTCTCTTGAGCGTCTGCATCCCTTTCTTGAGCCTCTGCATCACTCGCTTCAGCCTCTTCATCCCTCTCTAGAGCCTCTGCAACACTCTCTTCAGCCTCTGATTCACTCTCTTAAGCCTCTGAATCCCTCTTTTGAGCCCTCTGCATAACTCTCTCGAAGCTCTGCATCCCTCTCTTGAGCCTCTGCATCACTCTCTTCAGCCTTTGCATCACTCTCTTAAGCCTCTGAATCCCTCTCTTTAGGCCTCTGCATAACTCTCTCGAAGCTCTGCATCCCTCTCTTGAGCCTCTGCAACACTCTCTTCACCCTCTTCATCCCTCTCCTGAGCCTCTGCATCACTCTCTTGAGCCTTTGCATCACTCTCTTGAGCCTCTGCATCCCTCTCTTAAGCCTCTGCAACACTCTCTTCAGCCTCTGCATCACTCTCCTGAGCCTCTGCATCACTCTCTTGAGCCTTTGCATCACTCGCTTGAGAATCTGCATCCCTCTCTTAAGCCTCTGCAACACTCTCTTCAGCCTCTGCAACACTCTCTTCAGCCTCTGCATCACTCTCTTAAGCCTCTGCATTCCTCTCTTGAGCATCTGCATCCCTCTCTTAAGACTCTGCAACACTCTCTTCAGCCTCTGCATCACTCTCTTGAGCCTTTGCATCACTCTCTTGAGCCTCTGCATCCCTCTCTTAAGCCTCTGCAACACTCTCTTCTGCCTCTGCATCACTCTCTTAAGCCTCTGCATCCCATTTTTGAGCCTCTGCATCACTTTCTTAAGCCTTTGCATCCCTTTCTTAAGCCTCTGCATCACTCTCTTGAACTCCTGCATCCCTCTCATGAGCCTCTGCATCCCTTTCCTGAGCCTTTGCATCACTCTCTTAAGCCTCTGCGTCACTCTCAAGAGCCTCTGCATCCCTTTCTTGTGCCTCTGCATCCCTCACTTGAGCCTCTGCATCTCTCTCTTGTGCCACTGCATCCCTCTCTTGAGACTCTGCATCCCCTCTTGAGCCCCTGCATCCCTCTCGTAAGCCTATGCATCACTCTCTTAAGCCTCTGCATCACTCTTGTAAACCTCTGAATCACTCTCTTGAGCCTCTGCATCGCTCTCTTGAACTCCTGCATCCCTCTCATATGCCTCTGCATCCCTCTTTTGAGCCTTTGTATCACTCTCTTAAACCTCTGCATCCCTCTCATGAGCCTCTGCATCACTCTCAAGAGCCTCTGCACCCCTCTATTGTTCCTCTGCATCCCTCACTTGAGCCTCTACATCCCTCTCTTGAGCCTCTGCATCCCTCTCTTGAGCCTTTGCATCACTCTCCTAAGCCTCTGCATCACTCTCTTAAGCCTCTGAATCACTCTCTTGAGCCTCTGCATCACTCTCTTGAGCCCCTGCATCCCTCTCTCAAGCCTCTGCATCACTCTCTTGAGCCTCTGCATCACCCTCATAAGCCTCTGCATTACTCTCTTGAGCCTCTGCATCCCTCTCCTTAGCCTCTGCCTCACTCTCGTAAGCCTCTCCATCACTCTCTTGAGCCTTTGCATCCCTCTCTTGAGCCTCTGCATCACTCTCTTCAGCCTCTTCATCCCTCTCTTGAGCCTTTGCATCACTCTCCTCAGCCTCTGCATCACTCTCTTAAGCCTCTGAATCCCTCTCTTGAGGCCTCTGCATAACTCTCTCGAAGCTCTGCATCACTCTCTTGAGCCTCTGCATCCCTTTCTTGTGTCTCTGCATCCCTCACTTGAGCCTCTGCATCTCTCTCTTGTGCCCCTGCATCCCTCTCTTGAGCCCCTGCATCCCTCTCTTAAGCCTATGCATCACTCTCTTAAGCCTCTGCATCACTCTCTTAAGCCTCTGAATCACTCTCTTGAGCCTCTGCATCACTCTCTTGAGCCCCTGCATCCCTCTCTCAAGCCTCTGCATCACTCTCTTGAGCCTCTGCATCCCTCTCTTGAACTCCTGCATCCCTCTCATGAGCCTCTGCATCCCTCTTTTGAGCCTTTGTATCACTACCTTTGTATCCCTCTGCATCACTCTCTTAAGCCTGTACATCCCTCTCTTGCGCCTCTGCATCCCTCACTTAAGCCTCTGCAGCCCTCTCTTATACCATTGCATCCCTCTCTTGAGCCTCTGCATCACTCTCTTATGCCTCTGCATCACTCTCGTAAGCCTCTGAATCACTCTCTTGAGCCTTTGCATCCCTCTCTTGAACCTCTTCTTCCCTCTCATGATCCTCTACATCACTCTCTTGAGCCTCTGCATCACTCTCTTGATCCTCTGCATCACTCTCTTGAGCCTCTGCATCACTCTCCAGAGCCTCTACATCACTCTCTTGAGCCTCTACATCACTCGTTTCAGCATCTGCACCACTCTCTTAATCCTCTGCATCCCTCTCTTGATCCTCTGCATCACTCTCTTAAGCCTCTACATCATTCTCTTGAGCCTCTGCATCACTCTCTTGAGCCCCTGCATCATTCATTTAAGCTTCTGCATCTCTCTCTTCAGCCTCTGCATCACTCTTTGGAGCCTCTGCATCCCTCTCTGGAGCCTCAGAATCCCTCTCTTGAGCCTCTGCAGCACTCTCCTGAGCCTCTTCATCATTCTCTTGAGCCTCTGCATCCCTCTCTTAAGCCTCTGCATCACTCTCTTGAGCCTTTGCATCCCTCTCTTAAGCCTCTGTATTACTCTCTTGAGCCTCTACATCTTTTTCTTCAACTTCTGCATCCCACTCATGAGCATCTGCATCCCTCTCTTTAGCCTCTGCATCACTTTCAAGAGCCTCTGCATCCCTCTCTTAAGCCTCTGCATCACTCTCTTAAGCATCTGCATCACTCTCGAAAGCCTCTGCATCACTCTCTTAAGCCTCTGCATCACTCCCATAAACTTTTGAATCACTCTCTTGAGCCTCTCCATCACTCTCCTGAGCCCCTGCATCCTTCTATTGAGCCTCTGCATCACTCTCTTCATCCTCTGCATCACCCTCTTAAACTTCTGCATCCCTCTTTTGAGCCTCTGCATCAATTTCTTAAGCCTCTGCATCCCTTTCATGAGCCTTTGCATCACTTTCTTAAGCCTCTGCATCCCTTTTATGAGCTTTTGCACCTCTCTCTTGACCTCCTGCATCCCTCTTACGAGCCACTGCATCCCTCTCCTGAGCCTCTGCATCACTCTCTTTAGCCTGTGCATCCCTCTCTTGAGCCTCTGCATCACTCTCTTAAGCCTGTGCATCCCTCTCTTCTGTCTCTGCATCCCTCACGTGAGCCTCTGCATTCCTCTCTTATGCCATTGCAACCCTCTCTTGAGCCTCTGCATCTTTCTCTTGAACCTCTGCATTCCTCTCTTAAGCCTCTGAATCACTCTCTTGAGCCTCTGCGTCCCTCTCTTGAGCCTCTGCATCACTCTCTTCAGCCTCTGCATCCCTCTCTTCAGCCTCTGCATCACTCTCTTCAGCCTCTGCATCACTCTCATGAGCCTCTGCATCACTCTCTTGAAACTCTGCATCACTCTCCTGAGCCTCTGCATCACTCTCTTAAGCCTCTGCAACACTCTCTTCAACCTCTGCATCACTCTCTTAAGCCTCTGCTTCCCTCTTATGATCCTCTGCATCACTCTCTTGAGCCTCTGCATCACTCTCTTGAGCCTCTGCATCACTCTCTTGAGCCTCTGCATGACTCTCCAGAGCCTCTACATCACTCCCTTGAGCCTCTACATCACTCGATTCAGCCTCTGCATCACTCTCGTAAGCCTCTGCATCACTCTCGTAAGCCTCTGCATTCCTCTCTTGAGCCTCTGCATCACTCTCTTGAGCCTCTGCATCATTCTCTTTAGCGTCTGTATCCCTCTCTTAAGCCTATACATCATTCTCTTGAGCCTCTGCATCACTCTCTTCTGCCCCTGCATCACTCTCTTAAGCCTCTGCATCTCTCTCTTCAGCATCTGCATCACTCTCCGGAGCCTCTGCATCCCTCTCTGGAGCCAGTCTCTTAAGCCTCTGCATCCCTCTCATGAACCTCTGCATCACTCTCAAGAGCCTCTGCATCCCTCTCTTGTTCCTCTGCATCTCTCACTTGAGCCTCTACATCCCTCTCTTGAGCCTCTGCATCCCTCTCTTGAGCCTTTGTATCACTCTCTTAAGCCCCTGCATCCGTCTCTCAAGCCTCTGCATCACTCTCTTGAGCCTCTGCATCACCCTCATAAGCCGCTGCATTACTCTCTTGAGCCTCTGCATCCCTCTCCTAAGCCTCTACCTCACTCTCTTAAGCCTCTCCATCACTCTCTTGAGCCTCTGCATCCCTCTCTTGAGCCTCTGCATCTCTCGCTTCAGCCTCTTCATCTCTCTCTTGAGCCTCAGCAACACTCTCTTCAGCCTCTGCATCACTCTCTTAAGCCTCTGAATCCCTCTCTTGAGGCCTCTGCATAACTTTCTCGAAGCTCTGCATCCCTCTCTTGAGCCTCTGCATCACTCTCTTCAGCCTCTGCATCACTCTCTTAAGCCTCTGAATCACTCTCTTGAGGCCTCTGCATAACTCTCTCGAAGCTCTGCATCCCTCTCTTGAGCCTCTGCATCACTCTCTTCACCCTCTTCATCCCTCTCTTGAGCCTCTGCATCACTCTCTTGAGCATTTGCATCACTCGCTTGAGCCTCTGCATCCCTCTCTTAAGCCTCTGCAACACTCTCTTCAGCCTCTGCATCACTCTCTTAAGCCTCTGCATTCCTCTCTTGAGCATCTGCATCCCTCTCTTAAGACTCTGCAACACTCTCTTCAGCCTCTGCATCACTCTCTTGTGCCTTTGCATCACTCTCTTGAGCCTCTGCATCCCTCTCTTAAGCCTCTGCAACACTCTTTTCAGCCTCTGCATCACTCTCTTAAGCCTCTGCATCCCTTTTTTGAGCCTCTGCATCACTTTCTTAAGCCTCTGCATCCCTTTCTTGAGCCTCTGCATTACTGTCATGAACCCCTGCATCCCTTTCATGAGCCTCTGCATCCCTCTCCTGGGCCTTTGCATCACTCTTTTAAGCCTCTGCATCCCACTTGTGAGCCTCTGCATCCCTCTCTTAAGCCTCTGCAACACTCTCTTCAGCCTCTGCATCACTCTCTTGAGCCTTTGCATCACTCTCTTGAGCCTCTGCATCCCTCTCTTAAGCCTCTGCAACACTCTCTTCAGCCTCTGCATCACTCTCTTAAGCCTCTGCATCCCATTTTTGAGCCTCTGCATCACTTTCTTAAGCCTTTGCATCCCTTTTTTGAGCCTCTGCATCACTCTCTTGAACTCCTGCATCCCTCTCATGAGCCTCTGCATCCCTTTCCTGAGCCTTTGCATCACTCTCTTAAGCGTCTGCATCACTCTCAAGAGTCTCTGCATCCCTTTCTTGTGCCTCTGCATCCCTTTCTTGTGCCTCTGCATCCCTCACTTGAGCCTCTGCATCTCCCAGCAAACAATTTTAGGTTTCCACAACATATCTGGAAAGTATTTGAAAGGATTGGAAACGTTTGTTTTATCGTATCAGATACGATATTGTGTGTGGACTTAAATAGGTTTCCAAAACTTATAACCAAGACATATGTATCAAACACTAATTTGAGATGTTGTGGCAACTTTACACTCCTAACATTAGTCATTCATAATCCATTCATGCACCAATATGAATCTCTTGTGAAAGGTTTGAGCCTTATCTGAACCCTTTTCACATCTTTGTGTTCAAAGTTAAATTTCTTGAAATTAAATTATATTATTTTATATTATATTATATTATTTTTATTATATTTTATTTTATAATGTATTAATTTTTTTCTTATATTTTTTTTATATTATATTATTGTTTTCAATTTAAATATTAAAACCAATTTAAGGGTAAAAAAATCAAATAATTTATATTTCTTTTATTATTTACTAACAAATCAGCAAAAATACAAAAACATATGACCTATATAATTATATATATAATATATATATAAATAATATATATATATAAATAATTTATATAATATATATATATATAAATATATAAATATATATATATATATATATATATATATATATATATATATATATATATATATATATATATATATATATATATATGTATATATATATATATATATATATATATATATATATATATATATATATATATATATATATATATGTATATATATATATATATATATATATATATATATATATATATATATATATATATATATATATATATATATATATATTTTTTTTTTTTTTTAAACCTAGAAGGGGTACCACCTCTGGTGCAAATGTAGGGACCCATAGCCTCGGAGAAGAAAATAAAGAGTACTCAGAGAAGACCTTGTAATATATATAATATATGACCATATATATATATATATATATAAATAATATATATATATAAATAATATATATATATATAAATAATATATATATATATAAATAATATATATATGATAACCATCTTTGTAACCTATATGTAACTCCCTCTTTGTAACAAAGTTCAAATAAAGCAAATATATATGTGTAGAATGATACACATATAATACAAAAGAATGGGGGTGGTAGAAGATAATATTAGTGTTTAGTGAGTGACCACAAGGTCTCCTCTGAATACTTTTTATTTTCTTCTCCGAGGCTATGGGTCCCCACATTGGCACCAGAGGTCTTCCTCACAAACTTTTTATATAATATATATATATAAATAATATTTATATAAAGGTAAAACTAGCTAGTTATATGTAGATATATGATAACTAACCAACCCTAACCTATATATATATATATATATATATATATATATATATATATATATATATATATATATATATATATATATATATATATATATATATATATATATATATATATATAGGTTATATATAGGAATCTATATGTGTCTATATATAGACACATATAGATTCTTCTATATAGACATTAGCCATTTTCAGTATTCGTCATATCCAAGTCTGCTGTGTGATGCACATGTCTTCTTGCTTCACGACCCTGTAATGAAATATTGTTTGTTACTAATTGTTTTCAATAATACATTATTTTATTATATAATATTTAATTTATTAATTAAAAACCGTTTCCATATTATAGAAAAAAAAACTAAAACAAGAATCTATATAAAACTATAGAATAGAATAGAATAGAATAATAGAATAGAATCTATATAGAATCTATATATCATATATATATTTATAAAAATAAATATATATATATATATATAAATATATATATATATATATATATTTATATATATGTGTGTATATCACGAAAATAAACACGTGATTAAGAATGTGACAATGTCAGACCACGGAGGAAGAATGAAACAGGAATTTCCTTAAGTACTTTCGTATATTAAATACATCTTCAGAAGGACCTTCTGAAGATGTATTTAATATACAAAAGTACTTAAGGAAATTCCTGTTTCATTCTTCCTCCGTGGTCTGACATTGTCATATATATATATATATATATATATATATATATATATATATATATATATATATATATATATATATATATATATATATATATATATATATATATATATATTATTATATCCTGCATTATTCCAGCCCATTATTAGAGATAGTAGCCACCTCTTATTTTGGTTTTCTTTCATTATTAGTGCTCAGAAAATTAAATATATCTACATATTTAGTCAAAATCAGTTACATTATTTTATCTTATTCATAGCATAAATGTTCTCAAAGATTACTAAAAAGAAATTGAATTAGACTACAGCAAATTGGCAAACTTTACCTTGTATCTGTTTCCACCGAGTTTGTTTGGGGCGTTCTTCAACATATCAGCAATACTTGTCTCAACATCTCTTTCAGTTGCATTAGTGTGGGTGTTGATACAGGCTTCTGGAAATTTATAAGAATTAATTAATATATATAATTATAATTCACTTTGCCATTCCCCATTCCACAGTCCTCTCGTCCTTCCCACTTCCCCGTCCCCACATCATCCCCACTATTCCCACTTCCCTGTCCCATCGTCCTCCTTACCTTTTTCCCCTCCCCTGTCCTTCTTCCTCCCCCACCATCTCCCATTCACCTGTCCCTTTGTCCTCCCCAGCATTCCCCTGTCCCCACCATCCCCAACTCCCCAGTCCCCTCGTCCTCCCCACCATTACCCTCTCCTCTGTCCCCTCGTCTTCCCCACCATCCCCCCCTCTCGTCCTCCCCACCATTCCAAACTACCTCATCTGATGCATTCTATAATGGTCTGATGCTTCCATCAGAAAATTGGGAACATCAAATGATCTGATATTCCCATCACTGAAAAATAAGAACAGCTAAAAAAATGAAATGAAAAAAATAAAAAAATAAACTATACTCATGAAATGAACAGTATGGTAAACAACACAGCTCAATTTCAATGCAATGTCACACAAAAAAATTAAATCGAAATGAAAATAAATTGAAATCTATGAAAATTCAAATTATCAATGCAATCGGAAATATTGAAATAATATCGCAACATAATATAGTGTGGGTTGCTCTTACGTGCAACAGACGGTGCTGTTTTTCAAAAAAGGCATGGTTTTACCTGTCACAAGTGTGGCATCTATACTTATACTCACGAAATGAACGGTATGGTAAACAACATAGCTCAATTGCAATGCAATGTCACAATAACATTTAATAACAATAATAACAATAACATTTAAATATACTTTAAGATATAATCTAGAAGAAAATAAGAACATTGAAACGGTTCATGAACTCAATTTCAATAAAGGACACTATGGGGAACTTTGAAAAACAGTTAATGAGTATAATTAGACAGACTTGTTGCTAGGCAGAGGAGTAAATAATGAGATATATGGCAAATTTTGCAAAATATACGGCACACAAACATTCATACCCAAACAAAGCAAAATGCTAGGTAAGAACAAAGCAGTTGGCCCGTAGGGGAAAGGAGATACCCACAAGACTGGAATACAAGTCATTAACAAGCACACAAGTACTACACCACACAACACAGCGCACTACTACCAGAACTGGACGAATCACTACCAAAACAACACATTGCACATCACTACCAAAACAACACAACATAACACAAGCATTGGCAAAGAATTATAGACCAGTTGCACTAACATCCCACATAATAAAATTATTTGAGAGTGATCAGGAGTCAGGTTACTAGTTTTATAGAGACCAATGACCTCCACAATCCAGGCCAACAAGGATTTAGAGCAGGAAGATATTGAAATACCTCTTACAGCTATCTCTCATGTCCTCTACTTGTACAGTACAGCTACTTGACCATTACGACAAAATCGCTGAGATATGAGATAATGATGACACTAACCTCATCTACTCAGACTCCAACCCACTCGTATTAAATAATGATGTAAACAATAAATTAAAAAAAAAATCACTTATTAATGTCAACCAACAAACTCCCACTAAACATAGAAAGGACCTACAACATCTTACTTGGGAGCAAATCAACAAATGCAATTCATCTACAGTTACACAATGTTAACATCAGAAATAAAAAAGATGGTAAGTTCCTTGGTCTATACTTAGATCTGCCCGAAACGCTATGAGTGCTAGTTGCTTTACAAGAATGTATAACTTCAAGTCATTGTACTCTCCCCCAATGTACCTTCTTGTATATAAAGAAAAAATAAATAAATAAACAAACACATAATAAATCAATACTTACTAAATTTTGTCTATTATGTAGCAAAGAAGCAGGTCTACGGAAGGCTTTTCTGTTGAGTTCGAAGCCCAGATTACTCGTGGTCTCTGAAATAAGTTAAGATTATAAGTATAAAATTTATAAAACCAAATAATAAATCCGGTATTGCTCAATTTCAGATGCAGACGTACTGAATGATATATCAGACTGTCAGCATGGTATTCGATCTGGAAGGTCCAGTGTAACGAATTTACTCAGTTTCTATGATCGAGCCACAGAGATCTATACAGAATTCTGATCAAGAAAGAGATCTAGGGGTGGTTTTAGATAGAAAACTATAACCTGAGGATCATATTAAGAACATTCTGCGAGGGGCCTATGCTACACTTTTTAAATTTAGAATTGCTTTTAAATACATAGGTCAAAAAGTTTTAAAAGTTTTAAAAGTTTTTTAAACCTCTCGTGTATCATGAGTGTGTTAAAGCTTCAGATGGTGCATTCAGATGATGAATATTACCTAGTTCCTTCATCTGGGAAGAATGAACACATATTGGTGCATTCGGATGATAAAAACTAACTACTGTAGTTCAATTGATCAACAGACTGTATATCATATGCAGACTGTATGTGGATCTGCGGGCCACTCCAAACAACAGCCTGGTGGACCAAGCTCCACCAGGCCTAAAGCACAAAGTGATATAGATGTGATAGAGAAACTAGGTCAAATGGAGGAGTAGGTCTGTATATTAAAAAGCACCTGACGTGCACAGAGCTACTAAACTCAATGTGGTGGTAGAGTGGTGGGGGGGGGGAAACATTGCAGAAAAAAACAAAAATACAATTTAGTCAACAAAACAGCATTGTTTAAAATAGAAGACATGGGTTGACATTTTGGGGGTAAGGTAGGTTACATTGAGTTAATTAGTTAGTACTTAGTTTTTATCTTAAACTGGTTGGGAGAGGTATAGTGTTGCTGTGCTGGTGAAAGAACACCTAAAGGTAAATTAAATAATGATTGCGAATCCACAAGAAGTTGACATAATAGCGCTAGAGATCTGCAATCAGGATGATAAACTTTCCTTAAAGAATTTGACAAACACTTGCTGATAGGACATGAAGTAAATGAAATGTATGTCAAGTTTTCTGAAATATATGATAAAAGCACAACAAAATTTGTACCAAAGGAGAGATGCAGAACTAGGAAAAGGGGTTTGTTCAACAGAAATTGCGAGAGGGCCTGAGACCCACACACACACAAATGGAATCAATATATAGCAAGAGGCCAAACCCCCAAACATACAAGCGATGCAAAGATGCGAGAAACAGCAGCAGCATTAAGGAGAGGGACTTAAGGACCATAAATAAAGTGTGAAAATAAACTCGAGTAAATTTTTTTAACTACTCTCGACAGTGAAGAAAAACAAATATTCAGACGATTTGTGTTAGAATCATTAATCTTACACTTTCAGTCATATTCAACAACACAAATACATACACATTCCTGTTGCTGTAGCAAGTGAAGAATTACACACACAGATCACAATAACGTGATGCATCAAATGAACAAATCCACAAGGGCCGTGATGAGGATTCGAACCTGCGTCCGGGAGCATCCCAGACACTGCCTTAATCGACTGAGCTACAACAGGGTAAAAGGGTTGAAACCGAAGTTCTACTGAACTTACTGGATCCCATAGCCTCTCCGAGGCACAAACCAGGCTTTTACACAACCCCCCCCCCTGCACCCGAGCAATGTCAACAGGCCGTTCTCCCTCTTTGCCCTTACATCATCACACACAGATCACAATAACGTGATGCATCAAATGAACAAATCCACAAGGGCCGTGATGAGGATTCAAACCTGTGTCCGGGAGCATCCCAGACACTGCCTTAATCGACTGAGCTACGACAGGGTAAAAGGGTTGAAACCAAACTTCTACTGAACTTCCTGGATCCTTTTACCCTGTTGTAGCTCAGTCGATTTAGGCAGTGTCTGGGATACTCCCGGACGCAGGTTCAAATCCTCGTCACGGCCCTTGTGGATTTGTTCATTTGATGCATCACGTTATTGTGATCTCTGTGTGTGATGTTGTAAGGGCGAAGAGAAAGAACGACCTGTTGACATAGCTTGGGTGCAGGGGGAAGGTTGTGTACAAGCCTGGTTTGTGCCTTGGAGAGGCTATGGGATCCAGTAAGATCGTCCTTCCTTTCCTCCCTAGAATCTGGATGTAGCAGGTGCTCAATTGTCAAAAGTGAAAAAAATTTGGTTTGTCTTCCGAATGCACCATATCGGTAAATTTTTACAAGACCTATTATTCTAATAAGGGTTTGATAAAATACAGTAGACTGCCTACTGGTTTTTGGTTGCCAGTTTCCTCAAGTTAATTTCCGTGATTTACACACAAATTTATATACATACAAATACATTTACACACATATATAATATATATATATATATATATATATATATATATATATATATATATATATATATATATATATATATATATATATATATTGTGACGATAATCTCCTTCAAGAGATTGAGCCTGCTCTTCCCTCCAAAATTACGTCTTCACAATTATATAAAAAGACTATGGAAGAAATGTCCAACAACGACAACAACACCAGCACCAGCAAGGCTTGCAAGGGTGAGCAGAAACGTATGCAGCCCGCCACCTGTTCGGACCCAAATCACCAAACTACCCGTTGATCGCTACGGCTCCGCTGATTGGTCGCCGGTCTGGCTGCACCTGCACTCGCCCCCCAATACTACCCGATGTCTGGGGTCGCCCCAACATCAGTCTTCAGAATGTTCCGTGCTTTCGTAGCCAGCACTCCTCCCAGCTAGACGTTAGCGTGTACTGAGAGAGGTGGTGGCTTTAAGCCAATATTCCAGCACCTCCCACTTAACTTTTGTTGCACTTCTTGTTATTTTGCCTTAACGTAACTTTTCATTGTGTCATTTAAGTATTCTTATTATTTTTGATTCATTGATTTTATTATAAGAATTTGTTTGTGCATTATTTTCATGTTTTGATTTATTTAACGTAATTAAAATTTCATTGTTAAAGTTTTACTTGTGTTTTGTGTGTCTTCTCCTTACCTTACCACAGACGAAGTTCCAGTTTTTCTTTTTTTTTATAACTATGTGACGAGGCCATACCCCTAGCCTTAAACAGCCGAACACCAACGCGTTACCGTCACAAGTTATATGGGGGCCTGTCCTAGGAGCTTCACTCAGGTACTGGTGCCAAGTGGTAATTTATGGTAAGCGTATTTAACTTTGTTAACGTAGCTTTAATATTTTTCATTCAATTTCATTTTTTATAAGGTGCGGTGTATTGTGCATTACGAGAGTAACATATAGTGAAGGTGAGACAACTTTGGATTACGTGGTGACTGTAGGCCGCAGTCATACTCTTAATTGGTCATCTCTCCCTCCTTGTTATTACTCGTATTTACCATCTATGTCCCTTGAATATTTCTCATTCTGACAGATCATCATATTGGTACCCTGGTACTGTGGTCTGCCCCGGGTCAAGAGTACCCAATCTTCTGCAATCTGACTGTAGGAGGACAAAGAGGGCCATAGTTCCTCTAGCTCGAACTTTAGTTGCTGAATTGGGACCTCAGCAGCAGTTCTCGTCACCAGTTGACACCTCGCACCCCTACACGTCAGTCAGAGATGATGATACATACAACGGTAGGGAATTAGCTTATTTTTTCAGAGCACAAAAGTTCGCTAATTCTGTAAGTATCATATTAAATTCAGTGGGAAAAACTTGCTTTATGTCCTATAGAGACTTGGCAAGGTATGCCTACATTCTTGGACTACCAATTTTACTTTTGAAGCATTTAACTGTTTCATTTGTTTTCGAAACTTTGTTTCATTTGTTAGTAGGATTTTCTTGCCCTTATTCTCTTACATGAGTACCGGGTACAAGATTTCCTGCGCCCTTGATTTAATTTAATATCTTTCACTTAACGTTAATTGTTAAAGATCACACAGGATAGGTACCAGTTGCCACGTTGTCCTGTTTCTGACATTTCATTATTGAACATTCGTGTACCTTTATTTGCTAATTTCACCATGTTTCGTCTCCAAACTTTCCGTGCAAATCCAGCAGGTGAAATAGGGACTTTAAGTCGTGCCAAGAGGACTGAACTACAAACTCTTGCACATGAGTATCAACTAGAAGTTCCCTATCAAGCCAACAAAAATGACCTACACAACCTGTTGCTGGATTACTATTTAGAGCAAGGTAAGATAGACTCTGAAACTCATGAAACTTACTATATTGCAGATAAAACTGACTTGGCAACGCTGAAACTCAAACTAGAACTGGCAAAGATTGAAGAACGAACAGCTGCCATACGGAGAGAAGAACAAGAACGCGAAGCTGCTTTGAGGAGAGAAGAACAAGAACGTGAGATTACATTACTCCGTGAACGTGAACGAGTACAGCTTGAAACACTCCAGGAGCGGGAACGCTTACAGCTTGAAACCAAACAACGCGAGTTGGAAATACAACGCGAACATGACAAGCAACAAGCGACTCTGGCTCTAGAGTGTCGTCAACGTGAAATCGCCTTGGAAACTTCACACTTCACTCAACGCCAACAAGCTACTGCCAATCTTCCCGTCAGTTTTAATATATCACATGCAAGTAAGTTAATGCCATCCTTTGTAGAAGCAGAAGTTGATGTGTTCTTTACCACCTTTGAAACCCTTGCTAATCAACTCAGTTGGCCTGTCGACCAATGGGCAACACTTCTCAGAGTCCATCTTACAGGTAGAGCTGCAGTCACACTCAGTACTTTGGCGTCTGAGAATGACTACTACACTCTGAAACAAGCAGTGTTGGACGCCTACCTCCTCTCTACTGAAAGTTATAGAAGGAAATTCCGTGACCACCTGAAGGCAAGTACCACTACCTTCCTCGAGTTTGCTAACACGAAACGGAGGTATTTCATGAAATGGCTGGAAGCAGCACATGTCTCTACTTTTACAGAACTCGTCAACCTGATGCTTGTTGAAGAATTCTTGAGACGTGTGCCGCCTCCTGTCCGCCTCTACTTAGCAGATAAAGAAGAAACCGACTACCTGAAGTGTGCTAAGTCGGCTGACACTTACAGCCTCATCCACCGGCTGACACCTGAACCATCCTCCAGTAAGAAGTCGTGGTACAGTTACGAGAAGGTGAGCCCCGATCAAGCTGGTTCACAACTGTACTGCAAGTATTGTAGACTCTATGGACATACCATAGACAAGTGTGGTAAGTCTCAATACAAGGGAACCACTGACCAACAACGACCCAAACCAACTCCTCCTAAGTCCGGTAAGCCTGTGATGAATGTTGGTGTTGATGTTAATGATCTTTCTCTTTTCAGTAACCACCTGTATACTGGAACTGTCTCTGCCAACGGTTCAAATCCGGAGGGACGTTTCAAATTGAAGATCTTGAGGGACACAGCGGCTCTACAATCGATCATCTTGAAGTCGGCTGTGCCCAACATAGTCTACACCGGGGAAACGGTCTTCATCACTGACCTCACTGCTACTACTCCATACCCTCTCGCAAGAGTCCACCTGGATTGTCCCTACGTGAACGGGGAAGTCCAAGTCGCCGTCAGGGAAAAGCCTTTTCCCATGCCTGGAGTGCAACTTCTCCTAGGCAACGACTTGGCAGAAGACCTGCAACCAACCAACCTGATCGTCATGGACAAACCCCAGGTGTGTAACTCTGTGCCCAGTAACCCTATTCTTGAGTATGTTCCAGCAGAGGTTCAAGAGAGTGATGAAGTTTCTCCTCCGGTTCTCGTGACCACCCGTGCACAAGCCGCACGTCCACAGCCAGCTGACTCTACTGCTACCGCTGTCCCTCAAGACCCTCAGAAACTACCCCCGCATCTGACCAAGTTGGAGTTCCGTAAGTTGCAGAGGGAAGATCTTACTTTAACACCATTGTTTTTCCAGGCTGAGACTCAACCCGACAGTATTCCTGGGTTCTTCCTAGAGAACGACTTGCTCTACCGCAGATATAGACCCAGTAAACTGAAGGAGGAGGACGATTGGGCCAACATCGAACAACTTGTGATTCCCACCAGCCTGCGGCCCACTATTCTACACCTGGCCCACGGAGCATTCTCCCACTACGGCTTCAACAAGACTTACCATGGGATTCGTCAAGACTACTACTGGCCAGGTATGGTAAATAACGTCAAACAGTACGTAAAACAGTGTCATACATGTCAGATGGCAGGCAAACCGAACGTCTCCATTCCCAGAGCACCACTGATTCCCATACAGGTGCCTGCGGAACCTTTCCACAGACTCATAATAGACTGTGTTGGTCCTTTACCTCGGACCAGTTCAGGTAACGCCTACATCCTAACCATCCTGTGTCCTACCACCAGATTTCCCATAGCAGTTCCAGTGAAGAACATCACGGCTGCTACGGTTATCAAACATCTACTGAAGATCTTCACTCAATACGGATTTCCCAGGGAGATTCAAAGTGACTGTGGCACCAACTTCACCAGTGATCTCTTCAAAAGAACACTGGAGGAGTTCAACATCAAACAGGTATTGTCCAGCCCCTATCATCCTGCTTCACAGGGTTCTCTTGAACGTAGTCATCAGACCATCAAAGCACTCTTGAAAAAGTTTTGTAGTGAAACCTCGAAGGATTGGGATAAGCAGATTGACCTAATAATGTGTATTTTCAGAAGTCTCCCCAATGAGTCCCTAGGAGTATCTCCTTATGAGATGCTCTACGGCCGTAAGTGCCGTACTCCCCTTAAGGCTTTCAAAGACTCTCTCAGAGATGCCACCTTCAGTGAGCATCAGAATGTGCCCCAGTTTCTTCAAAACCTTCAGCACATTCTAGAGAGAGTCCACCGCTTTGCCCATGATAATCTATTGAAAGCCCAGGTGAGAATGAAGACTCATTACGACCAGACCAGCAAAGTAAGAAAATTCAAGCCGGGAGACTTCGTCCTTGCTTATTTCCCTATCCCAGGTTCACCTTTACAAAACAGATTTTCAGGACCCTACTGCGTCAAAGAGTGCAGGAATAATAATAATTATGTGATAGAGACTCCAGATAGGCGGCGGAAGACCCAGCTGTGCCACGTCAACCTCCTGAAGCAATATAATGGTACTCCTCCCACTGTCTTGACTAATTATTCCACATTCACAGAACCCTACATCCACAGTGAGACCTTCCCAGCTTCTCCTCCCGAAAGCACTGACAAGGAGTCAGCGCTTTCTAATTCCGAAATCCTTAATGATCTTCCCAAATACTTTCAGGATAATCATAGTGCACCTCTCGTCAAGATCTTCAGAGAACATCAAGAGTTGTTCAGAGATGATCCCCAAGAGTGTAATGTTACCCAGCACGACATCCAACTGCTCCCCGACACCCGGCCGATTCGTCAACCCTTCTACCGAATCAGCCCGAGCAAGAAGGAAGTCATGCGTGCTGAGGTGCAATACCTCTTGGATCATGGACTGGCTACACCTTGTGAGTCCCCCTGGGCCTCACCTTGTATCTTGGTGCCCAAACCCCAAGGTAAGGTGCGGTTGTGCACTGACTATCGAAAACTGAACTCTGTCACTGTCAAGGATGCTTACCCCTTGCCAAGGATAGATGACATCCTTGATGCCATTGGTAGTGCCCAGTACTTGTCCCAAGTGGACTTGCTTAAGGGGTACTATCAAGTGTGTCTAACGGAGCGCGCTAAAGAGATATCTGCCTTCATCACTCCTTTTGGACTTTTCAGATATGAACGCCTTCCTTTCGGACTATGTAATGCCCCGGCCACCTTTCAAAGAGCTGTCAACCGTGTCATCCAGGGCTTGGATAACACATACGCCTACCTGGACGATATCGTCGTAGCCTCCAACTCCTGGAGTGAACATCTGCTCCAGCTGCGACGTCTGTTCTCCAAGCTCCTGACAGCCGGCCTCACCATCAACCTGGGCAAGTCCACTTTCGCGAAAGGTAAAGTGCGTTATCTGGGTCATGTTATTGGGAGTGGCAGCATAGCTCCGTTAGACTCACACACTCAAGCCATCCTACAGTATCCACAGCCTACCACCAGGAAGCAGCTCCTGCGCTTCCTTGGTCTTGCCTCTTACTACCGTAGGTTTGTGAGGAATTTCAGTACAGTCGCCACACCTCTAATTCTATTAACCAGTCCCAAGCAACGGTATAATTGGACCATGCAGCAAACCGTTGCTTTCGAACAACTCAAATTCCTCCTCTGTTCTAACCCCATTCTCGCCTCTCCAGATATCACCAAGCCTTTCGTCCTTCATGTCGACGCCAGTGGTACCGGCGTTGGTGGTGTCCTGATGCAACAACGAGGCGAGGAAGTTCTACCTGTCAGCTACTACAGCTACAAACTGAAACCACACCAGAGGAACTACAGCACTATTGAAAAGGAGCTACTATCCATCGTCCTGAACCTCCAACACTTCGCTCCGTACCTACAAGGCGCCAGGTCTACCACCATCTTCTCAGACCACAACCCTCTCCGCTTCCTACATCAAGCCCAATTCACCAACCAGCGTCTTCTACGATGGGCTCTGTATTTACAAGACTTCAACCTGGAGATCCGCTATATCAAGGGTTCTGACAACACCATAGCCGATGCCCTCTCCAGAGTTTATGAAGTAGAAGCGACTCCATCCATTACTCCACCACATAACGACGTACTTCTTCCAGAACCGCAGGCTTCGGGGGAGAGTTGTGACGATAATCTCCTTCAAGAGATTGAGCCTGCTCTTCCCTCCAAAATTACGTCTTCACAATTATATAAAAAGACTATGGAAGAAATGTCCAACAACGACAACAACACCAGCACCAGCAAGGCTTGCAAGGGTGAGCAGAAACGTATGCAGCCCGCCACCTGTTCGGACCCAAATCACCAAACTACCCGTTGATCGCTACGGCTCCGCTGATTGGTCGCCGGTCTGGCTGCACCTGCACTCGCCCCCCAATACTACCCGATGTCTGGGGTCGCCCCAACATCAGTCTTCAGAATGTTCCGTGCTTTCGTAGCCAGCACTCCTCCCAGCTAGACGTTAGCGTGTACTGAGAGAGGTGGTGGCTTTAAGCCAATATTCCAGCACCTCCCACTTAACTTTTGTTGCACTTCTTGTTATTTTGCCTTAACGTAACTTTTCATTGTGTCATTTAAGTATTCTTATTATTTTTGATTCATTGATTTTATTATAAGAATTTGTTTGTGCATTATTTTCATGTTTTGATTTATTTAACGTAATTAAAATTTCATTGTTAAAGTTTTACTTGTGTTTTGTGTGTCTTCTCCTTACCTTACCACAGACGAAGTTCCAGTTTTTCTTTTTTTTTATAACTATGTGACGAGGCCATACCCCTAGCCTTAAACAGCCGAACACCAACGCGTTACCGTCACAATATATATATATATATATATATATATATATATATATATATATATATATATATATATATATATAAACAAGTAAATGTAAATAATTTTACCTTGCACCTAGATCCACCAAGCCTGTACGGCGCGCGTTTCAGTACTTCGGAAATCTAGAACTAGCTAGAATCTCTAATCTGCAATGAAACAATACATATTATTGCACTTACCAAAACATGGATGAATGTAGAAAATACAGAACTATTAGCTGAATATCAAATAATTGGATTTAATCTATTTCACACAGATAGATATATTAGATATTATATTATATTCCTTTCCTCCCTAGAATCTGGATGTAGCAGGTGCTCAATTGCCAAAAGTGAAAAATTTGGTTTATTTAACATACACGCCATAGACCGGCTTGGGAAAAAAAAGTTCGTAAAACCCAGGGGCCATAGACCGGCTTGGGAAAAAAAAGTTCGTAAAACCCAGGGGCCATAGACCGGCTTGGGAAAAAAAAGTTTGTAAAACCCAGGGGCCATAGACCGGCTATGAAAGAAAATTTGAGAAAACCCTGGGGCCATAGAACGGCTATTTAATCCCCTTGAATGGATAATCATCTGTATCAAACCTTATTACAGGTAAAACCAGTAGGCAGTCTACTGTATTTTATCAAACCCTTATTAGAATAATAGATCTCGTAATAATTTTGCAAAAATAGTGGCATTTACTATTTTTAAAAGATTATTAAAAAATTTACTGATATGGTGCATTCGGAAGACAAACCCAATTTTTCACTTTTGACAATTGAGCACCTGCTACATCCAGATTCTAGGGAGGAAAGGAAGGACGATCTTACTGGATCCCATAGCCTCTCCGAGGCACAAACCAGGCTTTTACACAACCCCCCCCCCCCCCCTGCACCCGAGCTCAATTGTCAAAAGTGAAAAATTGGGTTTGTCTTCCGAATGCACCATATCAGTAAATTTTTTAATAATCTTTTAAAAATAGTAAATGCCACTATTTTTGCAAAATTATTACGAGATCTATTATTCTATAGAATAATGCATATAAATGCATATATGCATATAAATACAAAACAAGTAAATGTAAATAATTTTACCTTGCACCTAGATCCACCAAGCCTGTATGGCGCGCGTTTCAGTACTTCGGAAATCTAGAACTATCTTGAATCTCTAATCTGCAATGAAACAATACATATTATTGCACTTACCAAAACATGGATGAATGTAGAAAATACAGAACTATTAGCTGAATATCAAATAAATGGATTTAATCTATTTCACACAGATAGATATATTAGATATTATATTATATTCCTTTCCTCCCTAGAATCTGGATGTAGCTGGTGCTCAATTGTCAATAGTGAAAAATTTGGTTTATTTAACATACACGCCATAGACCGGCTTGGGAAAAAAAGTTCGTAAAACCCAGGGGCCATAGACCGGCTATGAAAGAAAATTTGAGAAAACCCTGGGGCCATAGAACGGCTATTTAATCCCCTTGAACGGACCTGTGCATGGACCACTGAGGCATCAAAAAAAAAAACACGGGCCATAGACCGGCTTGGGAAAAAAAAGTTCGTAAAACCCAGGGGCCATAGACCGGCTATTTAATCCCCTTGAACGGACATGTGCATGGACCACTGAGGCATCGAAAAAAAACACGGGCCATAGACTGGCTTGGGAAAAAAAAGCAAGGTTAGGCTAGGTAAAAGCTAGGTAAAAAAGAAAGGAGCTAGGTTAGACTATGTATGTTTAAATCTCTGATTTAAACAGAGCCAGTGTTCAGTCAAATAACTGAATTTATCAAATCTTATCCTTGTATAATATACAAACTGATGTGAGATCCCTGTCTACAGGTGGACTGGAACTTCTATCAACTAATCCATACATCAAACCTGTCCCTTACAGCCCACAATCTATCATTAGGAAAACCATGTGTGAAATCTTTAAGGAATTCTGATAAAGAAAGAGATCTAGGGGTGGTTCTAAATAGAAAACTATCACCTGAGGACCACATAAAGAACATTGTGTGAGGAGCCTATGCCATGCATTCCAACTTCAGAATTGCTTTTAAATACATGGATGGCGAAATACTAAAGAAATTGTTCACCACTTTTGCTAGTCCAAAGCTAGAATATGCAGCAGTTGTGGGGTGCCCATATTGGGGTGCCATCACATTTAAACCAACCAAGCCCACAAATACGTCAACATGGACCAGCATTACACAGTCTAACATACTCTGTCAGATGTAACAACTAAATTTGTGAATTCAAGACCTAATCTATTGCATAATACAGTGTTAGTACGAGAAAAACATTACTTACATTCGAAGCCGTGTTTTAAAATGGCGGCGGTCTTGTTGTACTGCCGCTCCAAACTGTGTGTTCGTTTGCGTATGATGAACGTGTGACAATTTACTACAACAATTATTTAATTATTCTTATTCTTTATTTTACTATTTTTAGGGTACATGAAATTTCCAACTTATTTGCACACAATAATATAATTGCATTGTCATAACCTTTATATATTACGGAAAATACGATGACATGAACGAAGTCAAAGTGAAGTTGAAGTCAAAGTCATTCACCAAACGTATTAGTCATTTTTTTTCTCCCAATCGATAGGGGATAACAAATCCACAGAGCATATAAGTGTACAGTAAAGTCAATTTTATTCAGGAAAGTACATACATAGTTGATTTACAAACATAATGTTGGATTTATAGATAGAGCTAGTGCATACAATACCTAAAGCCAATATAGTAGGCATATAGCATTTCAGGCAACCGGGCAGTATATATGGACCCCTTACTCAAATCTCTGAATATGTTAGATATTAAGTCCCTGCACATACTCTCATGTGTATTTTATATATATAAAACGCTGCACTGTAATGTCAATCCTGACCCTAAAAGCTTCCTAGAAGGTTGTAACAGATCCCATGAGCACCACACCAGAAACAAATACCTGTAGGTGTGTACTGGTGCCTTATAGTGTGTACTCGTACCTTATGGTGTGTACTGGGGCCTTATGGTGTATACTGGTGCTTTATGGTGTGTACTGGTGCCTTATGGTGTGTTCTAGTGCCTTATGGTGCGTACTGGTGCCGTATGGAGTGTACTGGTGCCTCATGGTGTGTACTGGTGCATTATTGTGTGAACTGGTGCCTTATTGTGTACTGGTGCCTTATGGTGTGTTCTAGTGCCTTATGGTGCGTACTGGTGCCGTATGGAGTGTACTGGTGCCTTATGGTGTGTACTGGTGCATTATTGTGTGTACTGGTGCCTTATTGTGTACTGGTGCCTTATGGTGTGTACTGGTGCATTATGGTGTGTACTGGTGCATTATGGTGTGTACTGGTGCATTATGGTGTGTACTGGTGCCTTATGGTGTGTGTTCTGGTGCCTTATGGTGTGTACTGGTGCCATATGATGTGTACTGGTGCATTATGGTGTGTACTGGTGCCTTATGGTGTGTACTGGTGCCTTATGGCGTGTACTGGTGCCCTATAGTGTGTACTGGTGCATTATGGTGTGTACTGGTGCCTTATGGTGTGTACTTGTACCTTATTGTGTATACTGGTGCCTTATGGTGTGTACTGGTTCCTTATTGTGTGTACTGGGGCTTTATTGTGTGTACTGGTGCTTTATGGTGTGTACTGGTGCCTTATGGTGTGTTCTGGTGCCGTATGGTGCGTACTGGTGCCTTATGGTGTGTACTGGTGTCTTATGGTGTGTAATGGTGCCTTATGGTGTGTACTGGTGCCTTATGGTATATACTGGTGCCTTATAGTGTGTACTGGTTCCTTATGGTGTGTACTTGGGCCTTATGGTGTGTACTGGTGCTTTATGGTGTGTACTGGTGCCTTATGGTGTGTTCTAGTGCCTTATGGTATGTACTGGTGCCTTATGGTTTGTACTGGTGTCATATGGTGTGTACTGGTGCCTTATGGTGTGTACTGGTGCCTTATGGTATGTACTGGTACCTTATGGTGTGTACTGTTACCTTTTGGTGTGTACTGGTGCCTTATGGTGTGTACTGGTGTCTTATGGTGTGTACTGGTGCCGTATGGTGTGTACTGGGGCCTTATGGTGTGCACTGGTGCCTTATGGTATGTACTGGTGCCTTATGGTGTGTACTGGTGCCTTATGGTGTGTTCTGGTGCCTTATGGTGTGTGTTCTGGTGCCTTATGGTGTGTACTGGTGCCTTATGGCGTGTACTGGTGCCTTATAGTGTGTACTGGTACCTTATTGTGTGTACTGGTGCATTATGGTAAGTACTGCACACTTTAGTGCGCGCGGCACTAGCTGGAAAAACAAGCGGGTTGTGCGCGCGGCGTTCTGGGCGCTCAAGCGTAAACACAAAAAAGTTTATAATCTTTTCACACTCCTAACCTCAATTCTCGAGCTACGTTTTTCATTTTGGTATCAATGCGTTGGCAATAAAATTCTCTACAAGATCATATGCATAAAATGTCACCGAAGCATTTGGTATCCCACCACGAAGTAAATAAACACGAAGATGACTCGCCGTGACACCCAAACAGGAAGTAAATGTTCATACTCTTTCGTTTGTTGCCAGGCTCACAGTCATCCTACAGCGCTCATTTTGATATCACTGAACTCACAATAAAATTCCCCACCCAGACATATGCCTATCAATGTCTAATTATGGTATCGGGTGACCCGCACGAGTGTGGGAACTGGGCGAAGCGTTAGCCGTGATTTCAGCAGGGACGACACTGGTGTGATGCAGCGCTTTGAATGTTTATACTTATTTCACTGTCCTGACATTATTTCTGGAGCTACGTATTTCATTTTTATAGCAATGAGTTCGCAATAGAAGGTTCTATAAGAACATGGGTAGAGTTGGCCAACACAGCGTCAAATAAATTTGCGGGGAACAAAATCTTACGCGTGTTTGTACCCGTGAGCGTCAAAAGTTTTTACTTTGCTCATGTTTTTCAAGTTTATACTTGTTTCACACCGTTTTTTTTTGTATAGTGTTCGGAATAAAATTCCTTACACAGACATATGCATATCAAATACAATTCCTTGGAATTCACAGCTGTAGAGATGACGGAAAACACACAACCGGAACCCGCTCTTGACACTCCAACTCACACCCGCAACACCCACAAAAAAAGTTTCTCTTGTTTCGTGTATACTTACTTTAGTTTTCGTGCTACAGTTCTCATTTAGGTATCAAAATATTCCTAAGAAAATAGACTATAATACTGAAACAATCTAAGACAATTATGTGTACTTAACAAAGCAAAGACGATTGTAGTAAAATAAGTTGAGCATTTTATCTCCACTCCATCTCCTTCAGGTACTGATTCCTGAAGTTGCTCAATAGATGTTCCTAGGTGGAGTGAAGCTGATGTAGGTGGTTATTTCTTGTCCACCCAATACACCCTTTTCCTGTGATAAGTGGTGTAACAAGGTATGACGCAAAGTGGAACATCGCATGTTTTGCACGCTATACCAGTTTCCTTCCTGATACCCGACTTTGAACACACTTCACACCTGCGACGTTTGGGGATTTTTACCAGCTCATGTTTCAATTTATAGTTCAGGCGAGTCTCTGCTATAACAACACGTCGCTGTTGTCTCTGGGTTGGCAATAAACTACTGTCTGAATCGTCGCTTTCACTATTGTTTTCAAACACTAATGTGGAATATGAATTATCTTCATCAGATTCAGCTTCAGCACTAGGTGTAGACGTGAAGAGAGGGCGCCTTACACCCGACGAGCCAGGTGTTGACGGGTCAGCAGCAGGATACACAGGACCAGTGTCATGATTTATGTCTGGAGCATGAACTAGATGTGGAGATGGTGTAGTTGTTGCAGGCCACTCTGCCTTGTCAAATTTCAATAAAGACCAAATAGCAACTTCATGGAACTAGAGCAGAGTTAGTTTCCTTCGACCATCTGTGTTGGCCTTGTACAATGCATAAGCGTTTTGCAATGCCATTTGCAAGAAATAAAATGTTATGTTCTTGGTCCACTTGTGACATTTCCTGGCGAAATGGTAATACTTTACCATTTGATCAAAGTGGTCAACACCCTTCATGAACTTATTGTAGTCAACAATTGCCTGTGGTTTGTTCACCACAACCTGCTGTAGTCTTACTGTTCCATCTGCCCTGCGAACTCGTTTTCTTTTCTGAACTTTCTTTGTGTCTGCATTGTGTAGGTTGGGTGAGGGGAGAGCCGAGGGGAGAGAGATCCGATTGCTGCACGTGACAACAAAACAATGGGCCTGTCACGTGACCCAGTAGGCCGACGTGACTTGCGGCCTACCCGAGAGAACAGGAATTTCATGGCGCGGAGTTTGAAACAAACCCCAAGTAAATCGGATTTAAACTGGATTTTTTACAAATATTTTAAACCACACCGTAAATTTACGTCGTGATCCGACAAGCGGTTAGGGAAAACGCCCGAAAATCCAGGAAAGTGTTAATTTAGAACCTGTACTTGAGGTCGATCTCGAACCCATTGTTGATGTGATGACTTATATTGAATTTTGTAACTAGCTCATCAAGATTGTAACTTGCTTAGCTAAATGAATTGTGGGGTTCAGTCCCTAAGCCCATTATGTGCCTCTGTAACCCTTTCCACAACCGCCCACAAGATGGGTATGGGGTGCATAATGGGGTGGGGTGTCTTGGCCAAACGTGCCACATCAAAACCACAAGTTGACATTGAATGTGAATTAACAATGAGACAAGTAAGATTTATACTAATACATTCATACTAACTCTTGTGGTGTTTGTGTGTTACTGAGGAAGTCTTGGTTGTAGGGTTGATGTAAAGTCATGACTTGGTTACTGACTTTAATACTTAATATGATTACATGACTAGTAGCTACCAAGCTTGGCGGGCGTCCTGTACGCTCTTGTTTACCTTCTGTCTCTCTCTCTGGCGTCCCAGCTGCCGCACATAGAAAACGGATGGTACCATTTTCTGTGAACATGACATCCCTCCTTTTCTTTAAAAAGAATGAATACAGGATGTCTACCATGCTTGTAGCACAAAGCAAAGTTATTGACACAAAGTAAGTTATTACCATATCAAGAGATACTGCATACATTTAACATTAATTAAGCACACAAAGAATTTAAACAACTTAATCTTTTCCACAAAGGATTTCAATGTTAAAAATACATATGCAATGTTAAACAAACATGAAAGAAACTGTAATACAAAGTTACAAAATATTGAATGAGATATCTGCATTATTCAAACAATATTAAATTTAGTTTAGCATAATAAGTAAATACTTTTCATTACATAGGAACACAATTAATCATCAAATCGTGTAGGGCGTTTAACATGACGTTTAGGACGAGAGTCCTTAAATGGAATAACATCCCTTGATGAATTGTTTGTCGGGTTATAACTATTTTTTTCTTTTTCTTTTGCACGACTTTGCACTTCATCATTTTCTACACTAGTTGGAATCACTTTGAAATAAGCCATATTACGTGTTATACTATGATCTCTATTACTAGCTGTTACCATAGTTCCTTTTACACTAATCACTTTATATGGTTTTGTATCATACGGCATATCTAACTTTCCATCTTTTTTCTTTTTAACGAGAACAGTGTCACCAACCTTTATGAACTGTTCCTTTGCACGTTGATCATGAGCAATTTTCATTTTGCCCTTGGCTAGTGCATCCTTCTGAGCGAGACGTTTATCCGTTACCTCGGCTGGCATGACGGGTAGTGCGATTCTCATAGGACGTCCAAATAAAAGTTCGCCAGGCGACTTGCCCAGTGTTCCATGTGGTGTTGCACGGTAGTTCCTGAGAAAAGCATACATAGCTTGTTTCCAGGATCGTCCTTCGGCATGAGCACAGCGTACCGCTTTCATGAGAGGTTGCATGAATCTCTCAACTTCTCCATTTGCTTGAGGATGTAGTGGCATCACACGGCGGTCTTTGAATCCAATATGCTCAGCAAAGTTGACGAAGTCTTGTCCATTGAATGGCGGTCCATTGTCCGTCTTGACAACTTCAGGAATGCCAAAGTTTGAAAAGATCTTGTCAAGTTTCGGGATGACGGCCTTTGCAGATGTGGAATTGATGATTTCTACTTCTGGATAACGTGAGTGATCATCAATGACTACCATCAAGTACTCTCCAGTTGGTAGTGGTCCGCAGAAGTCCATTGATACTTCCGTCCATGGTGCAGCAGGTAGTGGTGAAGGTTGTAGAGGTGTTGGTCTTGAAGTATCCACTGCAGCTTGGCAAGGGACACAGGCATCATGCATATCCTTTGCTTGACGATCAATGCCAGGAAACCACACCTTTTCTCGTAGCAGCTGTTTCGTCCTAACAAGACCTTGGTGTCCTTGATGTGCAAGCTTCAGAGCACGTTGCTGGAGAACAGCTGGAATCACGATACGAGTACCTCGCAGCACAGTGTCGCGTTGTTGCGTAACACTTAATTCTGTCTGGATGCGTTCAAGTGCTTTGAATGCATCTTGGTCAACTCCTGAGGGTGGGATGCGTGGAAACTTTTTCTTAGTCAATGCATCCACTGTTGCTTGCAGAGTTGGGTCCTCTAGGGTTGCAGTACGGATTTCATCAAGAGTAAGAGCCTTAGGGACTGCATCACAGGTTACAGAGTGTACATATTCCTCGGCAATATGCTGATGCTTGGTGATGGTGAAACTGTTGGCAGGATGTCGACTGATGTAATCAGCGGGATTGCCTGCACCCGGCTTGTATTTCACCGTAAAGTTGTATGGTTGCAGACGAAGAGCCCATCTCTCAATGCGAGCTGGTGGTTTGGACTTTGGATTATTGAAGATGGTCTCCAACGGTTTGTGGTCAGTGACCATCGTGGTGAAGGGCGCACCAAGCAGATACACATTGAAGTGTTCACAGCCCCATACAAGAGCAAGAGCTTCCTTCTCTGTCTGACTGTATCGTTGCTCAACATCTGTGAGAGAACGGCTGGCGTAGGCAATTACTACTCGGGAATCTGGTTGACCAGGTTTGTGTTGGGCTAAAACAGCAACTAAACCAACAGGACTAGCATCCACCGTTAACTCAGTGTCCATTGATGGATCAAAGTATGCAGCAGTCGCATTCTCTACTAGTGCATCTTTCACAGCATCAAATGCATTTTGCTCGATATCGCTCCAGTACCATGATGCATTTTTCTTCAGGAGCTCACGTAGAGGCTTTGTAATGGTAGCAAAATCTGGAATGAAGCGAGAACAGTAGTTTGCCATTCCCAGAAAACTATGTACTTCAGTGGACGTTGAAGGAGGTGCAGCATTCTTGATATCTGCAACTTTCTTAGGATCTGGAGACAGACCTTTGTCACTAAGTACATGTCCAAAGAATTCAATTTTATGTTGATTGAACTCACACTTTGCTCGGCTTCGCGTCAAATTCTTTTCTCGTAAGCGTTGCAATGTTGCACGAAGAGCTTTGTCGTGTTCAGCTTGGGTACGGCCATAAACAATGATGTCATCAGACATGTTGTCAGCATTAGGTATGTCTTGCAATACCTGGCTGATGATGTGCTGGAATACCTCGGCAGCACTGTTAACACCAAAACTCAGGCGCTTGTACCTATACAGACCTCGATGTGTCGTAAACGTTGTGATGAATCGACTCTCCTCATCAAGTTCAAGCTGATGATAGCCCTTGTTTAAATCTAACTTGCTGAATACAGTTGCACCATTCAAGCGGTAGATCATATCATCTACAGTCGGTGTAGGATGGCGTTCACGCATTATTGCCTTGTTGGGAACACGCATGTCCACACAAATGCGTATCTCATCTGGATTCTTCGGCTTTGGTGGAGTGACAATTGGGCTTACCCATGGTGTTGGGCCTGTTACTGGTTCAATGATATCTAGTTCCATCAGCCTATCCAGTTCGGCATCAACTTTCTTGCGAGTATGGAATGGTTGTCGGCGATGTGGTTGGGCAACTGGAATTACATCTGGGTTGATATGCAGATGTACTTTGCTATCAGTATAACAACCTATGGATTTAAATCGATCAGAAAATTCAGCAACAATACCATCAACATTGTTTGCAGATTCCACTGCTACAGCATTAGAAAGCTGAAGTAGCCCCAATTTGGTTGAAGTCTTGTAACTGAGTAAAGACTCCTTTGCATTCCTAACAACATGGAATGTAGTAATGAGCATTGCATTCTTTGACTTAATCTCTGCAGTGAAAGTTCCAATCACTGGCAAGGCTACCTTTGAAGCATAGGCAGTGGCTTTGCCATTATAGTTCTCAAGCTTTGGGAACTGTTTTTTAAATTTCTCATAGTGGCACTCAGCAATGGTATCAATGTTTGATCCAGTGTCAATGAGAACTTTGAGACAAATACCAGCAATGTATACACATGTCTCTGGGTTGTTTGGAAGATCATTCCATTCTGTGATTGATTGTACTCCAGAAGTATAATCACATTCACTGTCATCTGAGACTGGTTGTAATGAAATGTTGTCTTGTACATTATTAACATTCTGGATATGAGGTGCAATATCGTGTTTACCACCTCGACCCCTATGACCTGATCCTCGTACAGTGCTTTTATTCATTGACTGTGGTTTCTTTAGTGCGGAACGACACATAGCACCAAAATGACCTAGTTTTCCACACTCATAGCACTTCTTACCTTGAGCAGGACAAACATTATCTTGGTGTGGGTAGTCTCCTCCACAATTGTAACATTTTTTGTTGACACCCTCTGATGTGGGTCGTTGTGACTGCTTGAGCCTTGTTCCTTGACCCCAGTTGTGACGTAGTTCTCGGCTAAATTTACTGTTAGGTTTGCCATGATATCTTCTTTGATCACGGTGTCCTCCCTGAACCTTACGTACCTCATCACTGTTAGTAACAGTGGCAGAACCGTTATTAGCACTGCACTCCATGACACGAGCATCACGTGCAGCATCTTCCATTCGACGAGCCATATCCAGTATCTTGGTAAGAGAACTGTCATCATCAACAAGTTCTAGAGCTCTTCGACGGAGACGTGTAGATGTGCATGTTTCAATTATTTGCTGTTTGATTTCTTTGTCAACATCAGCAAACTCACAATGGGCTGCTAAACCCTGCAGACGTGTGTGGTATTGATCCACAGTTTCATTAGAGAGTTGTTTTGCTCTCCTGAAATGCATAATTTCCATTGCAGTATTTTGCCTTGGTTTGAAATGCTCTGTTAGTTTGGCTTTGGCAGTGTCATAATCTTTGGCACCACCAGTGTCTTTCAGTGTGTCAAAGATGTCACAAACTCTATCACCTGCATAATGAAGTAGAAAGGCACGCTTTCTTTCAGCACTTTTGATGTCAGAAACTATCAACAAATTTTCAAACTTTTTAAGCCATTTGACCCACCTCTGTGACAGGTTTGTCTGGTCACAGTCAGGATCAAATGCAGGAAACTGAGGTATATTTGCCATTTTTACTGAATAAATGTAACTTATCACTTAAATGTTCCTCAGAATATTGAACACTTACTGCACTGAATATGTTAGTCAAGAATTCACTGTAATTACTTTAATTTTGCAAAGCACACAAGCATTTTAATGCAAAAGTTCACAACAGTGCACAATATAGCAGCAACTGACTTCTTACCTAGCCCTTGTGTACATGTGTTGTTCCTACTCACAGCAGCACAGCAGTTGTCAGCAGTTGGTACAGCAGTTGGTACAGCAGTTGGTACAGCAGTTGGTACAGCAGTTGGTACAGCAGTTGGTGCAGCAGTTGGTACAGCAGTCAGTTCAGTGTGATGAATTTTGTAGCACGAAGCGTCGTTTCGTAACCAAAACATCAGGTTTTGTACACATCAAAGCGTCGTTTCGTACACAACGTCGGCAGATTCCTCAGTACACAGTTTCTTCAGCACAGCTTGGGTAGCACACAGCTTGGGTAGCACACAGCATTAGTTAGCACACAGCATCGTTTAGCACACAGCATTGGTTAGCACACAGCATCGGTTAGCATACAGCATCGGGTATGGCGCTCACAGCTTCTCTTCCTCCTCCAGGCAGCATGCTTCTCCCTTGTGTTTGAAACTGAACAAATACCTGCGTTCACAGTTCATCCTCGTCGCCAATGTGGTGTTTGTGTGTTACTGAGGAAGTCTTGGTTGTAGGGTTGATGTAAAGTCATGACTTGGTTACTGACTTTAATACTTAATATGATTACATGACTAGTAGCTACCAAGCTTGGCGGGCGTCCTGTACGCTCTTGTTTACCTTCTGTCTCTCTCTCTGGCGTCCCAGCCGCCGCACATAGAAAACGGATGGTACCATTTTCTGTGAACATGACAACTCTGTTGAGCGTTGACCATTTATACATCAAATCTGTTGATGTGAGCACTTTAGTTTAGTCTGCCGTTTAAAGAAAAAAAGAGCATATCAATGGTATATCACAGAAAACGAATTTATCATAAACTCATGTATTTGTCTTATCATATTGAACTGCATTCATATTTTTAATATATAACAATATGAATATACAAATTTCTGTAAATCCCCTACCATGTTGGAATCTGTGGAAATGAATGAGCAAATGTGCTGGCTGAAGGCGCTGAAGGAAACCACATTGGTTTCATTTTGGATACAAATGTCCATGGAGATTCAAAATGGAAACTAATTATATAGTTGAACCTGCAGAGAGGAGTTTAAGAATCTGTGTTGAGAGTGATGGACACAGCCTTCACAATTATACTTCAGAGAATGTAAACATCTAAGAGTCATTAGAAATATGTGTAAAATAATAAACCCTACATTGTTTGAGTTAGGGAAAACACCATTTGTGATATATAGATACTATAGCTGTTCCTAAAGATTCACCCATTTTGCACCAGCAAGATAACATATAAGATTTTAAGAGTTGACGAATGTTAATATTCTTGTTTGATAAACTGTGAACTTGAGACATAGTTAAAAAGAACATTCCAATTATAACACAACAAAAAGTTTTCAGAATCTTTAACACCACTTTTCAGCAACTTATATAATTTATATAAATTATTTTAGGGAATAATACATAAATTATATATTTAAACATGATATAGTGTTTAGTGGAATGCATAAGGAGTCAAATTGTGTTAAAAAGAGCGATTTTTAGAAAATTTGGAAAACTACTTTTTTCTGTTCAAATTATAACTAAATGGATTTTAAAGGTTTCACTCAGCCAATATATATCATTCACAATTTATTAATGAATTTTACAAAAAAAACACCATAAATTTTATATTTAAACATGTAAAAACTATTTGTTTTACATTTGGAAGAAAATAATTGTAGAAAAACAATTTATAATTAAACCTTTGTGTTTGGATTTTTTGAGTAAAAGTTTCTCAAAGGCTCTCCTGCACCATTCTCAATGCAAATCATTCCCACACCTATGGGAAGAGATAGGCGAACGTTGTGTAGATGATTTGTGTTTGCTGGGCTCTCTCTTGTGCCACTGCATCCCCTCTTGAGCCCCTGCATCCCTCTCGTAAGCCTACGCATCACTCTCTTAAGCCTCTGCATCACTCTTGTAAACCTCTGAATCACTCTCTTGAGCCTCTGCATCCCTCTCTTGAACTCTTGCATCCCTCTCATGAGCCTCTGCATCCCTCTTTTGAGCCTTTGTATCACTCGCTTAAGCCTCTGCATCCCTCTCATGAGCCTCTGCATCACTCTCAAGAGCCTCTGCATCCCTCTCTTGTTCCTCTGCATCCCTCACTTGAGCCTCTACATCCCTCTCTTGAGCCTCTGCATCCATCTCTTGAGCCTTTGCATCACTCTCCTAAGCCTCTGCATCCCTCTCTTGAGCCTCTGCATCACTCTCTTGAGCCCCTGCATCCCTCTCTCAAGCCTCTGCATCACTCTCTTGAGCCTCTGCATCACTCTCTTGGGCCTCTGTATCACTCTCTAGAGCCTCTGCATCACTCTCTTCAGCTCCTGCATCACTCTCTTATGCCTCTGCTTCACTCTCTAGATCCTCTGCATCACTCTCTTGAGCCTCTACATCACTCTCTTGATCCTCTGCATCACTCTCTTGAGCCTCTGCATCCCTCTCTTGAACCCCTGCATCCCTGTCATGAGCCTCTGCATCCCTCTCTTGAGCCTTTGCATCACTCTCTTAAGCCTCTGCATCCCTCTCTTGAGCCTCTGCATCACTCTCAAGAGCCTCTGCATCCCACTCTTGTGCATCTGCATCCCTCACTTGAGCCTCTGCATCCCTCTCTTGAGCCTCTGCATCCCTATCTTAAAACTCTGCATCACTCCCAAGTGAATCTGCATCTTTCTCTTGTGCCTATGCATCCCTCACTTTACCCTCTGCATCCCTCTCTTGAGCCCCTGCATCCCTCTCTTGAGCTTCTGCAATACTCTCTTCAGCCTCTGCATCACTCTTTTAATCCTCTGAATCTCTCTCTTAAGGCCTCTGCGTCACTCTCTCGAGCCTCTGAATCACTCTCATGATCCTCTGCATCACTCAATTGAGCCTCTGCCTCACTCTCTTGAGCCTCTGCATCACTCTCTACAGCCTCTGCATCACTCTCTTCAGCCTCTGCATCACTCTCTTAAGCCTCTGCTTCCCTCTCGTGATCCTCTGCATCACTCACTTGATCCTCTGCATCACTCTTTTGATCCTCTGCATCACTCTCTTGAACCTCTGCATCACTCTCTTGAGCCTCTACATCACTATCTTGAGCCTCTGTATCACTCTCTTCAGCCTCTGCACCTCTCACTTATGCCTCTGAATCCCTCTCTTGATCCTCTGCATCACTCTCATGAGCCTCTGCATCATTCTATTGAGCATCTGCATCCCTCTCTTATGCCTCTACATCATTCACTTGAACCTCTGCATCACTCTCTTGAGCCTCTGCATCACTCTCTTAAGCCTCTGCATCTCTCTCTTCAGCCTTCCGAATCACTCTCTTCAGCCTCTGCATCCCTCGTTTGAGCCTTTGCATCACTCTCTTAAGCCTCTGCATCCCTCTCTTGAGCCTCTGCATCACTCTCAAGAGCTTTTGCATCCCTCTCTTGTGGCTCTGCATCCATCACTTTAGTCTCCACTTCCCTCTCCTGAGCCTTTGCATCACTCTCTTGTGCCTCTGCATCCCTATCTTAAGCCTCTGCATCACTCTCTTAAGCCTCTGCATCATTCTCGTCAGCATCTGAATCACTCTTTTGAGCCTCTGCATCCCTCTTTTGAACTCCTGCATCCCTCTCATGACCCTCTGCATCCCTCTCCTGAGCCTTTGCATCACTCTCTTAAGCCTCTGCATCCCTCTCCTAAGCCTCTGCTTCACTATCTTAAGCCACTGCATCACTCTCGTAAGCCTCTGAATCACTGTTTTGAGCCTCTGCATCCCTCTCTTGAACTCCTGCATCCCTCTCATGAGCCTCTGCATCCCTCTCATGAGTCTTTGCATCCCTCTCATGAGCCTTTGCATCACTCGCTTAAGCCTCTGCATCCCTCTCTTGAGCCTCTGCATCACTCTCAAGAGCCTCTGCATCCCTCACTTGTGCCTCTGCATCTCTCACTTGAGCCTCTACATCCCCCTCTTGATCCCCTGCATCCCTCTCTTGAGCCTCTGCATCCCTATCTTGAGCCTCTGCATCCCTCTCTTAAGCCTCGGAATCCCTCTCTTGAGGCCTCTGCATCACACTCGCAAGCATCTGAATCACTCTCTTGAGCCTCTGCATCACTCTCCTGAGCCTCTACATCCCTCTCTTGAGCCTCTAATTCACTCTCTTCAGCCTCTGCATCCCTCTCTTGAGCCTCTGCATCACTCTCTTGAGCCTCTGCATCGCTCTCTTGAGCCTCTACATCCCTCTCTTGAGCCTCTGCATCCCTCTCTTGAGCCTGTGCATCACTCGCTTGAGCCTCTGCATCTCTCTCTTCAGCCTCTGCAACACTCTCTTCAGCCTCTGCATCACTCTTTTAAGCCTCTGAATCCCTCTCTTGAGGCCTCTGCATCACTCTCTCGAGCCTCTGCATCACTCTCATGATCCTCTGCATCACACTCTTGAGCCTCTGCATCACTCTCTAGAGCCTCTGCATCACTCGCTTCAGCCTCTGCATCACTCTCTTAGGCCTCTGCTTCCCTCTCTTGATTCTCTGCTTCACTGTCTTGAGACTGCATCACTCTCTTGATCCTCTGCATCACTCTCTTGAACCTCTGCATCACTCTTATGAGCCTATAAAACACTATCTTTAGCCTCTGCATCACTCTCTTCAGCCTCTGCATCACTCTCTTAGGCCTCTGCATCCCTCTCTTGATCCTCTGTATCACTCTCTTGAGCCTCTGCATCATTCTCTTGAGCCTCTCCATCCCTCTCTTAAGCCTCTACATCATTCACTTGAGCCTCTGCACCACTCTCGTGAGCCTCTGCATCACTCTCTTAAGCCTCTGGATCTCTCTCTTCAGCCTCTGAATCACTCTCGTCAGCCTCTGCATCCCTCTTCTGAGCCTTTGCATCACTCTCTTAAGCCTCTGCATCCCTCTCTTGAGCCTCTGCATCACTCTCAAGAGCCTCTGCATCCCTCTCTTGAGCCTCTGCATCCCTCACTTGAGCCTCCACTTCCCTCTCTTGAGCCTCTGCATCACTCTTGTAAGCCTCTGTATCACTCTCTTGAGCCTCTGCATAACTCTCTTCAGTCTCTGCATCACTCTCTTCAGCCTCTGCATCCCTCTCTTGATCGTCTACATCACTCTCTTGAGCCTCTGCATCACCCCTCTTAAGCCTCTGCATCCCTATTTTGAGCCTCTGTATCACTTTCTTAAGCCTCTGCATCCCTTTGTTGAGCTTCTGCATCCCTCTCTTGAACTCCTGCATCCCTCTCATTAGCCTTAGCATCCTTCTCTTGAGCCTTTGCATCACTCTCTTAAGCCACTGCATACCTCTCTTGAGCCTCTGCATCACTCTCTTTATCCTCTGCATCACTCTCTTGATCATCTCCATCATTCTCTTGAGACTTTGCATCACTCTCTTGAGCCTCTGCATCCCTCTCTTGAGCCTCTGCAACACTCCCTTTAGCCTCAGCATCAATCTCTTAGGCATCTTAATCCCTCTCTTGAGCCTCTGAATTATTCTCTTGAGCCTCTGCATCACTCTCTTGAGCCTATGCATCCCTATCTTGAGTCTCTGCATCACTCTCTTGAGCCTCTGCATCCCTCTCTTGAGCCTCTGCAACACTCTCTTTAGCCTCAGCATCACTCTCTTAGGCATCTTAATCCCTCTCTTGAGCCTCTGAATTATTCTCTTGAGCCTCTGCATCACTTTCTCGGGGATCTGCATCACTCTCCTGATCCTCTGCATCACTCTCTTGAGCCTCTGCATTACTCTCTTAAGCCTCTGCATCACTCTCTAGAGCCTCTGCATCATTCTCTTCGCCCTCTGCATCACACTCTTAAGCGTCTGCATCACTCTCCAGAGCCTCTGCATCATTCGCTTGATCCTCGGCATCACTCTCTTGAGCCTCAGCATCCCTCTCTTCAACCTCTGCATCACTCTCGTGAGCCTCTGCATCATTCTCTTGAGCCTCTACATCCCTTTCTTAAGCCTCTACATCATTTTTTTGAGCCTCTGCATCCCTCTCCTGAGCCTCTGCATCACTCTCCTGAGCCTCTGCATCACTCTCTTGAGCCTCTGCATCACTCTCTTGAGCCTCTGTATCCCTCTCCTGAGCCTCTGTATCCCTCTCTTGAGCGGGATGCATCCCTCGCTTGAGCCTCTGCATCACTCTCTTAAGCCTCTGCAGCACTCTCTTAAGCCTCTGCATCACTCCCGTAAGCCCCCCGAATCACTCTCTTGAGCCTCTGTATCCCTCTCTTGAGCCTCTGCATCACTCCCAAGAGCCTCTGCATCCCTCTCTTGAGCCTCTGCGTCACTCGCAAGAACCTCTGCATCCCTCTCTTGTGCCTCTGCTTCCCTCACTTGAGCCTCTGCATCCCTCTCTTGAGCCCCTGAATCCCTCTGTTGAGCCTCTTGAGGGATGCTGAGGCCCAAGAGAGGGATGCAGAGGCTCAAGAGAGGGATGCAGAGGCTCATGTGAGGGATACAGAGGAACAAGAGAGGGATGCAGAGGCTCTTGACAGTGATGCAGAGGCTCAAGAGAGGGATGTTTAGGTTTAAGGGAGGCTCTGCATCACTCTCTTGAGCCTCTGCATCCCTCTCTTGAGCCTCTGCATCCCTCTCTTGAGCCTATTCATCACTCTCTTGAGCCTCTGCATCCCTCTCTTGAGCCTCTGCAACACTCTCTTCAGCCTCTGCATCACTCTCTTAAGTGATGCAGAGGCTCACTCTGCATCACTCTGCATCTAAAAACCGATCTTCTCCCCTTTTCAATATCCTACTCAGTATTTTAACGAGAAACAAATGGTTGATTGAAAATGTAGTATATAAAGTTTATTTCTAATCAATTATGTGTTTTTATCATTTTTATCGTATATATATAATGAATTAATACCCATAAACTGAAAATTCACAAAAACGTGGAAAAACGGCAAAATATTGCCTAATTCGATGATATTTTGTTTAAATCACATAGAGGAAAAAGGGATGATAAACGTCAAAATATTGCTAAATTCGATGATTTTTCGTACGAAACAAAATGCAAGAGAACTTGCTTAAAATGCAATATTACGCGAAATTCTGAGATTTGAAGGCCAAATCACATATCGTGATACTACATGAAATAGTATCGAAATATTGGTAAAAATGAATATATTTAAGTAATATCAAATATCATGTAATAATTATTAATTATAATAATTAGTAATTATTACATGAAAAAGTGAAAAAAGTCACTATTTAACCATATATGAGGATTTTAACTTCAAATCATAGGGCGAGGTTTCGTATTATTTAGATCCAAGAAAAGACATATGACAATGTTGTTTTAAATACAAATGATAAAAAATCAATGTGTTTTCATTAGAATTAACTAAAATGTTCCTGATTTTCCGTTTATATTACTGATGGAAGATGTACACGAAAACCGCTCTATTCCGGCTGAAACGTCGATATATGCAATAAAAACAGAACTTCTCCCCTTTTCAATATCTTACTCAGTATTTTAACGAGAAACAAATAGTTGATTGAAAATGAAGTATTTAAGGTTATTATCTAATCAATTATGTGTTTGCATCATTTTTATCGTATATATAATGAATTAATACCAATAGACTGAAAATTCACAAAAACGTGGAGAAACGGCAAAATATTGCCTAATTCGATGAAATTTTGTTTAAATCACATAAAAGAAAAGGGGATGATAAACTTCAAAATATTGTAAAATTCGATGATTTTTCGTACGAAACAAAGTGCAAGAAAACTTGCTTAAAATGCAATATTATGCGAAATTCTGAGATTTGAAGGCCAAATCATATATCGTGATACTACATGAAATAGTATCGAAATATTGGTAAAAATGAATATATTTACGTAATATCAAACTACATGATTAACGTGAAAAAGTCACTATTTTACAATATTTGAGGATTTTAACTTCAAATCATAGAGTGAGGTTTCGTATTTTTCAAAGAAAAATTCAAAATTTTCAAAAAAAATTCAAAATTCAAAATTCAAAGAAAAATTTCGTAAAATTCAAAGAAACATGGAAAAACAGCAAAATATTGCCTAATTCGATGATATTTTATTTAAATCACATGAAGGAAAAGGTGATGATAAACGTCAAAATATTGCTAAATTCGATGATTTTTAGTACGAAACAAAATGCAAGAAACTTGCTTAAAAATGCAACATTTGCGAAATTCTGAGATTTGTAGGCCAAATTTCATATCGTGAGACAACATGAAGTAGTATCGAAATATTGGTAAAAACGAATATATTTACGTAAAATCACACCACATGAAAAACCTGAAAAAGTCACTATTTTACCATATGTGTTTCCATTACAATTAACTAAAATGTTCGTGATTTTCCGTTTATATTACCGACGGAAGATGTACACGTAAAACCGCTCTAATCCGGGTGAAACGTCGATATATGCAATGAAAACAGACATTCTCCCCTTTTCAATATCTTATCAAGTATTTTAACGAGAAACAAATAGATGATTGAAAATGAAGTTTTTAAGGTTATTATCTAATCAATTATGTGTTTGCATCATTTTTATCATATATATTTAATGAATTAATACCAATAAACTGGAAATTCACAAAAACGTGGAAAAACAGCAAAATATTGCCTAATTCGATGATATTTTGTTTATTTCACATAAAGGAAAAGCGGGATGATAAACGTCAAAATATTACTAAATTCGATGATTTATAGTACGAAACAAAGTGCAAGAAAACTTGCTTAAAATGCAATATTATGCGAAATTCTGAGATTTGAAGGCCAAATCACATATCCTGATACTAAATGAAAAAGAATCGAAATATTGTTAAAAATGAATATATTTACGTAATATAAAACTCAAAAAAAAACGTGAAAAAAGTCACTATTATACCAAATTTGAGGTTTTAACATCGAATCATAAAGCGAGGTTTCGTATTATTTAGAGTCATGAAAAGACATATGACAATGTTGTTTGCAATACAAATGATAAAAATCAATGTGTTTTCTTTAGAATAAACTAAAATGTTCCTGATTTTCCGTTTATATTACCGATGGAAGATGTACACGTAAAACCGCACAATTCCGCCTGAAACGTCGATATATGCAATAAAAACCGAACTTCTCCCCTTTTCAATATCTTACTCAGAATTTCAACGAGAAACAAATAGATGATTGAAGATGAAGTATTCAAGTTTATTATCTAATCAATTACGTGTTTGCATCATTTTTATGGTATATTTAATGAATTAATACCAAAAAACTGAAAATTCACAAAAACGTGGAAAAACGGAAAAATATTGCCTAATTCGATGATATTTTGTTTAAATCACATAAAGGAAAACGGGATGATAAACGCAAAATAATGCTAAATTCGATGATGTATAGTACGAAACAAAATGCAAGAAAACTTGCTTAAAATGCAATATTATGCGAAATACTGAGATTTTAAGGCCGAATCACATATCGTGAGAAAACATGAAGCAGTATCGAAATATTGGTAAAAACGAATATATTTACGTAAAATCACACCACATGAAAAACGTGAAAAAAGTCACTATTTTACCATATTTGAGGATTTTAACTTCAAATCATAGAGCGAGGTTTCGTATTATTTAGATACAAGAAAATACATATAACAATGTTGTTTCTAATACAAATTATAAAAATCAATGTGTTTTCATTAGAATTACCTAAAATGTTCCTGATTTTCCGTTTATATTACTGACGGAAGATGTACACGTAAAACCGCACAATTCCGGCTGAAACGTCGATATATGCAATAAAAACAGAAATTCTCCCCTTTTCGATATCTTACTCAGTATTTTAACGAGAAACAAATAGTTGATTGAAAATGAAGTATTTAAGGTTATTATCTAATCAATTATGTGTTTGTATCATTTTTATCGTATATTTAATGAATTAATAACAATAAACTGGAAATTCACAAAAACGTGGAAAAACAGCAAAATATTGCCAAATTCGATGATATTTTGTTTATATCACATAAAGGAAAAGGGGGATGATAAACGTCAAAATATTACTAAATTCGATGATTTATAGTACGAAACAAAATGCAAGAAAACTTGCTTAAAATGCAATATTATGCGAAATTCTGAGATTTGAAGGCCAAATCACATATCCTGATACTAAATGAAAAAGTATCGCAATATTGTTAAAAATGAATATATTTACGTAATATAAAACTCAATAAAAAAAGGTGAAAAAAGTCACTATTATACCAAATTTGAGGTTTTAACTTCAAATCATAAAGCGAGGTTTCGTAGTATTTAGATCCAAGAAAAGACATATGACAATGTTGTTTCCAATACAAATGATAAAAATCAATGTGTTTTCTTTAGAATAAACTAAAATGTTCCTGATTTTCCGTTTATATTACCGATGGAAGATGTACACGTAAAACCGCACAATTCCGGCTGAAACGTCGATATATGCAATAAAAACAGAAATTCTCCCCTTTTCAATATCTTACTCAGTATTTTAACGAGAAACAAATAGTTGATTGAAAATGAAGTATTCCAGGTTATTATCTAATCAATTATGTGTTTGTGTCATTTTTATCGTATATTTAATGAATTAATAACAATAAACTGGAAATTCACAAAAACGTGGAAAAACAGCAAAATATTGCCAAATTCGATGATATTTTGTTTATATCACATGAAGGAAAAGGGGGATGATAAACGTCAAAATATTACTAAATTCGATGATTTATAGTACGAAACAAAATGCAAGAAAACTTGCTTAAAATGCAATATTATGCGAAATTCTGAGATTTGAAGGCCAAATCACATATCCTGATACTAAATGAAAAAGTATCGAAATATTGTTAAAAATGAATATATTTACGTAATATAAAACTCAATAAAAAAACGTGAAAAAAGCCACTATTATACCAAATTTGAGGTTTTAAGTTCAAATCATAAAGCGAGGTTTCGTAGTATTTAGATCCAAGAAAAGACATATGACAATGTTGTTTCCAATAAAAATGATAAAAATCAATGTGTTTTCTTTAGAATAAACTAAAATGTTCCTGATTTTCCGTTTATATTACCGATGGAAGATGTACACGTAAAACCGCACAATTCCGCCTGAAACGTCGATATATGCAATAAAAACCGAACTTCTCCCCTTTTCAATATCTTACTCAGTATTTCAACGAGAAACAAATAGATGATTGAAGATGAAGTATTCAAGTTTATTATCTAATCAATTACGTGTTTGCATCATTTTTATGGTATATTTAATGAATTAATACCAAAAAACTGAAAATTCACAAAAACGTGGAAAAACGGCAAAATATTGCCTAATTCGATGATTTTTTGTTTAAATCACATAAAGGAAAACGGGATGATAAACGTCAAAATATTGCTAAATTCGATGATATTTAGTACGAAACAAAATGCAAGAAAACTTGCTTAAAATGCAATATTATGCGAAATTCTGAGATATGAAGGCCAAATAAAAAATCGTAATACTACATGAAAAAATATCGAAATATTGGTAAAAATGAATATATTTACGTAATATCAAACTACATGAAAAACGTGAAAAAGTCACTATTATACCAAATTTGAGGATTTTAACTTCGAATCATAAGGCGAGGTTTCGTATAATTTAGATCCAAGAAAAGACATATGACAATGTTGTTTCCAATACAAATGATAAAAACAATGTGTTTTCATTAGAATGAACTAAATTGTTCCTGATTTTCCGTTTATATTACCAATGGAAGATGTACACGTAAAACCGCTCTATTCCGGCTGAAACGTCGTCATATGCAATAAAAACCGACCTACTCCCCTATTCAATATCTTACTCAGTATCATTCTCTTCAGCCTCTGCATTCCACTCTTAAGCCTCTGCATCACTCTCGTAAGCCTCTGAATCACTCTGTTGAGCCTCTGCATCACTCTCTTGATCCTCTCCATCACTCTCTTAAGCCTCTGCATCCCTTTCTTGAGCCTTTGCATCACTCTCGTGAATTCCTGCATCCCTCTCATAAGCCTCTGCATCATTTTCCTGAGCCTTTGCATCACTCTCCTAAGCCTCTGCATCCCTCTCTTGAGCCTCTGCGTCACTCTCAAGAGCCTCTGCATCCCTCTCTTGTGCCTCTGCATCCCTCACTTGAGCCTCTGCATCCGTCTGCTGAGCCCCTGCATCCCTCTCTTGAGAATCTGCATCCCTCACTTGAGCCACTGCATCCCTCTCTTGAGCCTCTGCATCCTTCTCTTGGGCCCCTGCATCCCCCTCTCTTGAGCCTCTGCATCCCTCTCTTAAGCCTCTGCATCACTCTCTTAAGCTTCTGCATCACTCTCTTAAGCCTCTGAAAAACTCTCTTGAGCCCCTGCATCACTCTCTTGAGCAACTGCATCCCTCTCTCAAGTCTCTGCATCACTCTCTTGAGCCTCTGCATCACCCTCTTAAGCCTCTGCGTTACTCTCTTGAGCCTCTGCATCCCTCTCCTGCGCCTCTGCCTCACTCTTTTAAGCCTAATGCAAGAAAACAAGAAAACTTTCTTAATGCAAGAAAACTTGCTTAAAATGCAATATTATGCGAAAATCTGAGATATGAATGCAAAATCACATATTTTGATACTACATGAAATAGTATCGAAATATTGGTAAAAATGAATATATTTACGTAAAATCAAACTACATGAAAAACATGAAAAAAGTCATTATTATTCCAAATTTGTGGATTTTAACTTCGAATCATAAAGCGAGGTTTCGTAGTATTTAGATCCAAGAAAAGACATATTACAATGTTGTTTCCAATACAAATGATAAAAATTAATGTGTTTTCATTAGAATGAACTAAAATGTTCCTGATTTTCCGTTTATATTACCGATGGAAGATGTACACGTAAAACCGCTCTAATCCGGCTGAAACGTCGATATATGCAATAAAAACCGAACTTCTCCCCTTTTCAATATCTTACTCAGTATTTCAGCGAGAAACAAATAGATGATTGAAGATGAAGTATATAAGTTTATTATCTAATCAATTACGTGTTTGCATCAATTTTATCGTATATTTAATGAATTAATAAAAAAAACTGAAAATTCACAAAAACGTGGAAAAACGGCAAAATATTGCCTAATTCGATGATATTTTGTTTAAATCACGTAAAGGAAAAGGGGATGATAAACGTCAAAATATTGCTACATTCGATGATGTTTAGTACGAAACAAAATGCAAGAAAACTTGCTTAAAATGCAATATTATGCGAAATACTGAGATTTGAAGGCCGAATCACATATCGTGAGAAAACATGAAGTAGTATCGAAATATTGGTAAAAACGAATATATTTACGTAAAATCACACCACATGAAAAACGTGAAAAAAGTCACTATTTTACCATATTTGGGGATTTTAACTTCAAATCATGGAGCGAGGTTTCGTATTATTTAGATCCAAGAAAATACATATAACAATGTTGTTTCCAATACAAATGATAAAAATCAATGTGTTTTCATTAGAATTACCTAAAATGTTCCTGATTTTCCGTTTATATTACTGACGGAAGATGTACACGTAAAACCGCACAATTCCGGCTGAAACGTCGATATATGCAATAAAAACAGAAATTCTCCCCTTTTCAATATCTTACTCAGTATTTTAACGAGAAACAAATAGTTGATTGAAAATGAGGTATTTAAGGTTAATTTCTAATCAATTATGTGTTTGCATCATTTTTATCGTATAATTAATGAATTAATAACAATAAACTGAAAATTTACAAAAACGTGGAAAAACAGCAAAATATTGCCTATTTCGATGATATTTTGTTTATATCACATAAAGGAAAAGGGAGATGATAAACGTCAAAATATTACTAAATTCGATTGTTTTTAGTGCGAAACAAAATGCAAGAAAACTTGCTTAAAATGCAATATTATGCGAAATTCTGACATTTGAAGGCCAAATCACATATCGTAATACTACATGAAAAAGTATCGAAATATTGGTAAAAATGAATATATTTACGTAATATCAAACTACATGAAAAACGTGAAAAAGTGACTATTATACCAAATTTGAGGATTTTAACTTCGAATCATAGAGCGAGGTTTCGTATTATTTAGATCCAAGAAAAGACATATGACAATGTTGTTTCCAATACAAATGATACAAAACAATGTGTTTTCATTAGAATGAACTAAATTGTTCCTGATTTTCCGTTTATATTACCGATGGAAGATGTACACGTAAAACCGCTCTATTCCGGCTGAAACGTCGATATATGCAATAAAAACCGAACTTCTCCCCTTTTCAATATCATACTCTGTATTTCAACGAGAAACAAATAGATGATTGAAAATGAAGTATTTAAGGTTATTATCTAATCAATTATGTGCTTGTATCATTTTTATTGTATATTTAATGAATTAATAACAATAAACTGGAAATTCACAAAAACGTGGAAAAACAGCAAAATATTCCCAAATTCGATGATATTTTGTTTATATCACATAAAGGAAAAGGGGGATGATAAACGTCAAAATATTACTAAATTCGATGATTTACAGTACGAAACAAAATGCAAGAAAACTTGCTTAAAATGCAATATTATTCGAAATACTGAGATTTGAAGGCCGAATCACATATCGTGAGAAAACATGAAGCAGTATCGAAATATTGGTAAAAACGAATATATTTACGTAAAATCACACCACATGAAAAACGTGAAAAAGTCACTATTTTACCATATTTGAGGATTTTAACTTCAAATCATAGAGCGAGGTTTCGTATTATTTAGATACAAGAAAATACATATAACAATGTTGTTTCCAATACAAATGATAAAAATCAATGTGTTTTCATTAGAATTACCTAAAATGTTCCTGATTTTCCGTTTATATTACTGACGGAAGATGTACACGTAAAACCGCACAATTCCGGCTGAAACGTCGATATATGCAATAAAAACAGAAATTCTCCCCTTTTCAATATCTTACTCAGTATTTTAACGAGAAACAAATATTTGATTGAAAATGAAGTATTTAAGGTTAATTTCTAATCAATTATGTGTTTGTATCATTTTTATCGTATAATTAATGAATTAATAACAATAAACTGAAAATTTACAAAAACGTGGAAAAACAGCAAAATATTGCCTAATTCGATGATATTTTGTTTATATCACATAAAGGAAAAGGGAGATGATAAACGTCAAAATATTACTAAATTCGATGATTTTTAGTACGAAACAAAATGCAAGAAACAAGAAAACTTTCTTAATGCAAGAAAACTTGCTTAAAATGCAATATTATGCGAAAATTTGAGATATTAAGGCCAAATCACGTATCTTGATACTACATGAAATAGTATCGAAATATTGGTAAAAATGAATATATTTACGTAATATCAAACTACATGAAAAACGTGAAAAAAGTCACTATTATACCAAATTTTAGGATTTTAACTTCGAATCATAAAGCGAGGTTTCGTATTATTTAGATCCAAGAAAAGACATATTACAATGTTGTTTCCAATACAAATGATAAAAATCAATGTGTTTTCATTAGATTTACCTAAAATGTTCCTGATTTTCCGTTTATATTACTGACGGAAGATGTACACGTAAATCCGCACAATTCCGGCTGAAACGTCGATATATGCAATATAAACCGAACTTCTCCCCTTTTCAATATCTTACTCAGTATTTCAACGAGAAACAAATAGATGATTGAAGATGAAGTATATAAGTTTATTATCTAATCAATTACGTGTTTGCATCAATTTTATCGTATATTTAATGAATTAATACCAAAAAACTGTAAATACACAAGAACGTGGAAAAACGGCAAAATATTGCCTAATTCGATGATATTTTGTTTAAATCACATAAAGGAAAAGGGGATGATAAACGTCAAAATATTGCTAAATTCGATGATGTTTAGTACGAAACAAAATGCAAGAAAACTTGCTTAAAATGCAATATTATGCGAAATTCTGAGATTTGAGGGCCAAATCACATATCGTAATACTACATGAAAAAGTATCGAAATATTGATAAAAATGAATATATTTACGTAATATCAAACTACATGAAAAACGTGAAAAAGTCACTATTATACCAAATTTGAGGATTTTAACTTCGAATCATAAAGCGAGGTTTCGTATTATTTAGATCCAAGAAAAGACATATGACAATGTTGTTTCCAATACAAATGATAAAAATCAATGTGTTTTCATTAGAATTACCTAAAATGTTCCTGATTTTCCGTTTATATTACTGACGGAAGATGTACACGTAAAACCGCACAATTCCGGCTGAAACGTCGATATATGCAATATAAACAGAACTTCTCCCCTTTTCAATATCTTACTCAGTATTTCAACGAGAAACAAATAGATGATTGAAGATGAAGTATATAAGTTTATTATCTAATCAATTACGTGTTTGCATCATTTTTATCGTAGATTTAATGAATTAATAACAATAAACTGAAAATTTACAAAAACGTGGAAAAATGGCAAAATATTGCCTAATTCGATGATATTTTTATTTATATCACATAAAGGAAAAGGGGATGATAAACGTCAAAATATTGCTAAATTCGATGATGTTTAGTACGAAACAAAATGCAAGAAAACTTGCTTAAAATGCAATATTATGCGAAAATCTGAGATATGAAGGCCAAATCACATATCTTGATACTATATGAAATAGTATCGAAATATTGGTAAAAATGAATATATTTACGTAATATCAAACTACATGAAAAACATGAAAAAAGTCACTATTATTCCAAATTTGTGGATTTTAACTTCGAATCATTAAGCGAGGTTTCGTATTATTTAGATCCAAGAAAAGACATATGACAATGTTGTTTCCAATACAAATGATAAAAATCAATGTGTTTTCATTAGAATGAACTAAAATGTTCCTGATTTTCCGTTTATATTACCGATGGAAGATGTACACGTAAAACCGCTCTAATCCGGCTGAAACGTCGATATATGCAATAAAAACCGAACTTCTCCCCTTTTCAATATCTTACTCAGTATTTTAACGAGAAACAAATAGATGATTGAAGATGAAGTATATAAGTTTATTATCTAATCAATTACGTGTTTGCATCATTTTTATCGTATATTTAATGAATTAATACAAAAAAACTGAAAATTCACAAAAACGTGGAAAAACGGCAAAATATTGCCTAATTCGATGATATTTTGTTTAAATCACATAAAGGAAAAGGGGATGATTAACGTCAAAATATTGCTAAATTCGATGACTCTTAGTACGAAACAAAATGCAAGAAAACTTGCTTAAAATGCAATATTTTGCGAAAATCTGAGATATGAAGGCCAAATCACATATCTTGACACTACATGAAATAGTATCGAAATATTGGTAAAAATGAATATATTTACGTAATATCAAACTACATGAAAAAAGTCACTATTATTCCAAATTTGTGGATTTTAACTTCGAATCATAAAGCGAGGTTTCGTATTATTTAGATTCAAGAAAAGACATGTGACAATGTTGTTTCCAATACAAATGATAAAAATCAATGTGTTTTCATTAGAATGAACTAAAATGTTCCTGATTTTCCGTTTATATTACCGATGGAAGATGTACACGTAAAACCGCTCTATTCCGGCTAAAACTTCGATATATGCAATAAAAACCAAACTTTCCCCTTTTCAATATCTTACTCAGTATTTCAACGAGAAAAAAATAGATGATTGAAGATGAAGTATTTAAGGTTAGTATCTAACCAATTATGTGTTTGTATCATTTTTATCGTATATTTAATGAATTAATACCAATAAACTGGAAATTCAATAAAAACGTGGAAAAAATAACAAAATATTGCCTAATTAGATGATATTTTCTTTATATCACATAAAGAAAAAGGGGGATGATAAACGTCAAAATATTACTAAATTCGACGATTTTTAGTACGAAACAAAATGCAATAAAACTTGCTTAAAATGCAGTATTATGCGATATTCTGAGATTTGAAGGCCAAATCATATATCGTGATACTACATGAAATAGTATCGAAATATTGGCGAAAATGAATATATTTACGTAATATCAAACTACATGAAAAACGTGAAAAAGGTCACTATTAAACCAAATTTGAGGATTTTAACTTCGAATCATAAAGCTAGGTTTCGTATTATTTAGATTCAAGAAAAGACATATGACAATGTTGTTTCCAAAACGTATGATAAAAAACAATGTGTTTTCATTAGAATGAACTAAATTGTTCCTGATTTTCCGTTTATATTACCGATGGAAGATGTACACGTAAAACCGCTCTATTCCGGCTGAAACGTCGATATATGAAATAAAAACCGAACTTCCCCCTTTTTCAATATCTTAGTACTAAAATCATAGAATTTAGCAATATTTTGACGTTTATCATCCCCTTTTCTTTTATGTGATTTAAACAAAATATCATCGAATTAGGTAATATTTTGCCGTTTTTCCACGTTTCTGTGAATTTTCAGATGATTGGTATTAATTCATTATATATACGATAAAAATGATGCAAACTCATAATTGATTAGATAATAACCTAAAATACCTCATTTTCAATCAACTATTTGTTTCTCGTTAAAATACTGAGAAACATATTGAAAAGGGGAGAAATCCGGTTTTTATTGCATATATCGACGTTTCAGCCGGAATTAAGCGGTTTTACGTGTACATTTTCCATCGGTAATATTAACGAAAAATCAGGAACATTTTAGTTCATTCTAATGAAAACACATTGATTTTTATCTTTTGTATTGGAAACAACATTGTCATATGTCTTTTCTTGGATCTAAATAATACGAATCCTCGCTTCATGATTCAAAGTTAAAATCCTAAAAATTTGGTATAATAGTGACTTTTTCACGTTTTTTATGTAGTGTGATATAATGTAAATACATTCATTTTACCAATATTTTGATACTATTTCATGTAGTGTCAAGATATGTGGTTGGCCATCAAATCTCAGAATTTCGCATAATATTGCATTTTAAGCATGTTTTCTAGCATTTTGTTTCCTAATAAAAATCATCGAATTTAATGATATTTTGTATCATCCCTATTCTCCTTTATGTGATATAAACAAAATATAATCGAATTAGACAATATTTTGCTGTTTTTCCACGTTTTTGTGAATTTTCAGTTTATTGTTATCAATTCATTAAATATACGATAAAATTGATGCAAACACATAATTGATTAGAAATTAACCTTAAATACTTCATTTTCAATCAACTAAATGTTTCTCTTTAAGGTGGCATATTCATTTAAAATTAAAAGTGGTTCAGTTTGCTTATAATTTTTTTTATGAAATGGTTATAGAAAGCGCTGCAGCTGGTTCAAGGTTCATCATCACACCCTAAACACAAAAGGAGAAAAGAAATAAACAACTAATTATGCAACGAATTTTCAAAAAGTTTCAGGGAACACATGTATCAACTAAAATCATTTCTATAACACTCAGATATTAAACTAAGCACATAATAAAGGATTCTAGTGATCAGTTTTATCAAAAAAGTGTTTAGTGCAATAATATAATTTTTCAAAGTTACCCTACTAAAAAAATATGCAATATATGATATTTATAAATTTTTATAAAATCAACAAATAGACTTTGGACTAAAATGTCTACTAGAGTCTGTAGAAGCGCAAACGCTACATATAAGGTGCAATTTGCATGTAAATTGATTAATAAATGAAAGCTCTGAAGTAATTTGAAGGTGTAAATTACTTTCCAGAGTAAAATAAAGATCCTAGTTCGGCCACCTGTAGCTGAGCTTGACTTCGACAGATTTCGTTCATAATTGGTACCCTTGCAGATAGACATCCATTGAGCAAGGTGTGCACGTTTCATGCAAATCCCTTGATAACAAACGAGAAAAAAAAATTGGCAAAAAAAAAAGAAAAAAAAAGAAAAAAAAAATTATATATAAATATATTGAACATACATATTACAATTATTAAAGAGTTTGAGCTTCTACAGCACATAGTAGACATTTTAGTTGACACATGTGTTCCCTGAGATTATTTAAGAATGTTGAACATTCGTTGCATAATACGTTGTGTATTTTTTTTCTCCTTTTCTGTTTAGGGTGTGATGGTGAAACTTGGATCAGTTGCAGCCCTTTCTATAACCATTTCATAAATTTTTTTTAAGCAAATTGAACAAATTTAATTTATAACGATATTTTTTTATATGCCCCCTTAAAATACTGAGTAATATATTGAAAAGGGGAGAAGTTCGGTTTTTATTGCATACATCGACGTTTCAGCCGGAATAGAGCGGTTTTACGTGTATATCTTCCATCGGTAATATAAACGGAAAATCAGGAACATTTTAGTTTATTCTAAAGAAAACACATTGATTTTTATCATTTGTATTGGAAACAACATTGTCATATGTCTTTTCTTGGATCTAAATAATACAAAACCTCGCTCTATGATTCGAAGTTAAAATCCTCAAATTTGGTACAATAGTGACTTTTTCACGTTTTTCATGTAGTTTAATATTACGTAAATATATTTATTTTTACCAATATTTCGATACTATTTCATGTAGTATGACGATATGTGATTTGGCCTTCAAATCTCAGAATTTCGCATAATATTGCATTTTAAGCAAGTTTTCTTGCATTTTGTTTCGTACTAAAAATCATCGAATTTAGTAATATTTTGACGTTTATCATCTCTCTTTTCCTTTATGTGATATAAACAAAATATCATCGAATTAGGCAAAATTTTGCTGTTTTTCCACGTTTTTGTAAATTTTCAGTTTATTGTTATTAATTCATTAAATATGTATGACAAAAATGATGCAAACACATAATTGATTAGAAATTAACCTCAAATACTTCATTTTCAATCAACTATTTGTTTCTCCTTAAAATACATGATAAGATATTGAGAAGGGGAGAATTTCAGTTTTTATTGCATATATCGACGTTTCAGCCGGATTAGAGCGGTTTTACATGTACATCTTCCATCGGTAATATTAACGGAAAATCAGGAACTTTTTAGTTCATTCTAATGAAAACACATTGATTTCTATCATTTGTATTGGAAACAACATTGTCATATGTCTTTTCTTGGATCTAAATAATACGAAACCTCGCTCTATGATTTGAAGTTAAAATCCTCAACTATGGTAAAATAGTGACTTTTTTCACATTTTTCATGTAGTGTGATTATACGTAAATATATTCGTTTTTACCAATATTTCGATACTACTTCATGTTTTCTCACGATATGTGATTTGGCCTTCAAATCTCAGAATTTCGCAAATGTTGCATTTTTAAGCAAGTTTCTTGCGTTTTGTTTCGTTCTAAAAATCATCGAATTTAGCAATATTTTGACGTTAATCATCCCCCTTTTCCTTTATGTGATTTAAACAAAATATCATCGAATTAGGCAATATTTTGCCGTTTTTCCACGTTTCTGTGAATTTTCAGTTTATTGGTATTAATTCATTAAATATACGATAAAAATGATGCAAACACATAATTGATTAGATAATAACCTTAAATACTTCTTCTTCAATCATCTATTTGTTTCTCATTGAAATACTGAGAAACATATTGAAAAGGGGAGAAGTTCGGTTTTTATTGCATATATCGACGTTTTAGCAGGAATTGAGCGGTTTTACGTGTACATTTCCCATCGGTAATATTAACGGAAAATCAGGAACAATTTAGTTCATTCTAATGAAAACACATTGTTTTTTATCATTTGTATTGGAAACAACATTGTCATATGTCTTTTCTTGGATATAAATTTTACGAAACCTCGCGTTATGATCCGAAGTTAAAATCCTCAAATTTGGAATAATAGTGATTTTTTTCACGTTTTTCATGTAGTTTTATATTACGTAAATATATTCATTTTTACCAATATTTCGATACTATTTCATGTAGTATCACGATATGTGATTTGGCCTTCAAATCTCAGAATTCCGCATATTACTGCATTTTAAGCAAGTTTTCTTGCATTTTGTTTCGTACTAAAAATCATCGAATTTAGTAATATTTTGATGTTTATCATCTCCCTTTTCCTTTATGTGATATAAACAAAATATCATAGAATTAGGCAATATTTTGCTGTTTTTTCACGTTTTTGTGAATTTCCAGTTTATTTGTATTAATTCATTAAATATATATGATGAAAATGATGCAAACGGATAATTGATTAGATAATAACCTTAAATACTTCATTTTTAATCAACTATTTGTTTCTCGTTAAAATACTTGATGAGATATTGAAAAGGGGAGAATTTCTCTTTTATTGCATATATCGAGCCTCGTAGGGCCTCGTAGCCTGGTGGATAGCGCGCAGGACTCGTAATTCTGTGGCGCGGGTTCGATTCCCGCACGAGGCAGAAACAAATGGGCAAAGTTTCTTTCACCCTATGCCCCTGTTACCTAGCAGTAAATAGGTACCTGGGTGTTAGTCAGCTGTCACGGGCTGCTTCCTGGGGGTGGAGTCCTGGTCAAAGACCGGGCCGCGGGGACACTAAAGCCCCGAAATCAACTCAAGATATCCTCAAGATATCGACGTTTCAGCCGGATTACAGCGGTTTTACGTGTACATCTTCCGTCGGTAATATAAACGGAAAATCAGGAACATTTTAGTTAATTGTAATGAAAACACATTGATTTTTATCATTTGTATTGGAAACAACATTGTCATATGTCTAGTCTTGGATCTAAATAATACGAAACCTCGTTCTATGATTTGAAGTTAAAATCCTCAAATATGGTAAAATTGTGACTTTTTCCACGTTTTTCATGTGATGTGATTTTACGTAAATATATTCGTTTTACCAATATTTCGATACTACTTCATGTTTTCTCACGATATGTGATTCGGCATTCAAATCTTAGAATATCGCATAATATTGCATTTTAAGCATGTTTTCTTGCATTTTGTTTCGTACTAAAAATCATCGAATTTAGTAATATTTTGACGTTTATCATCCCCTTTTCCTTTATGTGATTTAAACAAAATATCATCGAATTAGGCAATATTTTGCCGTTTTTCCATGTTTCTGTGAATTTTAAGTTTATTGGTATTAATTCATTAAATATACGATACAAATGATGCAAACTATGATTAATTGATTGCAAAATTGATGATGCAAATTGATTAGATAATAACCTTAAATACTTTGTTTTCAATCAACTATTTGTTTCTCGTTAAAATACTGAGAAACATATTGAAAAGGGGAGAAGTTCAGTTTTTATTGCATATATCGACGTTTCAGCCGGAATTGAGCGGTTTTACGTGTACATTTTCCATCGGTAATATTACTGGAAAATCAGGAACATTTTAGTTCATTCTAATGAAAACACATTGATTTTTATCATCTGTATTGGAAACAACATTGTCATATGTCTTTTCGTGGATCTAAATGATACGAAACCTCGGTTTATGATTCGAAGTTAAAATCCTCAAATTTGGTATAATAGTGACTTTTTCACGTTTTTTATTTAGTTTGATATTATGTAAATATATTCATTTTACCAATATTTCGATACTATCTCATGTAGTATCACGATATGTGATTTGGCCTTCAAATATCAGAATTTCGCATAATATTGCATTTTAAGCAAGTTTTCTTGCGTTTTCTTTCGTACTAAAAATCATCGAATTTAGTAATAATTTGACGTTTATCATCTCCCTTTTCCTTTATGTGATAATATTTATTATTTTGCTGTTTTTTCCACGTTTTTATTGAATTTCCAGTTTATTATTATTAATTCATTAAATATACGATAAAAATGAAACAAACACATAATTGATTAGATAATAACCTTAAATACTTCATCTTCAATCATCTATTTGTTTCTCGTTGAAATACTGGGTAAGATATTGAAAAGGGAAGAAGTTCGGTTTTTATTGTATATATCGACGTTTCAGCCGGAATAGAGCGGTTTTACGTGTACATCCTCCATTGGTAATATAAACGGAAATTCAGGAACATTTTAGTTCATTATAATGAAAACACATTGTTTTTTATCATTTGTATTGGAAACAACATTGTCATATGTCTTTTCTTGGATCTAAATTATACGAAACCTCGCGTTATGATCCGAAGTTAAAATCCTCAAATTTCGTATAATAGTGATTTTTTTTCACGTTTTTCATGTAGTTTTATATTACGTAAATATATTCATTTTTACCAATATTTCGATACTATATCATGTAGTATCACGATATGTGATTTGGCCTTCAAATCTCAGAATTTCGCATATTATTGCATTTTAAGCAAGTTTTCTTGCATTTTGTTTCGTATTAAAACTCATCGAATTTAGTAATATTTTGACGTTTATCATCTCCCTTTTCCTTTATGTGATATAAACAAAATATCATAGAATTAGGCAATATTTTGCTGTTTTTCCACGTTTTTGTGAATTTCCAGTTTATTGGTATTAATTCATTAAATATATGTGATAAAAATGATGCAAACACATAATTGATTAGATAATAACCTTAAATACTTCATTTTCAATCAACTATTTGTTTCTCGTTAAAATACTTGATAAGATATTGAAAAAGGGGAGAATTTCTCTTTTATAGCATATATCGACGTTTCAGCCGGATTAGAGCGGTTTTACGTGTACATCTTCCGTCGGTAATATAAACGGAAAATCAGGAACATTTTGTTAATTCTAATGAAAACACATTGATTTTTATCATTTGTATTGGAAACAACATTGTCATATGTCTTTTCTTGGATCTAAATTAAACGAAACCTCGCGTTATGATTCGAAGTTAAAATACTCAAATTTGGTATAATAGGGACTTTTTCATGTTTTTCATGAAATTTGATATTACGTAAATATATTCATTTTTACCAATATTTCGAGACTTTTTCATGTAGTATTACGATATGTGATTTGGCCTTAAACTCTCAGAATTTCGCATAATATTGCATTTTAAGCAAGTTTTCTTGCATTTTGTTTCGAACTAAACATCATCGAATTTAGCAATATTTTGACGTTTATCATCCCCTTTTCCTTTATGTGATTTAAACAAAATATCATCGAATTAAGCAATATTTTGCCGTTTTTCAACGTTTTTGTGAATTTTCAGTTTATTGGTATTAATTCATTAAATATACGATAAAAATGATGCAAACACGTAATTGATTAGAAATTAACCTTAAATACCTCATTTTCAATCAACTATTTGTTACTCGTTAAAATACTCAGTAAGATATTGAAAAGGGGAGAAGTTCGGTTTTTATTGCATATATCGACGTTTCAGCTAGAATTGAACGTTTTAACGTGTATATATTCCATTGGTAATATAAACAAAAAATCAGGAACATTTTAGGTAATTCTAATGAAAACACAATGATTTTTATCATTTGTATTGGAAGCAACATTGTCTTACGTCTTTTCTTGGGTCTAAATAATACGAAACCTCGCTCTATGATTAGAAGTTAAAATCCTCAAATATGGTAAAATTGTGACTTTTTTCAGGTTTTTCATGTGGTGTGATTTTACGTAAATATATTCGTTTTTACCAATATTTCGATACTAGTTCATGTTTTCTCACGATATGCAATTCGGCCTTCAAATCTCAGAATTTCGAATAATATTGCATTTTAAGCAAGTTTTCTTGCATTATGTTTCCTACTAAAAATCATCAAATTTAGTAATATTTTGACGTTTATCATCCCCCTTTTCCTTTATTGTGATATAAAGAAAATATAATCGAATTAGGCAATATTTTGCTGTTTTTTCAACGTTTTTATTGAATTTCCAGTTTATTGGTATTAATTCATTAAATATACGATAAAAATTAAACAAACACATAATTGATTAGATAATAACCTTAAATACTTCATCTTCAATCATCTATTTGTTTCTCGTTGAAATACTGGGTAAGATATTGAAAAAGGGAAGAAGTTCGGTTTCTATTGTATATATCGACGTTTCAGCCGGAATAGAGCGGTTTTACGTGTACATCTTCCATTGGTAATATAAACGGAAAATCAGGAACATTTTAGTTCATTCTAATGAAAACACATTGTTTTTTAACATTTGTATTGGAAACAACATTGTCATATGTCTTTTCTTGGATCTAAATTATACGAAACCTCGCGTTATGATCCGAAGTTAAAATCCTCAAATTTGGTATAATAGTGACTTTTTCACGTTTTTTATGTAGTTTGATATTACGTAAATATATTCATTTTACCAATATTTCGATGCTATTTCATGTAGTATCACGATATGTGATTTGGCCTTCAAATCTTAGAATTTCACATAATATTGCATTTTAAGCATGTTTTCTTGCATTTTGTTTCGTACTAATAATCATCGAATTTAGTAATATTTTTACGTTTATCATCCCCCTTTTCCTCTATGTGATTTAAACAAAATATCATCGAATTAGGCAATATTTTGCCGTTTTTCCACGTTTTTCTGAATTTTCAGTTTATTGGAATCAATTCATTAAATATACGATAAAAATGATGCAAACACATAATTGATTAGAAATTAACCTTAAATACTTAATTTTCAATCAACTATTTGTTTCTCGTTAAAATACTGAGTAAGATATTGAAAAGGGGAGAAGTTCGATTTTTATTGCATATATCGACGTTTCAGCCGGAATAGAGCGATTTCACGTGTACATCTTCCATCGGTAATATAAACGGAAAATCAGGAACATTTTAGTTAATTCTAATGAAAACACATTGTTTTTCATCATTTGTATTGGAAACAACATTGTCATATTTCTTTTCTTGGATATAAATTATACGAAAACTCGCGTTATGTTCTGAAGTTAAAATCCTAAAATTTGGTATAATAGTGATTTTTTTCACGTTTTTCATGTAGTTTTATATTACGTAAATATATTAATTTTTACCAATATTTCGAAACTATTTCATGTAGTATCACGATATGTGATTTGGCCTTTACATCTCAGAATTTCGCATATTATTGCATTTTAAGCAAGTTTTCTTGCATTTTGTTTCGTACTAAAAATCATCGAATTTAGTAATATTTTGACGTTTATTATCTCCCTTTTCCTTTATGTGATATAAATAAAATATCATAGAATTAGGCAATATTTTGCTGTTTTCCACGTTTTTGTGAATTTCCAGTTTATTGGTATTAATTCATTAAATATATATGATAAAAATGATGCAAACACATAATTGATTAGATAATAACCTTAAATACTTCATTTTCAATCAACTATTTGTTTCTCGGAAAAATACTTGATAAGATATTGAAAAGGGGAGAATTTCTCTTTTATTGCATATATCGACGTTTCAGCCGGATTAGAGCGGTTTTACGTGTACATCTTCCGTCGGTAATATAAACGGATAATCAGGAACATTTTAGTTAATTCTAATGAAAACACATTGATTTTTATCATTTGTATTGGAAACAACATTGTCAACGATGATAAACGTCAAAATATTACTAAATTCGATGATTTTTAGTACGAAACAAAATGCAAGAAAACTTGCTTAAAATGCAATATTATGCGAAATTCTGAGATTTGAAGGCCAAATCACATATCGTCATACTACATGAAATAGTATCGAAATATTAGTAAAAATAAATATATTTACGTAATATTAAACTACATGAAAAACGTGAAAAACTCACTATTATACCAAATTTGAGGATTTTAACTTCGAATCATAGAGCGAGGTTTTGTATTATTTAGATCCAAGAAAAGACATATGACAATATTGTTTCCAATAAAAATGATAAAAATCAATGTGTTTTCATTAGAATAAACTAAAATGTTCCTGATTTTCCGTTTATATTACCGATGGAAGATATACACGTAAAACCGCTCTATTCCGGATGAAACGTCGATATATGCAATAAAAACCGAACTTCTCCCCTTTTCAATATATTATTCAGTATTTTAAAGAGAAACATATAGTTTATTGAAAATGAAGTATTTAAGGTTAATTTCTAATCAATTATGTGTTTGCATCAATTTTATCGTATATTTAATGAATTGATAACAATAAACTGAAAATTCACAAAAACGTGGAAAAACAGCAAAATATTGTCTAATTCGATTATATTTTGTTTATATCACATAAAGGAGAATAGGGATGATAAACGTCAAAATATTATTAAATTCGATGATTTTTATTAGGAAACAAAATGCTAGAAAACATGCTTAAATTGCAATATTATGCGAAATTCTTAGATTTGAAGGCCAACCATATATCGTGATACTACATGAAATAGTATCAAAATATTGGTAAAATGAATATATTTACATTATATCACACTACATAAAAAACATGAAAAAGTCACTATTATACCAAATTTGAGGATTTTAACTTTGAATCATGAAGCGAGGTTTCGTATTATTTAGATCCAAGAAAAGACATTTGACAATGTTGTTTCCAATACAAATGATAAAAATGAATGTGTTTTCATTAGAATTAACTAAAATGTTCCTGATTTTCCGTTTATAATACCGACGAAAGATCTACACGAAAAACCGCTCTAATCCGGCTGAAACGTCGATATATGCAATAAAAACCGAACTTCTCCCCTTTTCATTCCTTACTCAGTATTTTAACGAGAAACAAATAGTTGATTGAAAATGAAGTATTTAAGGTTAATTTCTAATCAATTATATGTTTGCATTATTTTTATCGTATAATTAATGAATTGATAACAATAAACTGAAAATTTACAAAAACGTGGAAAAACAGCATCCAAGCCTCTTAATCCTCTGCATCATTCTCTTCAGCCTCTGCATTTCTCTCTTAAGCCTCTGCATCACTCTCGTAAGCCTCTGAATCACTCTCTTGAGCCTCTTCATCCCTCTCCTGAGCCTCTGCATCACTCCCAAGAGTCTCTGCATCCCTCTCTTGTGCCTCTTTATCTCTCACTTGAGCCTATGCATCCCTCTCTTGAGCCTCTGCATTACTCACTTGAACTCCTGCATCCCTCACATGAGCCTCTGCATCCCTCTCTTGTGCCTCTGCTTTCCTTACTTGAGCCTCTGCTTCCCTCTCTTGATCCCCTGTATCCCTCTCTTGAGCCTCTGCATCCCTCTCTCGAGCCTCTGCATCCCTCTCATGAACCTTTGCATCACACTCATGAGCCTTTGCATCACTCTTTTAAGCCTCTGCATCCCACTCTTGAGCCTCTACATCACTCTCATAAGCCTCTGAATCACGCTCTTGAGTCTCTGCATCCCTCTCTTAAGCCTCTACATCATTATCTTAAGTCTCTGCATCCCTTTTTTGAGCCTCTGCATCACTTTCTTAAGCCTCTGCATCCTTTTCTTGAGCCTCTGCATCACTTGCATGAACTCCTGCATCCCTCTCATGAACCTCTGCATCCCTCTCCTGAGCCTTTGCATCACTCTCTTAAGCCTCTGCATTCCTCTCTTGAGCCTATGCGTCACTCTCAAGAGCCTTTGCATCCCTCTCTTGTGCCTCTTCATCCCTCACTTGAGCCTCTGCATCCCTCTCTTGAGCCCCTGCATCCCTCTCTTGAGCCTCTACATCCCTCGCTTGAGCCTCTGCATCCCTCTCTTAAGCCTCTGCATCACTCTCTTAAGCCTCTACATCACTCTCGTAAGCCTCTGAATCACGCTCTTGAGTCCCTGCATCCCCTCTCTTGAGCCTCTGCATCACTCCCAAGAGCCTCTGCATACCTCTCTTGTGCCTCTTCATCCCTCTCTTGAGCCTCTGCATCACTCTCTTGAACTCCTGCATCGCTCTCATGAGCCTCTGCATCCCTCACTTCAGCCTTTGCATCACTCGCTTAAGCCTTTGCATCCCTCTCTTGAGCCTCTGCATCCCTCTCTTGAGCCCCTGCATCCCTCTCTTGAGCCTTTTCATCCCTCTCTTGAGCCTCTGCATCCCTCCCTTGAGCCACTGCACCACTCTCTTAAGCCTCTGCATCACTCTCGTAAGTCTCTACATCATTCTCTTGAGCCCCTACATCACTCTTTTGAGCCTCTGCATCACTCTCGTAAGCCTCTGCATCTCTATCTTCAGCCTCTGCATCACTCCTCTGATCCTCTGCATCACTCTCTTGAGCCTCTGCATCATTCTCTTCAGCCTCTGCATCCCTCTCTTAAGCCTCTACATCATTCTCTTGAGATTCTGCATCCCTCTCTTGAGCCCTTGCATCACTCTCTTGAGCCTCTGCATCATTCTCTTGAGCCTCTGCATCCCTCTCTTGAGCCTCTGCATCACTTTCAAGTGCCACTGCATCTTTCTCTTTTGCTTCTGCATCCCTCACTTTAGCCTCTGCATCCCTCTCTTGAGCTTCTGCATCCCTCTGATGTAGTAATAATAATGATAATGATGTAGAGGCTTAAGAGAGGGATGCAGAGGCTCAAGAGTATGATACAGAGGCTCAAGGGAGTGATGCAGAGACTGAAGAGCGTGATTCAGAGGCTTACGAGAGTGATGTAGAGGCTCAAGAGTGGGATGCAGAGGCTTAAAAGAGTGATGCAAAGGCTCATGAGTGGGATGCAAAGGCTCATGAGAGGGATGCAGAGGCTCGGGAGAGGGATGCAGAGGCTCAAGAGAGGGATGCAGGGGATCAAGAGAGGGATGCAGAGGCTCAAATGAGGAAAGCAGAGGCACAAGAGAGGGATGCAGAGGCTCTTGATAGTGACGCAGAGGCTCAAGAGAGGGATGCAGAGGCTTAAAAGAGTGATGCAAAGGCTAAAGTGAGGGATGCAGAGGCTCATGTGAGGGATGCAGGAGTTCAAGTGAGTGATGCAGAGGCTCAAGAGAGGGATGCATAGGCTCAAGTGAGAGATAAGGAGGCACAAGCGAGGGATGCAGAGACTCTTGGGAGTGATGCAGAGGCTCAGGACAGGGATGAAGAGGCTCAAGAGAGTGATTCAGAGGCTTACGAGAGTGATGCAGAGGCTTAAGAGAGTTGGGCAGAGGCTTATGAAAGTGATGCAGAGGCTCAAAAAAGGGATGCAGAGGCATAAGAGAGTGATGCAGAGGCTGAAGAGAGTGTTGCAGAAGCTTAAGAGAGGGATGCAGAGGTCCAAGAGAGTGATGGAGAGGTTCAAGAGAGTGATGCAGAGGCTCAACAGAGTGATTCAGAGGCTTAAGAGGCTTGGATGCTGTTTTTCGACGTTTTTGTAAATTTTCAGTTTATTGTTATTAATTCATTAATTATACGATAAAAGTGATGCAAGCATATAATTGATTAGAAATTAACCTTAAATACTTCATTTTCAATCAACTATTTGTTTCTCGTTAAAATACTGAGTAAGGATTGAAAAGGGGAGAAGTTCGGTTTTTATTGCATATATCGACGTTTCAGCCGGAATAGAGCAGTTTTACGTGTACATCTTCCATCGGTAATATAAACGGAAAATCAGGAACATTTTAGTTAATTCTAATGAAAACACATTGATTTTTATCATTTGTATTGGAAACAACATTGTCATATGTCTTTTCTTGGATCTGAATAATACGAAACCTCGCTTTATGATTCGAAGTTAAAATCCTCAAATTTGTTATAATAGTGACTTTTTTCACGTTTTTCATGTAGTTTTATATTACGTAAATATATTCATTTATACCAATATTTCGATACTATTTCATGTTGTATCACGAGATATGATTTGGCCTTCAAATCTCAGAATTTCGCATAATATTGCATTTTAAGCGAGTTTTCTTGCATTTTGTTTCGTACTAAAAATCATCGAATTTAGTTATAATTTGACGTTTATCATCTCCCTTTGCCTTTATGTGATATAAGCAAAAAATCATCGAATTAAGCAATATTTTGCTGTTTTTTCACGTTTTTGTGAATTTCCAGTTTATTGGTATTAATTTATTAAAAATACGATAAAAATGATACAAACACATAATTGATTAGATAATAACCTTAAATACTTCATTTTCAATCATCTATTTGTTTCTCGTTGAAATACTGAGTAAGATATTGAAAATGGTAGAAGTTCGGTTTTTTTGAATATATCGACGTTTCAGCCGGATAAGAGCGGTTTTACGTGTACATCTTCCATCGGTAATATAAACGAATAATCAGGAACAATTTAGTTAATTCTAATGAAAACACATTGATTTTTATCATTTGTATTGGAAACAACATTGTCATATGTCTTTTCTTGGATCTAAATAATAAGAAACCTCGCTCTATGATTTGCAGTTAAAATCCTCAAATATGGTAAAATAGTGACTTTTTTCACGTTTTTCATGTGGTGTGATTTTACGTAAATATATTCGTTTTTACCAATATTTCGATACTACTTCATGTATTCTCACGATATGTGATTTGGCCTTCAAATCTGAGATTTTCGCATAATATTGCATTTTAAGCAAGTTTTCTTGCATTTTGTTTCGTACTAAACATCATCGAATTTAGCAATATTTTGACGTTTATCATCCCCTTTTCCTTTATGTGATTTGAACAAAATATCATCGAATTAGGCAATATTTTGCCGTTTTTCCACGTTTCTGTGAATTTTCAGTTTATTGGTATTAATTCTTTAAATATACGATAAAAATGATGCAAACACATAAATGATTATATAATAACCTCAAATACGTCATTTTCAATCAACTATTTGTTTCTCGTTAAAATACTGAGAAACATATTGAAAAGGGGAGAATTCGGTTTTTATTGCATATATCGACGTTTCAGCCGGAATTGAGCGGTTTTACGTGTACATTTTCCATCGGTAATATTAACGGAAATTTAGGAATATTTTAGTTCATTCTAATGAAAACACATTGATTTTTTTCATTTGTATTGGAAACAACATTGTCATATGTCTTCTTGGATCTAAATAATACGAAACCTCGCTTTATGATTCTAACTTAAAATCCTCAAATTTGGTATAATAATGACTTTTTCACCTTTTTTATGTAGTTTGATATTACGTAAATATATTCATTTTACTAATATTTCGATACTATTTCATGTGGTATCACGATATGTGATTTGGTCTTCAAATCTCAGAATTTCGCATAATATTGCAATTTAAGCAAGTTTTCTTGCATTTTGTTTCCTACTAAAAATCATCGAATTTAGTAATATATTGACGTTTATCATCCCCCTTTTCCTTTATTGTGATATAAAGAAAATATAATCGAATTAGGCAATATTTAGCTGTTTTTTTCCACGTTTTTATTGAATTTCCAGTTTATTGGTATTAATTCATTAAATATACGATAAAAATGATACAAACACATAATTGTTTAGATAATAACCTTAAATACTTCATCTTCAATCATCTATTTGTTTCTCGTTGAAATACTGGGTAAGATATTGAAAAGGGTAGAAGTTCGGTTTTTATTGTATATATCGACGTTTCAGCCGGAATAGAGCGGTTTTACGTGTACATCTTCCATCGGTAATATAAACGGAAAATCAGGAACAATTTAGTTCATTCTAATGAAAACATTGTTTTTTATCATTTGTATTGGAAACAACATTGTCATATGTCTTTTCTTGGATCTAAATTATACGAAACCTCGCGTTATGATCCGAAGTTAAAATCCTCAAATTTGTTATAATAGTGACTTTTTCACATTTTTTATGTAGTTTGATATTACGTAAATATATTCATTTTACCAATATTTCGATACTATTTCATGTAGTATCACGATATGTGATTTGGCCTTCAAATCTTAGAATTTCACATAATATTGCATTTTAAGCATGTTTTCTTGCATTTTGTTTCGAACTAATAATCATCGAATTTAGTAATATTTTTACGTTTATCATCCCCCTTTTCCTCTATGTGATTTAAACAAAATATCATCGAATTAGGCAATATTTTGCCGTTTTTCCACGTTTTTCTGAATTTTCAGTTTATTGGTATCAATTCATTAAATATACGATAAAAATGATGCAAACACATAATTGATTAGAATAAAACCCTAAATACTTAATTTTCAATCAACTATTTGTTTCTCGTTAAAATACTTGATAAGATATTGAAAAGGGGAGAATTTCACTTTTATTGCATATTTCGACGTTTCAGCCGGATTAGAGCAGTTTTACGTGTACATCTTCCGTCGGTAATATAAACGGAAAATCAGGAACATTTTAGTTAATTCTAATGTAAACACATTGATTTTTATCATTTGTATTGGGAACAACATTGTCATATGTTTTTTCTTGGATCTAAATAATACGAAACCTCGTTCTATGATTTGAAGCTAAAATCCTCAAATATGGTAAAATTGTGACTTTTTTCACGTTTTTCATGTGGTGTGATTTTACGTAAATATATTCGTTTTACCAATATTTCGATACTACTTAATGTTTTCTCACGATATGTCATTTGGCCTTCAAATCTCAGAATTTCGCATAATATTGCATTTTAAGCAAGTTTTCTTGCATTTTGTTTCGTACTATAAATCATCGAATTTAGTAATATTTTGACGTTTATCATCCCGCTTTTCCTTTATGTGATATAAACAAAATATCATCGAATTTGGCAATATTTTGCTGTTTTTCCACGTTTTTGTGAATTTCCAGTTTATTGTTATTAATTCATTAAATATACGATAAAAAAGATACAAACACATAATTGATTAGATAATAACCTTAAATACTTCATTTTCAATCATCTATTTGTTTCTCGTTAAAATACTTGATAAGATATTGAAAAGGGGAGAATGTCTGTTTTTATTGCATATATCGACGTTTCACCCGGATTAGAGCGGTTTTAATTGTACATCTTCCGTGGGTAATATAAACGGAAAATCACGAACATTTTAGTTAATTTTAATGGAAACACATATGGTAAAATAGTGAGTTTTTCAGGTTTTTCATGTGGTGTGATTTTATGTAAATATATTCGTTTTTACCAATATTTCGATACTACTTCATGTTGTCTCACGATATGAAATTTGGCCTACAAATCTCAGAATTTCGCAAATGTTGCATTTTTAAGCAAGTTTCTTGCATTTTGTTTCGTACTAAAAATCATCGAATTTAGCAATATTTTGACGTTTATCATCACCTTTTCCTTCATGTGATTTAAATAAAATATCATCGAATTAGGCAATATTTTGCTGTTTTTCCATGTTTCTTTGAATTTTACGAAATTTTTCTTTGAATTTTGAATTTTGAATTTTTTTTGAAAATTTTGAAATTTTCTTTGAAAAATACGAAACCTCGCTCTATGATTTGTAATTAAAATCCTCAAATATTGTAAAATAGTGACTTTTTCACGTTAATCATGTAGTTTGATATTACGTAAATATATTCATTTTTACCAATATTTCGATACTATTTCATCTAGTATCACGATATATGATTTGGCCTTCAAATCTCAGAATTTCGCATAATATTGCATTTTAAGCAAGTTTTCTTGCCCTTTGTTTCGTACGAAAAATCATCGAATTTAACAATATTTTGACGTTTATCATCCCCTTTTCCTTTATGTGATTTAAACAAAATATCATCGAATTAGGCAATATTTTGCCGTTTCTCCACGTTTTTGTGAATTTTCAGTCTATGAGTATTAATTCATTATATATACGATAAAAATGATGCAAACACATAATTGATTAGATAATAACCTTAAATACTTCATTTTCAATCAACTATTTGTTTCTCGTTAAAATACTGAGTAAGATATTAAAAAGGTGAGAAGTTCTGTTTTTATTGCATATATCGACGTTTCAGCCGGAATAGAGCGGTTTTACGTGTACATCTTCCATCGGAAATATAAACGGAATATAAAGGGAAATATAAACGGAATTAATTCTAATGAAAACACATTGTTTTTTATCATTTGTATTGGAAACAACAGTCATATGTCTTTTCTTGGATCTAAATAATACGAAACCTCGCTCTATGATTTGAAGTTAAAATCCTCAAATATTGTAAAATAGTGACTTTTCACGTTAATCATGTAGTTTGATATTACGTAAATATATTCATTTTTACCAATATTTCGATACTATTTCATGTAGTATCACGATATGTGATTTGGCCTTCAAATCTCAGAATTTCGCATAATATTGCATTTTAAGCAAATTTTCTTGCATTTTGTTTCGTACGAAAAATCATCGAATTGAGCAATATTTTGACGTTTATCATCCCTTTTTCCTCTATGTGATTTAAACAAAATATCATCGAATTAGGCAATATTTTGCCGTTTTTCCACGTTTTTGTGAATTTTCAGTTTATGGGTATTAATTCATTATATATACGATAAAAATGATAAAAACACATAATTGATTAGAAATTAACTTTATATACTACATTTTCAATCAACCATTTGTTTCTCGTTAAAATACTGAGTAGGATATTGAAAAGGGGAGAAGATCGGTTTTTAGATGCAGATTGATGCAGAGTGAGCCTCTGCATCACTTAAGAGAGTGATGCAGAGGCTGAAGAGAGTGTTGCAGAGGCTCAAGAGAGGGATGCAGAGGCTTAAAAGAGTGATGCAGAGGCTCAAGCGAGGGATGCATCCCGCTCCAGAGAGGGATGCAGAGGCTCAGGAGAGGTACGAAACAAAATGCAAGAAAACTTGCTTAAAATGCAATATTATGCGAAATTCTGAGAGTTTAAGGCCAAATCACATATCGTAATACTACATGAAAAAGTCTCGAAATATTGGTAAAAATGAATATATTTACGTAATATCAAATTACATGAAAAACATGAAAAAGTCCCTATTATACCAAATTTGAGTATTTTAACTTCGAATCATAAGGCGAGGTTTCGTTTAATTTAGATCCAAGAAAAGACATATGACAATGTTGTTTCCAATACAAATGATAAAAAACAATGTGTTTTCATTAGAATGAACTAAATTGTTCCTGATTTTCCGTTTATATTACCGATGGAAAATGTACACGTAAAACCGCTCTATTCCGGCTGAAACGTCGATATATGCAATAAAAACCGAACTTCTCCCCTTTTCAATATCTTACTCAGTATTTCAACGAGAAACAAATAGATGATTGAAGATGAAGTATTTAAGGTTATTATCTAATCAATTATGTGTTTGTATCATTTTTATCGTATATTTATTGAATTAATACCAATAAACTGGAAATTCAATAAAAACGTGGAAAAAATAGCAAAATATTGCCTAATTCGATGATATTTTCTTTATATCACATACAGGAAAAGGGGGATGATAAACATCAAAATATTACTAAATTCGATGATTTTTAGTACGAAACAAAATGCAAGAAAACATGCTTAAAATGCAATATTATGCGATATTCTGAGATTTGAATGCCGAATCACATATCGTGAGAAAACATGAAGTAGTATCGAAATATTGGTAAAACGAATATATTTACGTAAAATCACACCACATGAAAAACGTGAAAAAAGTCACAATTTTACCATATTTGAGGATTTTAGCTTCAAATCATAGAACGAGGTTTCGTATTATTTAGATCCAAGAAAAGACATATGACAATGTTGTTTCCAATACAAATGATAAAAATCAATGTGTTTTCATTAGAATTAACTAAAATGTTCCTGATTTTCCGTTTATATTACCGACGGAAGATGTACACGTAAAACCGCTCTAATCCGGCTGAAACGTCGATATATGCAATAAAAGTGAAATTCTCCCCTTTTCAATATCTTATCAAGTATTTTAACGAGAAACAAATAGTTGATTGAAAATTAAGTATTTAAGGTTAATTTCTAATCAATTATGTGTTTGCATCATTTTTATCGTATATTTAATGAATTGATACCAATAAACTGAAAATTCAGAAAAACGTGGAAAAACGGCAAAATATTGCCTAATTCGATGATATTTTGTTTAAATCACATAGAGGAAAAGGGGGATGATAAACGTAAAAATATTACTAAATTCGATGAATATTAGTAGGAAACAAAATGCAAGAAAACATGCTTAAAATGCAATATTATGTGAAATTCTAAGATTTGAAGGCCAAATCACATATCGTGATACTACATGAAATAGTATCGAAATATTGGTAAAATGAATATATTTACGTAATATCAAACTACATAAAAAATGTGAAAAAGTCACTATTATACCAAATTTGAGGATTTTAACTTCGGATCATAACGCGAGGTTTCGTATAATTTAGATCCAAGAAAAGACATATGACAATGTTGTTTCCAATAGAAATGATAAAAAACAATGTTTTCATTTGAATGAACTAAATTGTTCCTGATTTTCCGTTTATATTACCGATGGAAGATGTACACGTAAAACCGCTCTATTCCGGCTGAAACGTCGATATATACAATAAAAACCGAACTTCTCCCCTTTTCAATATCTTACCCAGTATTTCAACGAGAAATAAATAGATGATTGAAGATGAAGTATTTAAGGTTATTATCTAAACAATTATGTGTTTGTATCATTTTTATCGTATATTTAATGAATTAATACCAATAAACTGGAAATTCAATAAAATCGTGGAAAAAAACAGCAAAATATTGCCTAATTCGATTATATTTTCTTTATATCACAATAAAGGAAAAGGGGGATGATAAACGTCAATATATTACTAAATTCGATGATTTTTAGTAGGAAACAAAATGTAAGAAAACTTGCTTAAATTGCAATATTATTCGAAATTCTGAGATTTGAAGGCCGAATCGCATATCGTGAGAAAACATGAAGTAGTATCGAAATATTGGTAAAAACGAATATATTTACGTAAAATCACACCACATGAAAAACGTGAAAAAAATCATTATTTACCATATTTGAGGATTTTAAATTCAAATCAAAGAGCGAGGTTTCGTATTATTTAGATCCAAGAAAAGAAATATGACAATGTTGTTTCCAATACAAATGATAAAAATCAATGTGTTTCCATTACAATTAACTAAAATATTCCTGATTTTCCGCTTATATTACCGACTGAAGATGTACACGTAAAACCGCTCTAATCCGGCTGAAACGTCGATATATGCAATAAAAACAGAAATTCTGTTTGAAAACAGAAATGAAAATGAAGTATTTAAGGTTAATTTCTAATCAATTATGTGTTTTGCATCATTTTAATCATACATATTTAATGAAAACAAAACAAAACATTTAACAAAAACGTGGAAAAACAGCAAAATATTACCTAATTCGATGATATTTTGTTTAAATTACATAAAGGAAAAGGGGGATGATAAACGTCAAAATATTACTAAAATCGATGATTTTTAGTACGAAACACAAAGCAAGAAAACTTGCTTAAAATGCAATATTATGCAAAATTCTGATATTTGACGGCCAAATCACATATCGTGAGAAAACATGAAGTAGTATCGAAATATTGGTAAAAACGAATATATTTACGTAAAATCACACCACATGAAAAACCTGAAAAAAGTCACTATTTTACCATATTGGAGAATTTTAACTTCAAATCATAGAGCGAGGTTTCGTATTATTTAGACCCAAGAAAAGACGTATGACAATGTTGCTTCCAATACAAATGATAAAAATCAATGTGTTTTCATTAGAATTACCTAAAATGTTCCTGATTTTTTGTTTATATTACCGATGGAATATATACACGTTAAACCGTTCAATTCCAGCTGAAACGTCGATATATGCAATAAAAACCTAACTTCTCCCCATTTCAATATCTTACTGAGTATTTTAACGAGAAACAAATAGTTGATTGAAAATGAGGTATTTAAGGTTAATTTCTAATCAATTACGTGTTTGCTTCATTTTTATCGTATATTTAATGAATTAATACCAATAAACTGAAAATTCACAAAAACGTTGAAAAACGGCAAAATATTGCCTAATTCGATGATATTTAGTTTAAATCACATAAAGGAAACGGGGATGATAAACGTCAAAATATTGCTAAATTCGATGATTTTTAGTACGAAACAAAATGCAAGAAAACTTGCTTAAAATGCAATATTATGCGAAATTTTGAGAGTTTAAGGCCAAATCACATATCGTAATACTACATGAAAAAGTCTCGAAATATTGGTAAAAATGAATATATTTACGTAATATCAAATTACATGAAAAACATGAAAAAGTCCCTATTATACCAAATTTGAGGATTTTAACTTCGAATCATAACGCGAGGTTTCGTTTAATTTAGATCCAAGAAAAGACATATGGCAATGTTGTTTCCAATACAAATGATAAAAAACAATGTGTTTTCATTAGAATGAACTAAATTGTTCCTGATTTTCCGTTTATATTACCGATGGAAAATGTACACGTAAAACCGCTCTATTCCGGCTGAAACGTCGATATATGCAATAAAAACCGAACTTCTCCCCTTTTCAATATCTTACTCAGTATTTCAACGAGAAACAAATAGATGATTGAAGATGAAGTATTTAAGGTTATTATCTAAACAATTATGTGTTTGCATCATTTTTATCATATATATTTAATGAATTAATACAAATAAACTGGAAATTCACAAAAACGTTGAAAAACAGCAAAATATTGCCTAATTCTATGATATTTTGTTTATATCACGTAAAGGAAAAGGGAGATGATAAGCGTCAAAATATTACTAAATTCGATGATTTTTACTACGAAACAAAATGCAAGAAAACTTGGTTAAAATGCAATAATATGCGAAATTCTGAGATTTGAAGGCCAAATCACATATCGTGATACTACATGAAATAGTATCGAAATATTGGTAAAAATGAATATATTTACGTAATATAAAACTACATGAAAAACGTGAAAAAAAATCACTATTATACCAAATTTGAGGATTTTAACTTCGGATCATAACGCTAGGTTTCGTATAATTTAGATCCAAGAAAAGACATATGACAATGTTGTTTCCAATACAAATGATAAAAAACAATGTGTTTTCATTAGAATTAACTAAAATGTTCCTGATTTTCCCTTTATATTACCGATGGAAGATGTACACGTAAAATCGCTCTATTCCGGCTGAAACGTCGATATATGCAATAAAATTCGAACTTCTCCCCTTTTCAATATCTTACTCAGTATTTTAACGAGAAACAAATAGTTGATTGAAAATTAAGTATTTAAGGTTAATTTCTAATCAATTATGTGTTTGTGTTTAACTTCGGATCATAACGCGAAGTTTCGTATAATTTAGATCCAAGAAAAGACATATGACAATGTTGTTTCCAATACAAATGATAAAAAACAATGTGTTTTCATTAGAATTAACTAAAATGTCCCTGATTTTCCGTTTATATTACCGATGGAAGATGTTTTCTTGCATTTTGTTTCGTACTAAAAATCATCGAATTTAGTAATATTTTGACGTTTATCATCTCCCTTTTCCTTTACGTGATATAAACAAAATATCATAGAATTAGGCAATATTTTGCTGTTTTTCCACGTTTTTGTGAATTTCCAGTTTATTGGTATATTATTATTTATTATTATTATTATTATTTATTATTATTAAATATTATTTATTTCTTTTATAATTATATATATAATATATATATAAATAATTTATATAATATATATATATATATATATATATATATATATATATATATATATATATATATATATATATATATATATATATATATAGTGTAATACATAAGAATGTAGTGTAATAGTATATATATTATATATATATATATATTTATATATAAATAATATATTTATATATAAATAATATATTTATATATAAATAATATATTTATATATAAATAATATATATATATAAATAATATATATATATATAAATAATATATATATATATAAATAATATATATATATATAAATAATATATATATGATAACCATCTTTGTAACCTATATGTAACTCCCTCTTTGTAACAAAGTTCAAATAAAGCAAATATATGTGTACATACAAAAGAATGGGGGTGGTAGAAGATAATATTAGTGTTTAGTGAGTGACCACAAGGTCTCCTCTGAATACTTTTTATTTTCTTCTCCTATGCTATGGGTCCCCACATTGGCACCAGAGGTCTTCCTCACAAACTTTTTATATAATATATATATATATAAATATTATATATATAAAGGTAAAACTAGCTAGTTATACGTAGATATATGATAACTAACCAACCCTACCAACCTAACCTAATATATATATATAAATATATATATATATAAATATATATATATATAAATATATATATATATATAAATATATATATATATAAATATATATATATATATATATAATATTATATAATATATATAACTATATAGATATATATAATATATATATATATATAAATATATA